>NC_135506.1:76759823-77083156 GCF_052857255.1 Amblyomma americanum
GCATTGGTCGTCCGAGAATAGGACTGAGGCTGGACATCGGCCACGGAAAAACCCGTGACGGGCGCTTTGATTCAGCCCTGAGCCGAAGCCAGTGTCAGGATTACCCTTCCGATCTATGTCGTTCGGCTGCCGAAACATAGTCCCTGCGGGTTCGGTGCAGGCCACGGCGGCCGCATTTCGACGAAGGCGAGATGCTCGTCTGCGGGGATCCCGGTGCATGTTACAGAACACCAGGTGGCTAGGAATAGATCCGGAGCCCTCCACTAGACCATAACGCATATCCCATGCAAAGTGTTTCACGTAAAAACTAATTTTGAATTGTAAATTATGGGGTTCAACGTGCAAGAGCGACACATGGGCTTTGAGGGGTGTGGTAGTGGAGAGTTCCGCTATAATTTAGACAACCTGGGTCGTTTTTAGCGTGCGCTGACA
Source organism: Amblyomma americanum (assembly GCF_052857255.1). Taxonomy (NCBI): domain Eukaryota; kingdom Metazoa; phylum Arthropoda; class Arachnida; order Ixodida; family Ixodidae; genus Amblyomma; species Amblyomma americanum. The sequence goes on from NC_135506.1 coordinate 76,760,256, forward strand.
TCGCACAGCATACGAGCATTTCTGCATTTCGCCTCCATCGAAATACGGCCGTCGCGGCCGGAATCGAACCCGAGACCTTGGGATCACCAGCCGAACTCCAGTGCCACTGAGACACCGCGGCGGGTAGTAAACATTAATCAGTCTTTGACTGTACAACGAGCACGAGCGAAAGGAAAGGGTGTACGTTTGGGTTCGTTGCTTGTACTACCTACTTATGCTAATTAGATGAATATACATCGCCCATTGCTTGGAAGGGAATAGTCACCGACACTTCTCTGAATTTCTCTCGAGAGATGTCTTTTTGCATTGCAGTTCATCAGCCATTCCATTATCGATACAAAGCACAGCTTCATTTTCCCCACGTCTTGAAAACTGGCGCTAAAGTAAATTGAAAGTATTACGGAGAAAAAAAAGAAAACGGCCTATGGCTAAAAGTGTTCAGTTAGGGTTAGGGCAGAAACATTTCATCGCTTAAAATTTTGTTAGTGGCAAAGTTTTACCCTTCTTCAAGAACTCATTAGAGGCACCTTAGCCACAGCGGTAGCTCAGTGGTTATGGTACTCGGCTGCTGACCCGAAAGACGCGGGTTGGATCCCGGCTGCGGCGGTCGAATTTCCATGGAGGCGGAATTCTAGAGGCCCGTGTACTGTGCGATGTCAGTGCACGTTAAAGAACCCCAGGTGGTCGAAATTTCCGGAGCCCTTCACTATGGCGTCTCTCATAGCCGGAGTTGCTTTGGGACGTTAACCACCCTAAACTAAACTAGTCGCATCCTAATCATGAGGAGCTGTTTTTGACGAGAACCTAGAAAGTTTTAAAGATAGTAGACCAATAGGGGTTCGCTTGCACTCATCGTTTCTCGTATCATAAAGACACATGTTTTCCACAAAGTTAGAAAAATTGCATATAATTTGAATGAACAGTTCAGTGTGCTTTGATGAAAAAATATACTAACGCACAGAACTCTGATCCATCAGCAGCGTCCTATATTGACAAGAGGGAGGGTTGAAATTCAATACTACTCTACCGCTAGGTGACGCCACCGGCTCGTGTGCTGTCCGCTAGTCACTTGCGTCAATGCATATTTTATGCGTTCAAGACAAAAAATATTTATCGTTATTATAATTCTTTACAACTTCGTTGACTTAATTTTGCAGCTATATAAGGCGTGCTTCTGTGGCTAGGTTTTCAGAAAACCTCAACTCTTATGAAATCACTGAACTCTAGCGCGTCGCAAGCCTCAAAACTCTTTTTGAAAAATGTTTCCATGTTAAAAAGAAGACTAAAATGAATGTAAATGGCGACTGAAAGCCTTCACACGGTCATGGGCTAAGGTCTCTGGATCCACTATTCCTGGTCGCTACACGAGAGTTTTGTACGCGCCACCTACCGTAAACTAAACGCGCCACATAATGAAGGGGGGTGGGCACAACCTTCCGAAGTTCTGCGTCGTGCCCACGCGCATGGCGCTAGGCGTGGCTTAGCAATCACAGACTCGGCTGTTATCTCGTAGAACACGCATCAGTTAACTGCGTCTTCGCAGAACTAATTCTCTCTATGCTGACGCTTATTTCTTGCACAAAAAAACAAGAACAATATTCAGCACAATATAACTTTGCTGCACTTTGATAAACGTTATTAAATTACTCATCTTTGTGATAGTGTTCATTGAACTGTGATGCTAACACATTGAACGATATGCATATACACCTTTCCTAGTGGCCAACCTCCCTTAATGAAACCACGATGCAAGCTTCTACTAGCAAAAGGGGCTATCAAAGAATCCGGATACGGGTAACCAGCACGTACTTGCGTTATATTTTATGCATCGTCACTGAAAGTGCCACCATCGATTCTCGTGAGCACGACGTATGGAAAAAAAAAAGGAACATATCATTCACACTAGGTGTTTGTTCATTATGGATAATTCCGACCACGGTATACCGTCGGAAACTTCGGTGCGTTACTTTCCTACGTCCTAACCGGCTCTGTCGCAGTCCTCATTGAATTCCATCGATTCGAGACAATATTCACGTCACAGGGTGGCCAAAAATCTTTCCTAGACCTTAAAAGTAACCCTCCAGCTACCCGACTGGATAGATGGAGCGTAATATGCCTATCAACGTCCACGCCACAACTGTCGTTACGTTCCATGCTCGTGTTCCTACAGCTTCTAGGGGTTTCTAACGTCTAAGTTCTAATTATAGCGTCTAATTTCTGCAATGCATGCGGGTCAACCAGGGCACGGAAGGATGAGGTGGGGAGGGGGGTACGAAAGGTCGCTGCGAAGGGTACATGGAATAGGCAGGGTGGGTCAGACGGGCGTAGTACAACACTCAGGCATCCACTAATGTACTCACGTGATGTTGTTCCCTTTACGGGATGCCGGTGCCTTGCGTTCACTCGCTTGGCTTCGGCGCCAGCGGGTGTCCCGTGTGCGCCGAATGCGTCACGCCCGCTCTTTTTTTTTCTTCCTGGAGTTGACCGCCGCGTCCCCACGAGGCCGATTAGGAAGACCAGTTGCGAACTGGCCAACCTACTACGGCAGCAACGCAGTCGGTAGAAGAGGTGGTGGTAACAGGAGAACCAGCAACTAGCGAGAACTAGTCCCGTAGGTCGCGGTCGCTGTGCTCTCTCTTTTGTCCTTCTGCACAGGCTTCGGCGACACGACGCAGGAGGGCCACTCCGACAGTCACACGGCACGGTACACACGAAGCCGCAGTTCTAGGCCACATTTCTCGCCCCTCAACGTCGAAGAAGCTACGCGCCGGCTTCCCTTCCCTGCGAGAATAAAAGGCCTTCGGCCTTCGTGACGCCGCCCGCTCGGCTACGGAGCGCCTCACACACCTCGGACTCCCGGCCTCTGATGACGCGACGCCGGGAAGCCAGGGGGAGCTGCCGCTCTCGTTTGCGCATGCGCAGATCCCAATCTAGGGAGCGCTCGAGCAGCGCTTCCTCGCTGACGCGTGTCATCGAGAGGCGAGAGAAAGAAAGTGGGAGAGGGGGGAGCGAGGGAACAGCGAAGTGAACGAAGAGCACAGGCGAAGTGAGAGGATGAAACGAAGAGGCAAGGAAAGGAACGAAATTCCTGACTTCGAGCAGCAACGAGAGAGTCGAAAGAGCGATGACGAAGAGTGTCAGAAAAGGGGAAAGGGAGTGAACGAAGGTGCTAGGGTTTCTTCCCTCAGACGAAATCTACGGAGGCACACAGTCTGCTGAAAGAATTAAGCTGAATGAGACGTGGTGGAACGCGCTTTAAAACACTTCTTTATTTCCTATTTTCGTGTCTTCCTTTCTTTGGCCAAGGAAAAATGAATTAAAGAATAAGAAGGGGAAAACCAGAAGTTGCGATGTGATGGACGAAAAAAAAAAAAACACGGGTAGAGAAAGGAACAGCACAGCGACTATGCAGTAGTCTATTCCGCTCTCCCGCGCCTCTTTCACCGTCTGCCCCATTATTCTCCTCTACGCTAGCGCCCCTCTGTGGCGCTGAGAACGCCGCGCCGTCTGCCGGTTCCCGTCCCAACGAGGCAGCCGTCGGGAGGCAGTCCCGGACCGTTGTGTTGCGTCGAAACTTTTCAGGCTCCGCCGAGAACCCCGAAAGAACCCTTCGTACATATACCGCCTCTTTGCCATCGATTGAAAGGGAGGAAGGAAGGGTGAGGGAAGCGGCTGAGGGAAGAAAAGTGCGAGTAGGGAGCGCAAGCAGCGCATGCGCGCACGAGATGGTGACGTATCTCTCGTGCTTGTGTTTTCAGCCGCCTGCGACTTTCTCTCTCCCTCTATCAACCTCTCCCTCACGTCGTCGAGCCGGCACCACGGCTGCCACCCGGCGCACGTGGTGGCGGTGGTTCCTTCGATCGAAACGGCGCTGTGGATCGATAGACGGCGCGGCTCCTGCTCGGTCGGCTGGCATGCTTTCCCTTTCGCTCTCCGTCTAGGGAAAAAAAGGAAGCGAACGGGTAAACCGACGCACCTCCTCGCCTGACGAGTGGCCACCTCGCTCACCGCTGCTCTCGAGCTTTGCCTGTGTACGCCTTCTCCCTTTTGATTTCTAAACTTGTACCCTGTTTTCTTAGAAAGGAGAACGATCCCTTTTATTTTGTCTAAAGCAGAAACTTCTGCTGTTACTTTTCCCTAAAGTGGCCGTTTCAGCCTCTCTAGCTGTCCCATAAAATCATACTTTTCCTTTTGCGTTTCCTCGCACAAAGATTTCCTCCAGCTAGCTTCTAACATGCTTTGCCTCTATTTTTCCATTCCTTATTGAAGGAAAAGGGCGGCAGGATAAGAACGTAAAACCCTTTGTGTTGTTCATATATCCCTAAAGTCCCGTTAAGTGCCTCTACACACGCTCGTAAGGATCTCTCTCGCCTCTTTTCATTTCCCTAAAACCAGTACACCTGCCAGGTAAGTTCCAGATGGTTATTCCCCCATTTTTCTATCCTGGCATGAGGGGATCGAACGGGAAGAGTTCTATCCGCACTGTGGAACAAAACTCCTCTCTCCTCCGCGAAGTCTTGCCACAGCGTTTTATGCTTTCCCTCTGAACGAGCTTATCATCCCCTGCGTTCCCCTTCCCCACAACAGCCGACTGCGTGTCGTACATCTCGAGATGTTACGGCGGCCCGTAACATTTTGCGCGGGCTCTTCGTCTATCCTTTTCCTTTTTTTTTTTTTTGGGGGGGGGGGGGGGAGACGCGTCCGCTATTTCCCACAAAGAAGTCCACCCTTGCTTTCTGCAAGCCTTATCCCTTCCTTAGCTCGGCAAGATCCCCTCCCTCTCAGCCGCCTTTTCCCGTTTCCACCTAGAACCTCTTTCTAGTATTACCTCGTCCCGTCACGCTAGCTTAGCGTTTTATTTTCCCCATTCCTCGTTTCTTAGCACCGGCCTCGCCGCGGCAGGTGCGCTCTCGGCGACGTTAGCGAGGCCCTATTATGCGGTCGTAACTCCGAGGCACGGCCGGAGGCTGCGCACGGCCAGCTCTATGGCAACGTCCTCCCGAATGGATGAGAGGAGCGCTCGTCTCGCCTGGTGCGCGCCACGTGTAGCGAGAGGATGGAGAAGGGAAAGACATTTCCCCCTTCTCGATCCCTTTTTAGGGAACGACAGGAGCGCTAGCCCCTCACTCCTTTTCCCGCATGCCCCCCCCCCCCCCCCCCCCCCTCTTTCCTTTGAGGCATTTCTTGAAAAGCCTCCGGTGCTCTTGGGTGACGCGGCAAATGGCAGCTCGTTTCTTTGGGCTCAGCGGCTCGCGTTTATCCTGTGGTTCCCGTCGTTAGTTACATGCGCGCACGCCTCTCAGCGGCGGCAAATTGCGTGCACCGCCTTCTTCGGAATACGGCGCGTTATACCGAGTTGTGGATATTACTTGAGACATAATCCTCGCCCTGCATGACGACTGCTGGTTGCTACTTACGTCATCTTCTCTCGAAGATGAGCAGCTTGTTTCTCAGAAATGTTGCCGCCAGCAGGAAATGTTCCAACACAGCAGTTTGAGTGCTGATAATAGCGTGCAGACCTTGCACAGCGGAGTGCGCGGAAGCGTTAAGCCCGAGTGCACGCTACCCTACCCGATGTTATAGAGCCCGGCGCAAGAGGGAACGGGGAACGTCGGAAGAGATGTGCTTAACGAAAACGCTAAGGCGTTCGTGCTTTGTACGGTGTCGGGAGTCTTTCAACGCTCGTGCCAGCTGTCGTCTTTCGAGTGCTTAAGTGCTGCACATACGAACGAGCACGCCGATTTTCGTGTGTGCGGCTGCCAGCCAGGAAACGGAAAGGAGGAGAGACGGAGGGAGAGAGAGAGACACGCAGTTCTTCGTTCAGGGCAGTGCATCAAATTTTTATGAAGCGTCGCTGGGTGCAACGATCTGCTGTTTCTAGAGCATGGGATGAAAAGAGCGGAGCGTGTTTAATGACAGAAAGGTACTAGAGGTCGGGTGAAGGAACATCCCTCCACCTTCCTGTGGAAAAGGAGAATTCGGGAAAGCCCGTGGGAAGAACATGGGGAGAAGGAAGGTGTCAATGCGCGCGGAGTGAGCGCATGAACGATTAGAATTTAATGCGAAGCCGCTGTTTGTCACGCGTATATAGAGAGGGGGAGTATCGCTTGATGGTAATCATAATTAAGTGTAGGAGCGAGTGAATTAAGGAACGGAAGGAAACCACCTATGTTAGGATCATCTGTCGCATCCGCGGCGTAGAGAAATACAAATTATAACGATGAGTGGTATTAAATTAGAGTAAATGAAGAATGGACGAAATGGTGCACGAAACGTATAAAGTGGGGTTGAAGACGCTCACTTGTTCCCACATCCTTCCATGAGCACTAAGGCCGCCGCGGTGGCTCAGTGGTCATGGCGCTCGGATGCTGACCCAAAAGACGTGGGTTCGATCCCGGCCGCGGCAGTCGAGTTTCGATGTAGGCGAAATTCTAAAGACCAATGTACTGTGCGATGTCAGTGCACGTTAAAGAACCCCAATTTGATCAAAATTTCCGGAGCCCTTTACTACGCCCTCATAGCCTGGGTCGCTTGGGGACGTTGAACGCCCGTATACCAAACCAAACCAAGAGCACTAACACTGCATCAAAAGCAGTTTTGATGGCCTCAGGTTCTTTAGGAAACGTTAAAGTTCACGCGCAGTCGTGCATGCAGCATTTCAAAAAACTCAAAGGGCGGCTGCATCTCTGATAGTATACGGATGATAAGCACTGTCTCCGTTTTGTGCTTATGCTTTCGCGCTGCTGTGGCTTGCCTTGCGAGTGCGTAATGTGTTCAGACGGTGCCGCCACCACCCTTCTTGACATTTCCGGGCCCTTGCCTATCGCTATAGCGTTCCGCGTCAAGACCACGAGCTTCCACCACGCCGTTGTTCCGGTTTATCCAGGGCACTGCTTTTAGTGTGACGCACCTACAACGTCGACACTGGGGTATTGTATGCTACGTCAGCACGTATATGCACGGTGGCGCCGCCTTCTCGGCGCCCTCTATTAAGCCGCTCTGCCATTTCTGCTCGACACCCTATAGGTGCGCCACTCCGTCGCTTCAACTGCGGCACCCTAAGCAGCCCCACATACCTGCGCTACTACGTCACTCTCCGTTCCGGCCACGGAGGAAGATTGTAAGGAGTGGAAACTCCGCCGTCTGCGGCGACCAGAAAAGGTCACAAGCCCGCGGCGCCACTATCCTGCTGGCGGCGCCTGGCGGCCTGGAAAGAAACTATTGAAATACAACGTCACGGCGTGCCCGCTGAAGCAAACACCCGTGTCGTCTGCTTGCCGTCTGCTTTGAGCGCGCGCCGTCACTGCATGCGCCCCCGTCGGCGCATACAATTGTGACATCTGGTCGCCTGCGCTCGCTCGCGCAGACGGGAGTTTCACCTCTTGCTCCGTGGTTCCGGCACACAGTCGTTGGCACCCTTCCCCCCCCCCCCTTCTATACCTCCTTTTCTGATTACTGTTCCCCATTGCTCGAGTCCCTGCCACCCCTTCTTGCTCTTTCTGCGGCGCACGCACTCCGCCCCAACACCTGTGTCTCGCGGACGCGTGAGGACGGTGGTCGAAGCGAATTCAGGGCAATCTTCCTATAACAGCTAGCGCTGTAAAGGGCTCTGAATTATGTAGAATATGACGGAAGCGGTGCGCAATAGCGCCTGTGGACACAGCCAAGAGAGAGAGAGAGAGACTCTTTAATGAAGAAACAGAGAATTTAGCCGGCGTTTCAATATCGCTGGCATGCTACTCTGCGTATGGAGGGGAATTTGGGAGATAAAGACTGAAGGAGAGCAGCGTGGAAGAGGTGGAAGGAAAAAAAACGAAGATAAAATGCAGCCCTGAAATGGGTAGTAAGGATGCAGTGGCGAGTATTGATGTAACCTATGGAATGATGGAGTGCATAGTCCGACGAATGGGCTGACGAAGTTCACTGCAAGAAGAATGCATGAAGGTAACCTGCAAGTGAATTTAGAGCTTATCGAGATGTCCAATGTCTTTTAAATATGTAAAAAGAAAGTTCATTGCAAGTCTCTGTTGCCTGAAGCAGGCTAAGGGGCCTAAAACTTTGTCCATTGTTAGGGGCACTGGGCAGAGCTTCTGCATGCAATGTTCATAGTACGCACGCTCGTTAGCATACGCAGGGCACTCAAGCAGGATATGTTCCACAGTTTCTATCGAGGCACAGTTGTCACAATGCGGACTGTTCATTTGTCCAAAACGGTATCGCAGGCCATTTGTATATGCAGCATTCAGACGATGTCGGTGATAAAGTGTTTCGAGTTGTCGAGGAATTCTGGGTGAGAGTCTTGATCTAAGATGTGGGTCGATTGAGTGAAGAAATTGGTACTGATGTGTCGGCAAACTCCAAAGCCGATACGTTTCTTCGTACGCAAAACTTTTAGCCATTTGGGACGCATCAGATTTCGTGAGAAAACTTCGAATGTATCTCTGATGTTGATGGCCCTTACGGGCCGCTTCATCTGCTTTTTCATTAGCCATAATGCCACAGTGAGCAGGTACCCACTGAAATGTTATGCAGTGGCCTGCGGCAATAGCTAAATGATGTATATACCCAATGTCCAGGGAAACTGGCTGGTGATTCGTTTTCTTCAGCAGGTTGGCCAGGATCTGCAGAGATGCTTTTGAATCGGTGAAGATAACCCAACGGCCGGCGGTTCGGCGCAGGATGTAAGAAACAGCTTCCTTAATGCCGTGAAGCTCAGCTGTTGTAGAGGAGGTCCTCCGCTGCAGCCGGTAAGAAAGGGCATGGCCTGTTGAGGGCACATAAAGGCCACAAGAAGAAGTTTCTTTAGTAGTTGAACCATCGGTGAAGATATGGGTGTGCTGCGTATATTCTTCGATTAAGTAGGCGAGAGTAGCTTGCAGAAGTGCTGCCTGTGGCATGCGGCTCTTTGCATTCACACCTGGAAGACTTCTTCACCTTTAGAGGAGAGAGTGTCCATGGAGGAAAGGCCAGAGGTGGTAGTTTCTGAGGCTGATTAATAGTAGGAAGGGGCAGGAGCTGCACTGCCTGGCCAAAGCTAGAGTTGCTGTGAGTTAGGTGGACACGGTGTAGGAAGTGCTTCTTCCCTTGCAGGACATGGCGGAGATGGGTACGCATAGTTTCCTGGGCGGCAATTACCTCTAGTGGGAGACATCCTGCCTCCGCTACTGTTCCTGATGCAGAGGAACCCTTTGGGAGGCCAAGACATATTCGCAGGCAGTTGTTCCGTGCGGCATTGAGAGTCTTATTGCTTGATATAGATAATCTTTGAAGCACTGGTAGACAGTAGCGCAAGGTTCCTTCAACGTAGGCTTTTTCAAGCAGAAGCATTGATCGGCAGTTGCTACCCCACCTTGTTCCCGCCATGAACCTGAACACTTGCGATGCTGCAGTAATCCTCGCACGGAGTTTTTTGATCTGAGGTGACCATGACAGATTATAGTCGATTACAACACCCAGGAATCGCTGAGATCGTACATATGGCAGCGATCGTCCGCCTAGGAGCAGCGGATATCGGGTCATCGTTTTTCTTGTAAACGCCATTGCAACACTCTTTTCTGGCGAGAGACGAAGACCTCTGGAAGCCAGGTACATCGAAATGTGCAATAGTGCTCTCTGAAGACGTTGCTGGGTAATATAGCGCGAACGTGACGCGGTCCAGATGCAGATATCATCAGCATAAATTGTTATGCGGACCCCTCGCGGAAGGTGTCTTCTTATGTGAATAAGGACAATATTGAACAGGAGAGGGCTGAGCATCGCTCCCTGTGGTACGCCCCTCTCCACTGCGTGAAAGCGTGTTGGACCGTTTGGAGTGGTAATAAAAATTTGTCGTTCTTTTAAATAATGCCCAATCCACTTGTATAGCCTTCCTCCAAGGCCAAGACTGCCAAAGGCTGCGAGAATGGCATGATGAAAGACGGAGTCAAAAGCGGCCTTGATGTCTAGGAAAACGGCTGTTGGGATGTACCCAGCATGAAGGTACTCCTCAATTGATGAGACGAGGGCGATGATATTGTCAGTCGCAGACCTGTTTTGACGGAACCCGTTCATTTCTTGGGGGAACTCATTTCGGCTTTCTAGGAACCAAGTTATGCGCTTGCAGATCATGCGCTCCATGAGCTTACCGACGCAGCTCAGTAGGGCAATGGGCCGGAATGATGCGTAGCTTGTTGGCTGCTTACAGGGTTTCAAAACGGGCACGATTTTCGCCAGCTTCCATTCCGTAGGGACCTCACCAGCCATCCAGGAAGAATTGTAATACTCCAGGAGTCGAAGACGGGAGGTGTAGGGTAGCCTTGCAATGGCGTCATAGGTCACCTCATCATGACCCGGAGACGTGTGCCTGTTTGTCTCCGCGATAGCTGCGGATAGTTCTTCCATTGTGAAAGGCAGGTCTAACGCTGGCACTGCCGCCTTTGGGATGCCTGTTTGACCATCTGCGGAGAGTGTCGAATGCCCTGACCCTGCCGACAGCAGCTTGCAGTATTCTTCTGACACTTCTTTTATAGATTTTTGTTCGTGAAGGGAGAGTGCAGCGAAGGGGTGGAGTTGTTGAAGTGGCGTGCGCATACCTCTAACTATCCGCCAAATATTGGTTACTGGTTTGCGCACATCCAGCGTAGAACAAAAGTCACGCCACTTTTTGCCGACTGAGTTTATCCATGTAGCGTCGAATGTGACGTTGTGCCCGTCGGCATGCACGTAGGTCATCGAGGCTTTTTGTGCGCAGAGCTTTTCTTTCAGCTCGCCTGCGTATAGCGCAAAGCCTTTGGAATGTGTCATCATTTGAAGGTAGGTTATCATTTTTAGCTGTAAGTTGTGTACTCGCCCTCAGGCAATACGCAATTGTCGATGCTAATTCCTCATTGCGAGTTGCCGCAGTAACTCCTCTGCTTACAGCGTCCTTGTATGCCCATTGTATAGTAGTCTATACGCACGCATGTGGATGCACGAAGGTCACACATCGTTCATGTGTGCTTGAACGTAACTATCATGTCTGCGCTGAACGGAAAAAAATCAACTAGTCCTCTATTGGCTGCCGAAAGACCACTGATCAGCACTTAATCGTCTAGACTGTTTTACTTGTCACTGACAATAGCCACTATCGACCACCACCATTCTGTGCGGTGTGAATAACAGCATCTTAAAGCGAGGTGATTATCAGACTACGGGAAGAGGTGACGTGGACACTGGTGCCTTGGGAGAGCAGCTTTTTGGTGGGAAAGCTCGACAGGAATATTTTAAACAAATATAAACAAGCTTTGCCTGTGAAAGGTCTCCTTTAAGCCTGCAAAGCCTCTTGCCCCGAGTGCTCAATCTCCAAAAAAGAGAGCAAGTATGGGCCAGTCGGCGCGTCGCGACTTGAACCTGGCAACAGAGGTGTTTTTAGGAAAGGAAACCCGCGGTAACGGTCCCGCTATGGATCTGTTTGATATGGCTGCACTTGCTACACCAGTGCAAGGAATGCGCAGCACCTTCCCGTTCGTCTTGCCCGTGCAGCGCGCGGCCGCCGCACTTCAGTGTTTGTTTTGCATAAGTGCCCGCCTATAGTGCAGCACCAGTTCTTGGCTGGCCTGCACTCACCGAAGTGGCAACGCAGCACCAGTGCAGCAGTATCGTAGCGCCAATGTGTCGGTCGGAGAAGACATGAGCGCAGTGTTAATGAAATGATGACATTTCTTTCTTGATAGGAGAAGGAAATTAGCTGTTATCGGAATCAGGACTACAAACATAACAGGTCAAGTCGAGCTCCGTAGGCAGCATTTCAGCACACGTTTGTATATCACCTGCGGGTAATACACGCAACGACTTTTTTGTTTTCGTGAAACGACTATTTCCACCTGCTGCATGGTTCATGACATGCACTTCATTGCGATTTCGTGCTTGAAAATTCTTCAAGTGGTTGGCTATTTTGTTGGCCGTTGACGTCGACAGGGTCAATTGGAGAGACTTTGGAGGGTCCTTTGACCTGCAGTGGGCGTAGTCAGGCTGATGATGATGATGACGCCAGAGCTAGCAGACGACAAGGCCTGCACTCGACCATTCGTTTTGGAATCATCCAGTGCCAAGCTGTACTTGGTCTGCCCAGACGCTGCACGCTCGCGGCACCACCGCGGAACTTCGCTAAACTAGTGCAGCCAAATCGAAGAGACCTGATGGGAAGGAAGGGATGAAAAGTGTGAAAGAGGGGAGAGAGAAAGAGATGCAAGTGTACAGCCTCGGTTAGAGGCCGCTTCGCCAACATGGTTTGCTTTTGGCCTGTATAGTGAGCCACTTCCGCCACCCCTGAACACTAAAAGATCTTGGAAGAAAATGACGAGAGTTCGCCTCTCCATACTAAGATTTGACCTTCAGCGGTGACGTAGGAGATCCACCACACGGCTGGAAAACAAGCCATGTGACCTGAAGACTTTTAACCGAGACTGCACATGTCGTGTACGGTCTAGTGTGCGTGCGCGTGAGTCTAACCTCGGGACCAGGGATCCGCAGCTCACAGTGCGCCTTTACATTGCATGCATGCAACTCAAAAGAGAGGCCCCAAACAAGCAGCAACATCACAGGAGAGAAAGACAAGACGTACAGCACTCGTGCTTGTTTGCATCCTGCATGATGCTGCTTGATGAGCTGCGAAGTTCAAGTCACGTTCACGTTGTCTTTAACTGCCCCGAAGCCCCGATGTGAACTGTGCATTATGAGGCCTCTCTTGTACGATCGGCTCCACGAAACAACCTGCGCCAATCATAGGCGCGCACGGGTCTCTCCACAAAGGGGGCCGCAGTTAATTCATAGTAGCTCGTCATGGTTCGCGCCTTATCGTAAGCAGGAGAGAATAAGGTAAAAAACTTGCGGCCCCGATGCCTAATAGAGAAGGCCACTCTACGACGCCGGCAGCGCCGTCGTTAGTCCTGAGTTCCTTTCATGCAGATAACAGGTGTAAAAAAAAACAACCATTTTCGCGTCTAAAGTCCGGCACTATACGAGGTACCTAATAACAGAAAAAGAGGAGCACTCGCCAAAAATAAAAAAGGGAACACAAAGACGTTTCGGGGCCCGTACGGGTCCCTTGTTCACAATGGCAGCAGATGGGCGAAGGTGGTGACTTATGTGCGGTGCAGGTGGCGTAATGAGCATGCGTAAATCTCAGGAAGATTACCCTTCGTTCGGTTTAAATAATTTGGTGTCGTTTGGATGTGAAGTGATTCTAGAAGTAAGTGGGACGAGAAATAGTTCTCCGTCGCGATGACTGAGGCGTTGTTCCAATCGATGGCATGTGATGCAGCTTGATAGTGTTCAGCCAAGGCATTTTCTTTCGTGCGGCCTTTGGCGACGTCGTTTTGATGTTGTTTTTAGCGCCTGATGAAATTGCCTGATTCGCCAATGTATGCAGCTTTTCAGTCCTTGCAGGGAATCTTGTACACCACTCCTTTTTGCTTCAGCTAAAAGTCAGAGTTAAAGACCGGGTTGAAAGAAACAGATTCCCCGGAGTGGTGTACAAGATTCCCTGCAAGGACTGCAAAGCTGCATACATCGGCGAATCAGGCAATTTCATCAGGCGCTTAAAACAACATCAAAATGACGTCGCCAAAGGCCGCACGAAAGAAAATGCCTTGGCTGAACACTATCAAGCTGCATCACGTGCCATCGATTGGAACAACGCCTCAGTCATCGCGACGGAGAAGTATTTATCGTCCCGCTTACTTCTAGAATCCCTTCCCATCCAAACGACGCCACATGTTCTAAACCGAACGAGGGGTAATCTTCCTGAGATTTACGCATGCTCATTACGCCACCTGCACCGTACATAAGTCACCACCTTCGCCCATCCGCTGCCACTGTGAACAAGGGACCCGTACGGGCCCCGAAACGTCTTTGTTTTCCCTTTTCTGTTTTTTTTTTGGCGAGTGCTCTGCTTTTTCTGTTATCATGTTCTCTCCTCGCCAGACGGGATTCCGTCACACACTCGACTACTATACGAGGTACCTGTTTAACCTACCACGTCCTGAACGTGCTGGAAGCAGCAAGGGCCAGAAAGACTGCGCTGTAATGTCGCTGGGGAGAGCGGTTCATGCGTGAAACTCGGGGTGGGCAATGTTGGGGAGAAAGGGAGGAAATGAGGGCAAAGAGTAGGGAAGCGTAGTCGGAAACGCATACAGCTAGTCGGGGCCAGTGAGTGCGAATCCCGCAGCGCGCGGATCTGCGAGAAGAGAGGGCAGCGGCAGAAGGGCATATCCGTGCCCGGAGCTCTCCAGCACGGCGCTTCGAGCGGAGATGGCGGGGAGGTTCGGGAGACGCGGGAGGGGAATAGGGAGGGACGAGCCCCGTCCCGGTGCTGCGCAGCGGTCCTCCGACGGAACGCAGGGTGCTCCGTTGCCCCTGGCAACGGAGGATCCGGCAGCGGCTGTGGCCGGAGGGATAGCAGGCCGCCGCACCTCGGAATCGATACTACGCGACTGTAACGGGTTCAATTTCCAGAGCCGCTGCCAGAGCGAGCCTCCCGGCCTAGCCACCCGCGCGTAGCCAGGGTGCTGCCACGGCCGACCACCATACGTACGGTGCTTGCGTTGCAAGCGCTGCCCTGGCAGTGGACGCTCGGTGGCCTCCAACTCCGGCGTGGTGTACCGCACCTACCCGCCACATAACATACGCGCCTGTGCAGCCAACACGGACAAGCCTTTTTCGAAAACGCTAGACGGCCTGTGAGGTCTGCATTTGAGTATAGGTTGTTCTCGATGGAGATCGAGAAGACCTTTGTTTGAAAACCAATATTCTGGCTTCAATGGAGTATAGGCAGCCTTTTTTACGCGTGATTTTTTTAATGCTGCGCAAGACGACTGCAGACGTGAGACACGGCGCAGAATTCTCCGGCGCAAGCTGGATAAATTACAAACGAATAGCTTTTGTCATGTCGTTCCTGTTGCAGTTTCAACAACCGAGAGGTTGCTGTGACGTACAAGACAAGAGGAGGTCACGTGAGGCATGCGAAACTGCGGCATTGTCGTTGCTTGTTCATGTCTAGTTACTACAGCTCTTGGACAGGCTGGCTTAAAACTTGGTGTGAATTCAAACGAAGAATGCTGCGGCCATGTATGAATGGTTGAATCAATAAATTTATTAAGAGGGGGAAGGCCTGAAGCGCCTGTGGTAGTGAAGAAGGAGGCGACCATGCTTCAGTTTTTGCATGCCTAACGTAACCTAAACTCGTCGCTTATGTCACAGGCAACTTTCGGCTTTTGAAACTGAAACAGCCTGAGAGAAAAAAGTAAATTATAAATCATTTACTATTTTAGGACGCAACCCACCTGGCGGTCCATATTTTCTGGGGCTAATTATTGCAAAGAAAGAACGCCCAACTAAAATTTGATGCATCTACTCTAAAGTGTTGTACACTGAACATGATACAGTGTGCAGGGAAAGATCCTTAGAGAAAATCTGCACAGACTTCTACTGAATTGTCAAGCGCTTGCATCCCGCCAACTTACATAAGATACCGTTGACTCCGTGACACTTGCACACATTACAGTTCTAGCACGGCGGATACGTACGAGCGCAGACACGCGCTAGTACGTATCATGCGCAATGACAAGTGTGCACCTTCACTGCGCACGTTCAAATGACACCGGTATGTGTCTACTTCGTTACGTCTGCGCCTCGTTGAAACTCTCTAACATTTTTCTAGTGCCCGAAAGGCGCGTCAGACGAAAATCTGCGGCGTCTAAACTTTATTTCCTCTTCTCCTCTTTAGTATTTCTCATCTTTACTTCGATTATGATAGGCTAGGTTCGCCACGTTCGAGACGGTCAAAGCCAAGTCGCAAAAGCGTCCGTGGCTTGTTAAGTGCGACATTCGAAACGTGTGGATACGAAAATAATTCTACAGCGAAAGTGATAATTGTATCCCGTCATTGAAATAATCAATTGCACAAATTTGTGCAACGCTACTTTTACCCCCCCCCCC
This sequence comes from Amblyomma americanum, assembly GCF_052857255.1. Lineage (NCBI taxonomy): Eukaryota > Metazoa > Arthropoda > Arachnida > Ixodida > Ixodidae > Amblyomma > Amblyomma americanum. Next base: position 76,776,210 of record NC_135506.1, read on the forward strand.
CCCCCCCCCCCCGGCAAAATGAAAAAAAATGAATGGCGGATGGACTCAGAGTCGTGTGCGCCTCTTCTAAGAAAGTCACATTTAAAGCTCCAGAACACAACAGTTTGAGGCAATAGTTCGGTTTCTAGTGCAACCAACAATGCTAACTTCAGTCGTTTGCTTCGTTGCCAGAGTAAAATGAAGGCCGTTACTTCTAGCGTACTTAATTTTGCTCGCGGTTAGAATTTACTGCACGTAGCATACCCGCCGCGGTGGCTCAGTGGATATATAGGGCGCTCGGCTACTGATACGGAGTTCCCGGGTTCGAACCCGACCGCGGCGGCTGCGTTTTTGTGGAGGCAAAACGCTAAGGCGCCCGTGCGCTGTGCGATGTCAGTGCACGTTAAAGATCCCCAGGTGGTCGAAATTATTCCGGAGCCCTCCACTACGGCACCTCTTTCTTCCTTTCTTCTTTCACTCCCTCCTTTATCCCTTCCTTTACGGGCGCGCCTCAGGTGTCCAACGATATGACACAGATACTGCGCCATTTCTTTTCCCCCCCAAAAAACAATTATTATTATTAGCACGCGCGTTGTTGGTTCAAATTAAGTGAAAATTGGTTTTTGGGAAAGGAAATGGCGCAGTATCCGTCTCACATCTCGGCGGGCACCTGAACCGCACCGTAAGGGAAGGGATAAAGGAGGTACTGAGAGAAGAAAGAAGAAAGGTGCCGTAGTTCAGGGCTCCGGAATAATTTAGGAATAATTTATGATAGGCTAACAACAACAACATAACTTCTACCACCTGGGGATCTTTAACGTGCACTGACATCGTACAGCACGGCCGCCGCGGTCGGGTTCGAACCCGGGAACTCCGGATCAGTAGTCGAGCGCCCTAACCACTGAGCCACCGCGGCGGGTTTGTTGGCTGGTAAGAACTGTATATTGGACACTTCAGTGGATCAGGTGCGGGTGGGGGAAGGGGAATGAACAGGATGGCGACGGGCCCTCGGACAGCTCTAGATGGCTGGGCACTGCTGGGCCGCGGCGACCTTCAAGGCCCAGCCCACGATGCGAAGCTGTTGCACGCACTCGACGTGCACGACCACAGAGAGTGCCTTAGGATACTTTTGTCGGTCTTCTGGCTCAGAACAAATGCTTCTTCCAGTTTCTCATATGTTGCTTTCCCTTTTCTTTAGCTTTCTTTTTAGCGGTTGTGAAGATAGGGCATGTGAAAGGCTGCGATTGTCGGAAAGGGAGTAAATTCTAGCCGCACCACCACGCGACAAAATTGGTGACCACGGGTTTTATTTTGCGGAGCTCTCGGCGTTTGGCTTGGGCAAGAATTTGTAGTTATTTGGACAATTTTCACCATACCGATATAAAGGAGATGCATCCATCCGTCCTCAACCGTCCGTCTGTGTGTCTGTTTCTTGGCACGTGCAGGGGCATTTTCTTTTAATGCGTTAGCATTAGAACCCACATGTTCGAAAAGTCTGTAAATCCGTCCGCCCTTCTGAAGCCTCGGCTGGCAGGTGGCAAAGTGGAGAGCAGGGAATTCCCTGCTCCTTTTTTCAGGGGAGATGAGGGAGTGGGAAAGGAAGACAAAAAGATGGGGTGGGAGGCGACAGGTGGCGGGTGAAGGCGAGTGGAGAGGGAGTAAAGTGTGTCGCACGGTGATAGATGGGCTGGATCACGCCTTTCTCGGTCTGAAGCCGTCAGCGACAGCGGCTGCCCCATCCTTGTGAACGCACTAATGCTAACGCCCACCTTGCAACATTAATTGCTCATCCCAGCATACTGTCTGTCTGTCTGTCTGTCTGTCTGTCTGTCTGTCTGTCTGTCTGTCTGTCTGTCTGTCTGTCTGTCTGTCTGTCTGTCTGTCTGTCTGTCTGTCTCCCTCCCTCCCTCCCTCCCTCCCTCCCTCCCTCCCTCCCTCCCTCCCTCCTATTGCTCCTCAAGAATCTAACAGTGAACGAAAAAATAGTTTTCATTTTATAGCTGGAGTCTAAATTTTCAACATGCGCCTCTGCCCAGGTGTATCCGACAGTTTCGTTTCTCAAACCGCGTCTTTGTTCAGCAAGCTGCACAGTGCAACTGACATGATCCCGCGTATAGGAATGTACACGCACTATGGAGAGGTTGAGTGGATGAAGCGCACAAAAGACACGGCACATAGGCAAAGACGGACACGACACAGGCGCTACTTGCAACTGTTTATTCGATACACGCACGGCTTATTTATAGCCAAGAGGTAGGGGTGATGGAAAAAAAAAACACAAGCAAAGGGTAAAAGATACTGGCGATGGTATGGATACTGCATTGTAGGGAACAAAAGTGACTCAAATCTTTCTAAACTTATCTAAAAATATGCTCTCATTCTTATGTAAGACTAGCTATGGGGTGCTGATGCAGGAACTCCCGCCTTTTTTAATCCGGTGGGCTTCTAGCAGTTCTCGGGCAGTCTTATCTTTACTTCTGCAAAGGATTTGAGTTTCCTGCAGCTTTGGTTGACAATTCTTCTTCTCTTCTTTGCCGCACTCCTTGCAGTGATGCGGCAAATGTGACCCGGTATGGAGAGGGTCGGCGCACCCGTTATAGCCGGGTGAAAACGGTACGCGCAGCTCTGGCGCAATATTCCCGACAGGCGCAGCACCGAACGCCCTCCTCCTCTCCAACGCAATATTCACGCCTCGTGGACACCACACTTGCGCTGCCCCCTCGCTTGTGCATGTGCTCTGCCGCTTGCTGTTCGGTCTGGCGGAATGGCTCGGTTCTCCGGCTATGTCTTGCTGCCGGCCGGCACTCGTCTTTGCGAGCCTGTCTTTCCTCTGGTACGGGTCAATGTGTGGCATGCGTCGGTGTGTTTGCGTGCAATAGCTGCCGCGCAAACCCGCGTTTGTTTCGTGTTCTGTTATCTCTCTCTTCACCGCTGAGAGTCGTGTTTGTTTCGCTTCTCGCCCGCGCACTTCGTGGTCCTGGCGGCGGCAATCCCTTTCTCGTGTGTTTTCGCAATGCTCGCGCTTTTACGGCGCGTCTGCCCGTAATAAAAAACACGGCCCGAGAGTAGTTTCAATATGAAGTGACTGGCGAGAGAAAAAAAAATTCACTTGCTGGCCGTAAACACGGCGTCGACGGTTTGGTCTTTTTTTATTCGTTTAGTGAGCTGGTTTTATTTTTTCGACGACGTGAGGAAAAAAAGTAAAGAAACAGAAAAAAATGCAACGAATAAGAGGAGGTCGAAATGGAACAAGCGAGAGACAATGAATACACAGGACTGTATACTCCTGGCCTTCGGCATATGCACTATTCCTGGGCAAAACTGAGGGGATATACTCGTACGTATGGGGCGCGCAGGCGTGAGCTCAATATATATAGAACGAAGTTGAAGGGATCCGGTGATTACTTCGTTATAGCCGTAGTTTCGTTATAGCGCGTGTTGACCGAGCTTCAAGGGGAATCGCCATTCCTTCGCTATGCCCATAAATTCGTTATATCCCGTTCCGTTATAACGAGGTTCGGCTGTACTGCGATAAGCTTCGGTTCGATTTGCGCGACTTTGAAAGGACATCATTAAGGCAACACGTAAACCGGCGCTGCCCACGAAACTTGCAGCAACCTGATAGATAGAACTACATAAGTTGTTGACAGGGGAAGAAAGAAATAAAAAGGAACGAACAGTTACAAAAAATTTGGGGGATACTTCAGTCCTCCTTAAGAGTATGACGCGATAGCGTTAAAGGGTCTCTATGGTCGCTTGTGAGTCCCCTGGCGCATCCTTTCGCGGACATTGACGCACTCGTTGTCATCACACGCACTACTTTAATACACATCATCGTCCATATTAATTCGTGACGCTAATTAGTGACCCTAATTAACTAAGTGTTCCAGTAATATCGTTCGCCTACTGTGCAGTGTGAGGCGCTCGTACAAGGCCTCCATTTATTCCACTGAAACGACATTCCTGAGTGGTGCAGGTTATCGCGACGCATGGGTTCCCATTGGGAGCACCATACGAATGTAGTAAATATTCTGTGCATCACCTGCACTTTCTTCCTCGCACAGTGGAGAACCTGCGGCACATAAGAAAGTTTTGCAAATAAAAATGTCGCAGACTTGAGCCCGAGCAAACACTGACAGTTCCCTACCCATCCAAGCGTGGGTTTGTCGCCTCATGGAGACTATCTGTGAATCCCAGTAGGCGCCACTGTTGCGAATTTGGTGAAGAGGAACACTAGGTAGTGAAGGGTCCCGCAGTCCCAGCTTATGCCACCAAAATTACTCGGCCTTGCACCCCAAGGACCCAACCAAAAATTAGATTTATCTGAATTAAGAGCAGCACCTGATACCTCACAAAACTGTTCAGTCAATTGTAATGCCTCAGGCACGCTATTTTGGCCAGAACAAAAGAAGGCGACATCATCTGCATAGGCTAAAATCTTAATTTCACACTGCGCCAAAGAGAAACGACGGATAGTTACGCTATTTCGATTTCTAGAGTCTGGTGGAATCCGCCTTGTTCACTTAATCGTGCACCAGTTTATTTCGCGCTTTTTTCCTTTTTCAAATCGGCAAACCAACCTTTTTTAGTAGCCGTGCTTATTAGGCGTCTTATTGTTCATTTGCCTTTCCTATTCGCACAGACTGGACACGCTCGTCAGAGGCCTTTATGGGGATTCCTTAAGGACACTGCTGACACCTTCAATTTCCTCACTGTGCGCTTTTCTTTAGGCTAGCTGTATAGCCGCTCCAGAAGGCAGATGACTCAGGCACTTACTACTACTAATAATAATAATTGGTTTTTGGGGAAAGGAAATGGCGCAGTATCTGTCTCGTATATCGTTGGACAACTCTGAACAGCGGCGTAAGGGAAGGAACAAAGGAGGGAGTGAAAGAATAAAGGAAGAGAGAGGTGCAGTAGTGGAGGGCTCCGGAATAATTTCGACCACGTGGGGATCTTTAACGTGCACTGACATCACACAGCACACGGGCGCCTTAGCGTTTTTCCTCCATAAAAACTCAGCTGCCGCGGTCGGGTTCGAACCCGGGAACTCCGGATCAGTAGCCGAGCGCCCTAACCACTGAGCCACCGCGGCGGGTCAGGCACTTATAGAGTATTTGTTTCCTGTTTTCTCTACCGTTGTATCGACAACCTTTTCTGGAGTTCCTTAACACAAGTTCTTTTAAAACGTGTGTGTGTGTGTGTGTGTGTGTGTGTGTGTGTGTGTGTGTGTGTGTGTGTGTGTGTGTGTGTGTGTGTGTGTGTGTGTGTGTGTGTGTGTGTGTGTGTGTGTGTGTGTGTGTGTGTGTGTGTGTGTGTGTGTGTGTGTGTGTGTGTGTGTGTGTTTATTCTGCATTTTAAGTCCTTATAATAGAGCTTTTATACTTTTCCTTTGATTTCCGCTGTAGCTGCCTCGACAAGAACATTGCGCTCCCTGGTGGGTACAGAAGAAGAAAGAGGAAATGGAGGAGGGTATTGAAAAAAAAAGACGGCAGTCTCTTTGGAATTCAAGGGCCCTGGTCACTTATTATATTACATTTTCCGTGCCAACCGCTCCATCGTAGATTTGAATGATCGCTTGGTACCCCACGTAGCGACCATCTAACAATTTGCCTTACGTGCACCTAAGGGTAGCCCTACAGGCGGTAGCCATTTAGAACGGCTTTGTGATGTGCCAAAGAGCCGAGTTATTTTTCTGCGCTTATCTTATAGCTGTCCCGTGGCTCCTACTTCACAAGTCCCTTACAAAAACTTCTTTAGACAGTCTATAGACTGTCCATAGAGTCTTGTCTATAAAGTCTATAGACTTTCAGTAGACAAATTCTATAGACCCGTATATAGGCAATACAAATCCTATAGACAGTCTGTACAATATCTACACATTTATGGTCATACACTTTTGGTATAGTTGTTATGTCGACAGTCTATAGACTATTGATGGTCAAAAGGAAATATCTATAGGAAGGCAATAGAGCCTATACGAATTCTATACACAGACTATAGACCATTTTCATGTAGGGTGTTCAGAAACTTTCAGAAGAGCAAGGAGAGAAAGGGACAGAAAAGAAAGAATTAAACTGAGCGGTTCCAAGGTTTGGTTTATGGTTTATGAGGGTTTAACATCCCAAAGCGACTCAGGCTATGAGAGACGCCGTAGTGAAGGGCTCCGAAGATTTCGACCACCTGGGGTTCTTTAATGTGCACTGACATCGCACAGCACACGGGCCTCTAGAATTTCGTCTCCATCGAAATTCGACCGCCGCGGCCGGGATCGAACCCGCGTCTTTCGGGCCAGCAGCCGAGCGCCGTAACCACTCAGCCACCGCGGCGGCTAAAGCGGTTCCAAGGAGCAACAGCATAAAGTGTAGTTTCCTTTAGCATTGAAGGAACTGTGCACCATATACTGCGCAGTAAAAGGAAAGTGATCGTGTTTAAAGCGATTACGGCAGATTGCATCATCCCGCCGCGGTGGTTCAGTGGTTAGGGCGCTGGCCTACTGATCCGGAGTTCCCGGGTTCGAACCCGGCCGCGGCGGCTGCGTTTTTATGGAGGAAAAACGGTAAGGCGCCCGTGTGCTGTGCGATGTCAGTGCACGTTAAAGAACCCTAGGTGGTCGAAATTATTCCGGAGCCCTCCACTACGGCACCTCTCTCTTCCTTTCTTCTTTCACTCCCTCCTTTATCCCTTCCCTTACGGCGCAGTTCAGGTGTCCAACGATATATGAGACAGATACTGCGACATTTACTTTCCCCCCAAAACCAATTATTATTATTATTACTAGATTGCATCATACTCAGCAGAAAAGGAAAATTAGACCAGGCTACAAGACAAAGGGCACTTATACGTAACAGTCGGGATAAAATTCAATCAGGCTACCAGACAAAAGGCACTTATGTGAAACATATGTAAGTCAGAAAAAATTAAATCAGGCTACCAGACAAAAGGCGCTTATACATAACAGTGCGACGTTCGTTGCGCGGTACTTCAAAAGACACGCAGGGGAAAAAAAGAAATGAAGGAACAATGTTTTGCAGACTGTTTCTCACTTTAATGAGTACATGCGCCTCAGATATCGGGAGCGAAGAAGAAATAACTCTGAGGCACTGCGAACGAGGAATGGATAGTGGAAAGCGAATAAAGAAACTCGCGAAAGTACAGCTTTCTTCTCAGCTCTGTAAAACACGTTGCAGTTACAGTAACCACTTAACTATAACAAGAGGCCCTTGGACGTGAAAAACGCCATAATCAAACTGAAACGCCACTGTGTGTGCGCTGAACCCTTTATTTTACTAAAGCACCGCTAATATCGAATTCCCATCTGCCTTTTTGACTTTACAGCTACGAACGTCTGTATAGTGTCGACGTTTAGAGCGTAAAGAAAAAAAATCGCTACCGAAAGTACACCAACGTCCACACTGGACCGCTCGGACGTCTGCGCATGCTCGTTCCCGTTCACATCCAAGCGCACAACCACGTAATAACGACTTGCGCGCTCCCGTCAAAGCCGCAGCGGTTTTCGGCGGCGGCAATCTGAAAACAAAACCGCTCATTCGAACGTTTCCCCAGACTTGCGTTCTTGCTGCCGCTGCTTCTGCTGAGTGTATGCACGCCGGTTGTGAATTATTCATACGCATCACTCCACGACAGCGTCTGTTTACTTGCGTACGGTACACGTCACAACGATAGAGAAAGAGACGCGGAATGACTGACTCCTTTAGCACTGTGCACGAGCAGCGAAGCGGTGCTATGTTCAAGAGTAAAACGAAAGAAGTCTTAGGGGGTGGGGTACTTTCGTGGAGCGAAAACAAAAGGAGATAACAGTGACGTAGCAGTAAGCGCGCGATGACAGCGAACGTTATGTCGCTTCGCCCCCCCCCCCCCCCTCACCACCGCCCACCCGCCCACAAGGACCCGGCTGGCTTCTTCGAACCCTGCATCCGTCGACGTCTTCTGGAATGGGCGGAGAAACAACCATCGACTGCGACGTACAAGCGAAGTCGGGAGCACAAAGGGAAATCCGGCAAAATGGGGAGAACGGGGCAAGGCGCGCGGCAGTGAGAGAGGAAATGGGGAAAAGGGAAGAGGCAGCGCGGTCTAAGGAAACTACAACAAAAGAAAAAGCACAGAAGCATGCACTCAAAGAAACCCATGCTGAGGGATGTGGCGGCTGCTGGCTGGTCGATATAGAACACCCTCCTCCCACAACCCCCTTCCCCCGTCCGCCCCTTTAGCCCTGCCGCTCCCGTTGTTCCCGCCGGCGCGGGCGCTCCAGCCCCGTCTCCCTTCAGCGCTCCCTCCTTTTCCCCATTCTCTTCCCGAACTCCCGGCCGGTCGCCATGGCAACGGAGGCACGGGATCTCGGTTCCGCACCAGCCGCTGCCTCGCAGACGGTCATCAGCGCGGACGTCGTCTGCGCTTTCGCGGCGAAGACGAGCCTTTTTTTCCTCCCTCCCTCCCTTCTCATCCAGTACACAGCCCGTCGCGCTGAGCCTACCAGCGCCTCTTAAATTGTTGATGGCAGGCGTTGGACGTAAAATAATTCACCGCTCGTGACACCCCTCAGCGAGGAACAGCCGTCGAGAGCATAGCTGTATACGCATACAGTGGAAAAGGCGGGGTGCTCAGCCTCAACCCGCGTATGCACATTTATACATAGTTGCTGAAACGAGCGGTTTTTTCGGGAGAGTCGTAATGGAGAGTGTCTAGCGCACAGCTTTCAGAAACCATGGCGTTTCGCCTAGATGAGCTCTACAAGATGTGACGTGAGCCTCGTCACATTCGCGCGGCAACGTCTTGGGTGCTGCACTGGCCGCCACAAAGTATCCCCACTTCCCTCATACGCATAGTTAACTGCCTTTTACCCATGGTTCGTGATGCTTAACGCTACGTCAACCCATGAAAAAGGAAATACTGCGTAGATAAAGACAGAAAAGCTCCAGGTGACAGCGATAAGGTATGTTGCGAAATGCAGCGCCTGCACAGCACCCCTACCCCCACCCCCTCAGAAAAAATAAACATGCGCTCGCTACAGGTAGTCACGCGACAGTGCACGAGGCATGCCTCTCGTAACATAAACACCTTCACTCGCAAGGATCCCTAATTATATCCAAAAACACCAGGTGATAAGAAGGCAGTAGACAGACCGCAATCTTTAATGACAGTAATAACTCTATGAAGACCAAAAGGGTTGCAAATGCAAACGACGCGATCATAGCCCTCCCGAACATTGCAGACTCTGCGCATATAGGAGTGCTCGACTGGATAGTTTTTAAATAAAATGTGATCTACATAAGCAGAATTTAAGAGTATGCTAAAGCTTTGTGCGGGTTTTATGTACACGCTACACAGTGCTGTACGTGTACAGAATTGTGCGCATGCTCCAGCAATAAGCAGGCTTACCTTAATTATAAGTTATGAGGTTGCCGTGAGGTAATGCGCAAAACTGCGTAAGGACACAAAACGAGAGGCAAATACGCACGTATATAAGCGGAGGTTTTCTAGCGCGCAAAATATGGATGCAAACCTGATCAGAAGTTACACTGAATAAAAACGAAAACAGAAGAAACGAGCAGAACTGTTTGTGAAAAAATCAAGCAAAAAGTTATTGGGACGCGTCAGATTGGAATGCGATAGCGTTAGATTTCACATTTGTCCCAGCTTCTGTTGCAACTGTGCTATGCTATGACTGTAGCCGACATTTCTATATATCACATGTTTTTTACCGACTTTTGATTTAGATTCGCTACTAGGTTGCTGTCTAGAAACTACGTTACAACTCGGTGGCTAAGTTGTGATGGCGTCACAAGGTCACGTGACCTTTCTCGACCAATCATTAATTTAACTGCCTCCTGCCACGGTGGGTAGGCCGTGATGGCGTTACAAGGTCGCATAACCCCTGTGGACCAATCAGCAGTGAAGTTTCAGCAGTGAAAGCCGGAGCAGAAGGCGATTATCCCTTTGACACGCCGACGGCATTTCGCAGTGATCCACAGACGACAAAATGGCGGCCAGTGTGACGTCAGTGAATACACCCTATTTTTGACGTCATCGCAGGCTTCAAGGGAACTGCAGGCGGTTGTGATGCCTGTACTTTTATTTTTTGTGTATCCCATTGAAAAATTGAAAATTGTTTGTTAGGGAAAGGAAATGGCGCAGTATCTGTTTCACATATCGGTGGACACCTGAACCACGCCGTAAGGGAAGGGATAAAGGAGGGAATAAGAGAAAAAACGAAGAAAGAGGTGCCGTATTGGGGGGCTCGGGAATAATTTCGACCACCTGGGGATCTTTAACGTGCACTGACATCGCACAGCACACGGGCGCCTTAGCGTTTCGCCTCCAACGAAACGCGGCCGCCGCGGTCGGGTTCAAACCCGGGTGGTCCGGATCAGTAGCCGAGAGCCCTAACCACTGAGCCACCGCGGCGGGTCATATATCCGATTATCAGAGCTGCGCTTTCAGTGAAAGTAGTTTCTCTTGGCATTAGAATGCATCAATCAACCGATGTCCATAGGCCAACTTCAATTTGTCTTCTTAAGAGGTTTAATGCGAACAAGTAGGAAGAGGATAACTAAGGAACAATGGCCGTTGTCATACCTGGCGTGCCTTCCAGCCCAAATGAATAAAGACGCGGACTCCCCGACCAGGATTTCCAGAATGCCAAAGAAACTTGACTGCAAAGACTAACGTTCGCGGAAGGAAGGCCAGAGGCAGCGACGACAATGGCGTCCCCACGTGGTCGAGCATGCCATCGGGTCGACGAACCGAGTGTTGCCCTCATTAGTCACGCTGGGGTTGAAAATTGACGGAGAGCTGCGCCTTCGACAAAGTTTCTGCGTTCCGGTCATCAGACGAGGAAGTGCAAGGTCTTTCAACCCCTGCTGGGAAACAGCCTGACATTCCTGTACCACATGGGCCCGCATTCCTGTCACGCACGCGCATTCCTGGGCCACATGGACGCATTCCGAACTCACGTGCGCGCCCACGTGGAAGCTGTGTTGACGACAACGTGACCGTGTCCTGTTCCGGACCCTTTCCATCGACCGAGCTGCGAGAGAACATCAGGACCGCCCTGCCATGGGCGGTACCATCAGTGTCATCGTCTGATTGGACGTCATTCTTAGGACTGTATTCCTCAGCCAGGAATCTGGGGAAAATGAAGGGTATTTAACGAGCTGCTGGTTTGGCACCGGGGCCGCCCCTCTTGAGAGAGACCTTTTGCTGGGAGACACCCCCGACCGCTAAGAAGCTCCCTTTAATGAGAAGCACTCTCAGTTGCTCTCACCTGTACAATATGTAAATAGTTTTTGTATAAAGTTTTCCTTGTTTTCCCTTCGTAACCGCGTCTCCGATGCGCCTCGTCCCTTCTCCGGCTCGACCACGCTACCTGCAACGTAACAACTGGTGGCAGCGGTGGGATGCTGCTACCCCATCCCAACACCGTGTCTTACTCCTCATAGGGGGAATGAAAGTTCACAAAATGACAGAGAATGAAGATGATCGGTAGTGACGCAACAATGCAATGGGCTGCACACACAATATACAAGTCAGAAGAGACATTTGCACGCGTTCATCACATCATCATCATCATCATCATCATCATCATCATCAGCCTTACTACACCCACTGCAGGGCAAAGGCCTCTCCCATGTCTCTCCAATTAACCCTATCCTTTGCCAGCTGCATCCACCCTTTGCCTGCAAACTTCTTAATCTCATCCGCCCATCTAACCTTCTGCCGCCCCCTGCTACGCTTACTTTCTCTTGGAACCCACTCCGTTACCCTTAAAGACCAGCGGTTATCTTGCCTTCGCATTACATGCCCTGCCCAAGCCCATTTCTTTCTGTTGATTTCGACTAGGATGTCATTAACCCGTGTTTGTTCCCTCACCCACTCTGCCCGCTTCCGATCTCTTAACGTTACACCTATCATTTTTCTTTCCATGGCTCGCTGCGTTGTCCTTAACTTAAGCTGAACTCTTTTCGTTAGCCTCCACGTTTCTGCCCCGTAGGTGAGTACCGGTAAGATTACGCTGTTGTACACTTTCCTCTTGAGGGAAATTGGTAAACTGCCACTCATGATCTGCGAGAATTTGCCATATGCGCTCCACCCCATTCTTATCCTTCTAGTTATCTCCCTCTTATGATCCGGATCAGCTGTCACTACCTGCCCTAAGTAGACGTATTCCGGCACAATTTCTAGGCTCTCGCTGCCAATTGTGAACTGTTGTTCCCTTGCTAGGCTGTTGAACATTACCTTGGTTTTCTGCATGTTAATTTTTAGACCCATCGATCTGCTCTGCCTGTCTAACTCGTTGATCATGATTTGCAGTTCACCTCCTGAGTGACTCAGCAAGGCAATGTCATCAGCAAATCTCAGATTATTTAGGTATTCTAAATTTATTCTTATTCCCAACTGTTCCCAATTCAGGCCTCGAAATACCTCCTGCAAACATGCGGTGAACAGCATTGGCGAGATCGTGTCTCCTTGCCTGACGCCCTTCTTTATTGGAATTTTATTGCTGACTTTATGGAGGACTATAGTAGCTGAGCAGTTGCTATATATATCTTCCAGTATTTTGACATAAGGCTCTTCTACCCCCTGATTACGCAATGCCTGTATGACTGCTGAGGTTTCCACTGAGTCGAATGCTTTCTCGTAATCAATGAAAGCTATATATAGAAGTTGGTTATATTCTGCGCATTTCTCTATCACCTGATTGATAGTGTGAATATGATCTATTGTGGAATATCCTTTACGAAAGCCTGCCTGATCATTTGGTTGATTAAAGTCTAACGTTGCCCTGACTCTATTAGCGATTACCTTAGTAAATACTTTGTAGGCAACGGATAGTAAGCTGATCGGCCTGTAATTTTTCAAGTCCTTGGCGTCTCCCTTCTTATGAATTAAGATAATGTTTGCATTCTTCCAAGCTTCTCGTACAGTCGAGGTCATAAGGCATTGCGTATACAGGGTGGCTAGTTTTTCTAGCACGATGTCCCCTCCATCCTTCAACAGATCTGCTGTTACCTGATCCTCCCCAGCTGCTTTTCCCCTTTTCATTGCTTCTAAGGCTTTCTTTACTTCATCTTTCGTTACTGGCGGGATGACGCATTGCTGTGCACTGCTGTCTTTCTCATTAGCGCTCTGATTACATTGGCTACTGTACAGGCCTGTGTAGAACTCTTCGGCTACGTTAACTATCTTATCCATATTGCTAATGACATTGCCCTGCTTGTCTCTTAATGCATACATCTGGTTTTTACCTATGCCTAGTTTCCTCTTCACTATTTTTAGGCTACCTCCGTTCTTTATAGCATGCTCGATTCTCTCCATATTAAACTTCCTTATGTCGGCTACCTTGCGCTTATTTATTAACTTTGATAGCTCCGTTAGTTCTATCGGTAGTGTTAGATGCCTTCATGTTTTGGCGCTTCTTAATCAGATCTTTCGTCACCTGAGATAGCTTCCCGGTATCTTTTCGTACTGTCCTACCGCCTACTTCTACTGCACACTCCGTAATTATTGATGTCAGGTTATCGTGCATTGAATGAACATCAAGATCATCTTCCTCAGTTAAAGCCGAGTATCTGTTTTGCAGCGCTATCCTAAACTCCTGTGCTTTCCCTCTTACGGCTAACTCGTTAATGGTCTTCTTCTTCGCTAGCTTCTTCCGTTCCCTCTTCAAGTCTAAGCTAATTCTAGACCTTACCATTCTATGGTCGCTGCAACGCACCCTTCCGAGGACGGCCACATCCTGAATGATGCCAGGTTTAGCGCATAGTATGAAGTCGATTTCATTTTTAATCTCACCATTGGGGCTCTTCCAGGTCCACTTCCTGTTTTCTCGTTTGCGGAAGAAAGTATTCATGATCCGTAAATTATTTCTATCCGCGAATTCGACTAATAACTCTCCCCTGCTATTTCTAAAACCTATCCCATAGTCACCTACCGCGTGGTCGTCAGCCTGCTTCTTGCCCACCTTCGCATTGAAGTCGCCCATCAGTACAGTGTACTGCGATTTTACTTTATTCATTGCTGATTCTACGTCCTCATAGAAGCTTTCAACGGTCTGGTCATCATGGCTGGATGTGGGTGCGTAGGCCTGCACCACTTTCAGCTTGTACCTCCTATTCAGCCCAATTACTATAGCTGCTACCCTCTCGTTAATACTGTAGAACTCCTCTACGTTGCCAGCTATATCCTTATTAATGAGGAAACCCACACCTAGTTCTCGTCTATCCTCTAACCCGCGATAGCACAGTATGTGTCCGCCCTTTAGTACTGTATACGCCTCACCTGTCCTCCTAACTTCGCTAAGCCCTATCACATCCCATTTAATTCCCGCTAGTTCCTCGAACAGCACTGCTAGGCTAGCCTTACTAGCTAAAGCTCATCACATACCCAGATCATTTGCCAAATGCTGCTGAGGAAGGCATACCCTTATCAGCGCGAGCTGTACCGCAGACATTTTGTGTGGAAAGCTATCGATGCACGTTTTCTTGGCAATGAAAGTACGGCTACCGGGACGGAGCGTCTGCGACTGTGTCACTCCGCCAAATAGTTCGGCCGCACGACGGTAGACCAGGCGCGTTGCTCCTCCCGCGAGAACGTCATTCCATCGTAGGAGTTGCTGGCGTCATCTGCTGAAGCTTCTTGTAACCAGACGTGCCTGGTAAATTTGTTGTAATCGAGAAAGGTGTTTCATCCTTGACTGTCAACGTTGAAAGATAGCAGATGTGTTAAAAATATACCTTAAATAACGAATATTGACGATATACGCATGTTTTAAAAGGAAATTCCGATAACTCCACGCGGGGACCGGGAAGGGAGGCCGTGTTTTGGCTCCGTAGCCTCCGCTCCATTGCCAGAAAGAGTTGTCGCGTAGTATAGTAGGTATTCACGTGACATCATGCCACAGAGGTGCAGGCCGAAGAGGAATGGTAGTAAGACCACTTGGCATAGAGGCCACCCTTCGTCATGCTCCATGTACAACGTGGAGGCGACCATGACGTCGGTGGATACTCCATATATATATATATATATATATATATATATATATATATATATATATATATATATATATATATATATATATATATATATATATATATATATATATATATATATACATATATATATATCAGGCAAGGTAAATGAAATGAGGGGCTCGTTTGACAAACTTATGAAGGGAGGCAACAGTCACCGAAACCAAGGTGGATAGGGGAAAGTTTTTTTTAATGCGCTGTGCTTATCAGCGTGATATTACTTCGATTAATAAATCGCATAAAGAAAATTACTTATGAAGCAGCAGAAAAACAACCATGCCGCCGGTGGGATACGAACCCACGACCTCTGAATATCGCGTCCGGTGCTCTTACCAACTGAACTACGGCGACGGCTGTCCAATCTGCTGCTTGCTTGGGTATTTATGTTTACTGGGTGTAAGCGAGCCTTGAGAGTGTTCTCCAGCGCCACCCTCGACCATAGCGGCGGACGTGGCACGTCCTGTATTACAGCGAATATATATCCCTCTCCAGCCTATCAACAAGTAAAACGAGAGCCGTATTTCGTGACATTTATTTGCGCTTTCCTTTGTTTTGGTACTCTGTCACCTGTGCACTGTGCGATGTCAGTGCACGTCTTAAATTTCCCGGAGACCTCCACTACGGCCTCCCTCGTAGGCCGTAGCGGTCTCTAGTCACAGAGGATCAAACCCACGACCAATTTCAAGAGAGAATCTAAAACTGTCTATGGACTGTGTGAAGAAAATTTCGTGAGGGAAAAAGCGGCAAGAAGAAACTTCACGGAATACGGACCCTGTGCTCTAAAATGTGCTTGTCGACCAAAACCCCAGAAATTAGTGGTCAAGTCACAAGGCGGTGACCCTGATAGACCTACAGTTGAAGCTTGTTATGACGAAGTTGATGGGGCCCCGCGCTTTCTTCGTTATAACTGTTGCTTCGTTACAGCTGTGTACTAGTTTATCAGCAACAGTCGCCTGCCAACAGGCCAACTGCCGTCGTGTATAACGAGGACAACATAGCAGGCGTTACACTACATATGTGCACAGCGGGAGCCTTCAGCAAGCGAACCGAGCCCTCACCACGTGGTGGCCGAATATATGTACACGAACCGAATATGTCAGCCTTTCCAACGCGCAGCCGGCTGTTTTTTACGCGGGCAGCATATTAACTTCAGTGCCTAGAAAACGGGTCTTGGAAATAATAACGTCGCATAGCAGCACTGTCTAGTGGAGAATGCGCACCCTAGACCGAAGGCTACCTTTCTTTGCACCCGATGTATCTTGTTTAGCACTGGGCGCCTTCACGTCAACGGAGATTGTTTTGCGCTTTTTTTTACAGCTGCTCGGCCTTGTGAAACCAACGAGGCGTCGATCCGTCATGCACACCAAACGGCTTTAACCATGGTACCAGGCTGAGAAAACGGTAACTATACTGCAAACGACACACGAGAAGCCAAGAGCGCTCAGCGCAGGCCGTGCGCAGCAAGGAGGTCGGCAATACAGGGGAACTCGGTCTAGACGCGACGTGGCATGGTTAGCGGGCAGCGTACCTGGTTTTCGGCAAACCACGCGTCGAAGCCGACGAATCATTCAGAGAAACGTTTCCTGCAGGCCTCGCTTGAGGAGCGAAGTTTTCCGCTTGTTTTCTGCGGTGTTCAACGAGCCGGTTATGCCCGGCAATTTGCCACATGGAGCGGGTTAGGAAGTATAGGAAGTGCAGGAAGAAAATCGACATGCTTAGCTCGAAAGAGCGAGTAGAGTTCATTGAGGTTCGTTATTTTTATTTGCAAGGATATTTTGCACCATGAAAACGAGTTATCAAATACACGGGCGTTTATAAGAGCTTTATGGCCATTCCTGCGTTTATATCCATAATTTCCATACAAACCGTTTTCTTACAGCGAGGTCTGACTGTATCCCAGTCGCCACTATATGGCGATGGCCACCCTTCACCTTAAAGGTGCACTAAAGAGGAATCTGAACTCATCTTTTTACCGGGGGAACTCTATCTACACGTTCCGGGAATTCCTAGAAACTCTGAATTATTGTCCTGTGCGGCCGATTGCTCTAATTAAATCGAATTAAGCGTCCCGGCTCCCGCCCTTTTTTGAACTGAAGGCGGTAGATAGGCGGAGTCAACCAACGCGTGGAGTGCCCTTCAGCCAGTCCAGTGGCGGCTTCGCTTTCGCTTTTATTTTGTTTTTTTTAGGTTTCTGTGAATAAGCAGTTTCAGTGACAGACAATATAACCGCAAATTAGGCCCATGGAAATAAAAATACACGTGGACTCTGATTTACGCATCCCTCCGCCGATGGCAGAGCGGCAAGCCGCCACGGGACTGGCTGACGCGTTGGTTGACTCCTCATACCTACTAATGGAGCTGTGTTCAGTTTACACGAAGTTTACTTGCTCCATTCCAGCAGTTTCGCAATCATTTCCTCATTTTCTTTCAATCGCAAATCCGTTGTGTAGGAAGCACACATCACGATCTTGCACGAGCCTGAGTCAGCTGACGGACTCACTAACGTGGCAATTCGGGCATGTTGGCATTACACAACAGGATTGAACTCGTGTGCCTCGCTTGCGTGCTTCGTCCTTTGTGTGCTGTTCAATCCTGTCAGCTGACGGAGAACTTTATGAGAGGAAAGGCACTAGTCACTAACTATATCCTCGTGAAACCTGAGTGACGAATTTTTGTATGCAGATCAAGAAAACGCATTTATTAGACCAATGAGGCTATCTTATCACGATAAAAAAAGTTTTGTTGATGAAGTATTTTTTGTTTGCTTAGCAAAGCATGTGCAATATATTGCACATTGGGACTCAGCGGATGAAAAAAACAATATCATGAGAGATTATGGATAATGGGCAAGAAGGCTTTTATTGTGCCCTTCAATGATATCTCTAGGCATGAAACTGTTTAAAGCAGTTTCTTGAAGAAGTTATACAAAGAAAAACGTCACAGCGAGTGCAACGAAACTTTGTGCGTTCAGAACAGGAGGGGTTACGGCATCTTGATGCGGACTTCTGCAATGAAAGTTCGGGCATGTGTGTTGCTCCGGCTGTCCGGAAGGAGACGGGAGGCAATGGTGTTGTCTTACTGGCAGGGCGCTTCGCTGGCGGCTCATCGTCGTCGCTGCCCACATCCAATTCTGCTCTCAGCAAATCATTAGCAATTATCAGTTTGAAGTCCAGTAGACTTAGTGTGTTCTTGCTGGCAACTCCTAGGAGTTGAGAGTCTTCTTTATACTGCAACCATGCATTAACGACAGCCACGTCCGCAAGAAAACAAAGAGAACGAAGAGTCCAGCGCGTTGTCCTTGCCTTGCTTGGGTAGAGACTCACCATTCTATCGCAGAGGTCAACGCCTCCCATATTCTTATTGTACTCTTCTACGATAGCTGGCCGAGGTACATCTTTATAGACCCTCTCCTTCTTGCACCATCTTTTGCATTCTCCTACTGGCTCCTCACCAATGTGTGAAGAAGCGAACGTAATGGTCTTGTTGTCGACCCACTTAACGAGGCAAATGCCATCAGCCACATTGACAGTTTGGCAAAAGGATCCGCGGCCTTTCTTCACCAAAGCTTTGTCATCAGGGAGCTTAGAATCCTTTGGCACGCGATTCTTCATTATGGTGCCAGTTCCACGCAGGCCTTGGCTCGAGAGGTGACGAAGCAGGGGTGCAGAAGTGAAGTAGCGATCAAAAAATAAAGAACTGCCTGTTGGCATGGACTGTGACAATCTAAGCACAGCACAAGCACCCACACCAAGCTCTGATCGGTCAGCTGCGAGCGCAGACTTTCCCTGATATATTTCGAAGTCTAGAACCATTCCACATGGGCTGGAGAGCACAAAATTCTTCAGCCCTGTTGGATGAGGTTTACCAGGGACGTATTGCTTTAGTGTAGTTCTGCCTGTAAACGGTATTATTTGCTCGTCTATGCTTGCTGACGGGCTTCTTGGAAGCTGGAGGCAAGCCGTCCTTATCATTTCGATGAACGGTCGCAGTCTCCACAGCCGGTCGGCTTTCTTTTCCTCATCACTGATGTCCAAGTCATTCACAACTTTTATGTTTTTTCGCAACAAGAAGAAGCGATCGCGAGTCACAACATCAGCGATTGCAGCAACTCGTGTTTGCCTTGCCCAGTAAAGACGAATCTGTGGGTATCCTAAGCAACTCATCATGAACGTTGCACCTATGAAATGCTTCATTTCGGCAGTGCTGCTATTGAGCAGAGTCCCCTTTCTTTGATGGTAGCCCACCTCACTCTTTTCGTGCATATTGCGGTAAAATTCTTCAGAAAAATATTGCTTGAAATAGTCCAGAGCTGTCCAATTCGTTCGAGAATCGGTCTCAGTATCCGGAGTATCCGGAACATCGGGTAGAGATGACACAAACGGAGCATGCCTCCAAGGAGGGAATTTCCCCACACTTGTTAATGGCCCGCTGCCGGAATCTTCCTCGTCCGAGTCGTCTTAAAAAAAAAAAAACGGCGTCAAGTTCCGCATTTTGCACTTACATTGTAAAAACTTATATTAAGAAACTTACCTGAACAGGAAACATCTGGTTGTGGCGCTTGTGTTGACTTTTCGTTCAACTCGTCATCCGACAAGTCGAGATCCGACCCGTCCTGGGAGGCGATGGCCTCCAAAATCGCCTCTGCCCTGCTCAGATTCAACCCTGGCAGGGGCCAAAGAAAGCCTAAATTACAAACGTTGCTTACATATCAATTGGAAATAACTTTTTGAGTAAAACTGAACATCATCATAACGTCTTCCCACGCAGGAAAGCACTTACGGTGAACAGAATGAAAACAACCCCATGTGCTGTAGTTCAGTCCCAGTGTGCAATACAATGTACACAAAAAAGTTCAAAGTGGCCACGAACAAAATAAGCGCTTGCCTCACGATAAATTATGCTCAAAATGATGCCTGTACATTCCTGAACCTGTTCATTGCAAAGTTCAGAACATTTAGCAAAGGGTTAAGTAAATAGGGGCAACTTACTTGGTCGCATTGAATAAAACGACGTCGTCGGTATGGACGCCATTTTCGAACCTGCCCAGCAAGCGCTCCCGCGCGATTGACTTCTCTCAATCTTGGCCAGATGGCAGCACATGTCTGTGCAATACATTGCACAGGAGGACTTAGCGCGTACCGCAGCTGCAGCAGGGCTTCGACGCTGAGACCGAGTGTGCAATAAATTGTACACTGGGTCTCACGGGGATATACAGCGGGATACCTGAAATGCGAGCTGTGATGGGGGAAGGGTCAGATTAAACCGCAGGCTCCACTCCTGGCTCGAACGTTTCAATGAGCTTCTATATGATGTCAGTACGGCGCGAAAACGACAAGGACAAAAGAAGCACACGAACACAACAGGACAGGCGCCTGTCCTGTTGTGTTCGTGTGCCTCTTTTGTCCTTGTTGTTTTAGCGCCGTCCTGACAACATCTAGAAGCTATGCACCAACTAGCCCAAACCAAAGTAATTCTTGTTTCAATGAGGCTAGGAAGAAACGCCGTGTCGAAGAGACAGAAGAAGAACATGCGACGTGCGTCGAGAAACGACGGAAGAGTGCTGCTGCGAAGAAACAGCAAAAAGTACTTCAGGCGGTACTGCTAACCAGCGACGAAGAGTTTTATGTTTCAGCTTTGCATCCGTACTTGCCCCCGGTACCCAAATACTTTGGCTTTCCGGAAGCTGCCCACCGAGTCATCAGAGTAACTCAGGCGGATCGCTGGTTGTCATCGTTTATGGTCAGAACTAGGGGGTATCTGATAGCCTTCGAACCTCTGCGAGGGAAGGGTTGAAGGTGGTGATAGTTATTAAGACAGTGGTTCAGCACTGCGGCCAGTCACAATGAGGTGCCCCATTGCGTATTACGTAGTCTCCCAAGTGCGGATCGACACAAGAGGCAACCGGTTCATGATGGCATACCTCAGCATTGTCTACGAATTCTATGGCCGCTTCACATCGCTTGCCGCACTTTGTACCCTTATATGAATGCGCTGGCGTGGTTTACCGCCGTGCCGAAGCGCCATATTCTACCACATTCTAAAAAAAAATATTCTTAAATAAGCGTAATCTTAAAAGAGAAAATGCGATACCATTTAGGCTGCTTGCTGTGTTGTCTACAATGAGCCCCTAATGTTCTTGCGACTTTACCGCCAAAGCGCTGCGTGGAGCTAGTTCAATTGCCCTTATATGGCATGCATGAGTCACTTTTTAGCATGATCGAGCACCTCTATTAGATTATCATAAGGGATTACACAAATCCACCTTAATCCATTTCTTCGGGTGGGCCAACTAACATTTTGGAGGGTCCTCAAATTTTCAAATTTGGCGGTGCCCTATGATTGGTCCACTGATGTTGACGTCACGATCCTTTCAATCGCATTCACAGATCCCGTGCAGTCCTCATACCACTACTGGCACTGTGATGCAAGGGCAAGAGCTGCGCCACAGCCACCGGTGTGGTTTGCGAGACCAGATTGCTCCTCCCGCGCTCCCGTAAGGCTCATGCGGAGCGCCACGGTGGACAGGTGGCAACTGGTGTTGAATTTATTTGTATTTTCATTGCCACGCGCCACGGGTTCTGAGTTAAAGTTGTCACGTGTCATGGTGGCCAGCTCGTGACGACTTCGCAAGAAATCACATGACTTCTTTCGACCAATCATTCTGAATCCGACTTTTTCATAAGTGGCGCCATCTGGGGAGTGGTGAAAATTCGTCTGCTAGGGGTTGAAAACAAACGCACGTGGGAGACGCAGGCGCGATCCGGTTCCGCGAGGAGCCAGCTGCATCTGCAATGTGGCAAGAGTGTATGCTTGACAGCTGCCGCCATCCGTCGCATGCCCGTCACCAACATGAATGCGCATGCGCCGGAGCCGGCGGTTTTCTTTTTAACCAGTGGAGCTGGAGAAGAGATGTGCATGCACAGAGCAGCCGCGTGAAAAAGGCAGATCGCAAATTTGGAGGTCCCCGCCGCGGTGGCTCAGTGGTTAGGGCGCTCGACTACTGATCCGGGGTTCCCGGGTTCGAACCCGACCGCGGCGGCTGCGTTTTTATGGAGGAAAAACGCTAAGGCGCCCGTGTGCTGTGCGATGTCAGTGCACGTTAAAGATCCCCAAGTGGTCGAAATTATTCCGGAGCCCTCCACTACGGCACCTCTTTCTTCCTTTCTTCTTTCACTCCCTCCTTTATCCCTTCCTTTACGGTGCGCCTCAGGTGTCCAACGATATGACACAGATACTGCGCCATTTCTTTTCCCCCAAAAAACCAATTATTATTATTATTTGGAGGTTCAAACCCAACCGCGGCGGCCGCGTACGATGGAGGCGAAGCGCAAAAGGCACCCGTGTGCTGTGCGATGTCAGTGCACGTTAAAGATCCCCAGGTGGTCGAAATTGTTCCAGAGCCATCCACAACGGCACCTCTTTCTTCCTTTTCTCTCTCTCCTTTATCCCTTCCCTTACGGCGCGGTTGAGGTGTCCGCCGAGATGTGACATACTGTGGCATTTCCTTTCCCTAACAACCAATTTCATTCAAATTTGGAGGTGTTCCAATTGGGTCTTTTGTGGTCACGTGACCCTGATGAAATCTCTAAATTTAGCAATCAGGGAACTTAAAATTTGGCAGTGCTCTCCACTGGTCAATTGGGGTCTCGTGGCCCTGATGACTTTACGGAGAAATCGAACACTGTAAAAACAATGTTATCACAATAATATGAAAGAGAACATGTTATAATTATTGTATCAGCATGAGTGAAAAACACTCTTGCAGCGCTAGCCAATAATACACAGACTCCTGGGCAAACTAGGCAAAACGTTTGGCTTTGTCATAGTGTCCAAAAGCGCCACCTCGAAAGGGGGCACCTTGCTAGGTAAGTCACGTTACCACCCCATGAACACAGCCTGTGCCTTGTGACTCACACTTACTTTCCCCACAAGGAATAGAGTGAAAGTTCCTGGCAAAGACGCTTGTGGTCCGTCATTTTGCGCCTGTGCAGAAAGAAGAGCATGACGGTGGGAGCAGGTAACTTGCAAGCAGATTTTTGGCATTGCCCGTTTTGCAATAGCCATTCGTTTTGCATCTGTACAGTCTTCTACTGGACGGAATATTCCTACCAGACATTTTAAACTTCATTGTAGAAGTTCATTAAATAGTTTGTCTGCAGACCATACTGTTCCTTTTCGTACTGGAGCTACCGGTATGTGCAGTGTTACGGAGCACCCGGCGGGTTTCTGCATGAACCAGGTTTTGAAGGGCACCTACTGCATTCCTCCTCACTCAGTGGCAGAGAGTAGGGTGCAGTGAGTGCCAGTATGGTTTCAAATATGAAGACTAAAAATTGCAAGTTACAATTCCACGGACAGGCGATGATGTACACCAAGGCACAATCAATTCAACATGCTCGCAACAACAGCGAACTGCTCAGCGCGACTACATGTTCAACACAAAACGTGGTCGAGCAGATTCCATTGGGGGCAAGCTATAGCAAAGTTATAATTACAGAACCCTAACGCTTACTATTATCCAAATGTTTCCTTCTAAGACCGCAGCTTTCTTCCACCCGTTATTCAACCATCTTATACTTAATTAATTTACCATCACTTTTGAATCCAAAACCTCTTGGGAATCTTTATGGCTACCTCTCATGGGCCTGTGGTTTAATTTGTGAACAAAGGTGAGTGGACGATTTAATGTTGAGAAAAGCATATACAAAACAGGATACGAGCCAAGCACTTGTCCCGTATCCTGTCTTGTATATGCTTTTTTCAACTTTTTCATCTGAAGAATTACACCAAATAACCCGACAACATGTTCTACTCCAGTATATTTCTATTTAAAAATTCAAGAAACCCACACAGCTTTCATTTGAGTGCAACAAAAAGGATGCCAATGTCAATACTGAACCGTGGTAGTGTGGTCTTCAAAAGAAGGCACTGCAGAGATTTGAGACACAATGGACATGGCACAAAAATAAATATTTTTAATCATAACAGCAAACAGCTCGAAACACCAATCCATTACACAACAGTTGCATTTCTCTTGAACACTGGAGCATCTTCCACTCTTCATTACAGAAATCACCACATATATCAGAAGGTGCAAAATTTAAAAGGAGAAACTGATCAAAACATGCTGCAAAATTATGGCATAACTGAAAAGCTGTTGCTTGAAACTGGTAAAATCAAGCCCGGTATTACAGGTTAAATAAGGAATTGTAATTCTAACATAGAAACCACAAACTGAAAAGATGGCCTACTGTGAAACTAATAATATCTGCTCTTTGGCACAATGCGACTATAAATAGGCGCACAATAAACCAACTACTGTGATGCGTCAATCTTTTTCTTACAAAGAGCATTTGTTAGAGTTTATCACTCCTCAGAGTGCTCTCTGATGTTAGAAATTCATCAATGAACGGATCTGCCTTCCCATAAGCAAGCAGAATGGAAAAACGGCAACAGACACGACACCATGGCAGCATGTGTTTTTTTGTCGTATGCATGCATAATGGGTGAAAAAAATTTTTAAAAATGCTACACACATAAAACCAAGCTACATCGCACTAGGCCGCATGCATTTTTGGCAGAATGCATACGGCATTGGCAAGCTGATAAGACGCGGTTGGCCACACTCAGCACAATGGTACAAAGTTGGTAATGTGGTCCATTGCACCTGTCTTCCCTACTGCCCACTGCCAAAATGAACTTTTTTTTATTATACTACCCACAAACAGGTCGAGGTGCACCTAAAAACAATCCAAAACTTTTCAAATCATAAGGTTCGTCCGAAATGGGTAAAAGATGAATTGCATAATCATTTTAATTAATTAGACAGCATGAACCGAGCAGCACAGATGCTATGCTGTACCCTTGTTTTAGCATTGTATGTTGCGCAAGACATCCGGTACATAAGAGCACAAGTAATTTAACAATCCTCCAATGTAAGATTAAGCACACTTTTCCCCGTTAAATTTGATCTTCAAAGTGACCTGTGCATTGCAACAGAACAACACAAAAACTAAAGCACGTACAGCCCCAGCATCAGTGTCATCTTGCGATGGCATTGACGCTCCTTTTTGCTTTGGCAGTAGTCATTTTGTCAGAGACAGCAAACACACACATACATGGGATTATCACATGGAGCATATTACACCTGTGACCTTAAGGAATCATAACAGGGCTTTCATAGCATACTGCACCAACGCATTGTCACACTATGGTCCAAGAACTGTGTAATCACAGTATTCAATGCAAGACCATTAATTGCACTTACTTAAGACTGACCAACACAGAGAAACACCAAATGAAGAGCAAAAACTTCAACCAACAGTATTAGGTAGGTGGCCAGGACCGAAAAAAAACACAGGCTGCCATTGATCTGGACTGGCCAGATACTGATGTCAAATTGTTTATGACTTTAGCAGCGGTGGCAAAGGCAAGTGAAATGCAGCATAGAAAGCTGTAGTGGTAAGAGCTGCAAAAACTTAACTGTACAAGTTTATTCTAGGTGGATCAACCTTTGGGATTAGAAAACAGACAAGTTGGCTTGGGTTCGAGCAAATAAAGGAAGAAGTGTGACGAGGCTAGGTGTGGCCCACTACAGCGGCCCCATCAATCTTGGCAATTAGTTAAGCGCCTCTATTGCAAAAGAACAAAATGCTGGGCAAGCTGCTTTGCGTAGATATCCCTCAAAATATGTCTCTAAGGCAGTAGCCTGCAGATTAATCCAGCATCAGAATACATTGAGATGCATAAAAATGCACATGGCCACTGACATAAAAATTCCCGTTAAAAAATATTTTGTGAAGCTTCCAACACAACAGCCGTGGAACTAGGCATGTAGTGCACCAAGTTTTCTCCGATTCCAGAAACATGTGAAATTCGTGAAGAAATTAGTAGTTAGTCTTAAAATCACTCCCTCATATAACTGCACCAAACTAATATTGCAATGCTAGAGCACAGGACTCTCACTGTAACAGATTACATAAGGATGACTATTATATTACTATTATACAAGACTGAAACTAAGTGCTATCACAGATGTGGCCTATGACATATGAAAAAAATATATACACAAATGGCAAGGTGTGTGGAAGCTGGTGGCATAGCTGGAACCAGAACTGCAGCCTACACAATATTGAAAGGAGCAACACCTTTTCAAAATGAAAAAATATGAACCCGCTGCAATACATTAGAACCTTGTTGATACGCTAAAAAAAAAGAATGTCGGAGAAAAAGACGTATTAGCCAGGAAAAAGTTATGATCCAACAGCCTAAATTTAAAAAAAAAAAAGAATCTCTTCCGCGTTGTTTTCAAAAGCTTCACCCTCCTTTCTCCACTGCATTAAAGGCAAGCTACCATGGCGGCTGACTGACACTGTATTTGTTCATTTTGTGTTCCCACTTGCCGTGATAGCTCAGTGGTTAGGGCGCTCGGCTACTGAGCTGGAGTTTCCAGGATTGAAACAGGCCACGGCAGCCACACTTCGATGGGAGCGAAACACAAAGGCGCCCGTGTGCTGTGCGATGTCAGTGCACTTTAAAGATCCCCAGGTGGTCCAAATTATTTCCGAGCCCTCCACGTACCCTGCGCACGTACCGTCCAGCAAGCTGTAACAGCAGCTGTCACGTGAAGGACCGCCTAGAGCGCACATGTTACCCCGGCGTTGTATACAAGATCCCCTGCAAGGATTGCGATACATCATACATTGGCGAGTCAGGCGATTTTAAAAGAAGAATAAGGGAACACAAGAATGACGTCAAGAAAGGTCGCACTTCCTCCAACGCACTTGCAGAGCATGCCCAAATGATGCAGCACTCCATTGACTGGGAGAACGCCCCAATCTTGGACACGAAGAAACCTTTATCTTCACGATTACTTCTCGAATCATTTTACATACAGACGACCAAGAATGCTATCAGCAGGACGAGAGGGAATCTCCCTGATATCTACGCCCACTCACTGTGCAGTCAAGTCCGCTTATAAGTCGTGGCCCATTCCACCCATCCTCATTGTGCACAAGGGACCCGTACGGGTCTCGAAATGTCATGTGTTAAATATTTTTTCTTTGGCGAGTGTATGTTTCTTGTGCTTCCAATATGCATCCCCCTCGCCAGACAGGATTCTGTCGAACCCTTGATTATGAGCTGAGAATGTGCCCAAAATTGACTTACAACCATGTTAATTCTTCTAACATGTTTAAAATGAGAGTGAAATTGGCAAACCAAATTTTCAGGAATTCCGTAGCAAAAGGAATTTCGTTTTACAAACGTAGAGAAGCACTTCGGCTGCTTAATGTCGAGCTGACCGCTGAGTTCGCAATCTTTATGAACAAGTTATTTGATGCCCTGAACCGGCGCTTTCGAGAAGAAGGCCCGATTATAGACTGCAATGATCTTGAAGTTCTTGAGTGCCTCTGATTGGCTTGATGAATGGGAGGAAGACGTTGCAAAAGGAGAAATTCCTCAGGATCTCTCCTAAGCCGCTCAACTGCGGAAGGATGAAGGGTGACGCTCAAATCTGCTCGTGAGCCGTCAATCTACCTGTTGACGAAGTGCGATTTCAGGTATGTCCTGGCCGGAAAAATGAATCAGGACCCGTTGGAATGTTTTTTTGGTGTTATTCGACAAGCGGGTGGCCAAAATGAACATCCAACTTTCCCAACGTTTTTGCAACTGTACGATATGCTGTCACTTCACTCCCTCCTGATGCCGCCGAGGTTTGGCAACTGTTCAGCTTCCGAGAAAGAACAGTACGGCGTTGTGACTTTGGCTGAATTTAAGAACACATATAGCAGCTCAGCATCAAAGGAACTAAACAAGCTGGACCAGCTGAAAGAGAGGCTTGATGGCCTAAACAAGGGAGCTGGGAGTGCAATGAAGTGTTTGAGTATGGTAACAACGATGTAAGTGTTGTTGAATGTATAATTTATTACGTTACAGGGTTTGTATCCAGGAAAATTTTCAAATAGACCTCCTGCATTAAGTGCAAAAAATCACTGCAGGGTCAGAAAGGCTTGTCAAAGGTGCCCGAATCTGAGCTCATTAATTGCAAAACAAGGGGCAGACTCACACGCCTCTATCAGCTTTTTACGGAAGCTGGAGAACATTTCCTTAATACGCAAATCTGAGAAATGCCTACGATAAAACAATTGATGCTGTACTAGAGAAGTTCACTTTCCCTTGTACTATCCACAGGGAGGACATGCTCGCGAAGCTACTCCATTATTATAGAAGCCTTCGTATGCATCAGTGCTGCCATCAGATGAAACGCAAGCACGTTGAAAAAGGCCAGGACTCGCATAAAATGTCCAAACTTGTATGACCACAAAGAGCCGAGCTGAGTGTACTGTTTGTTATTTTGATTGTATACACAACAGTGGAATTTAGGTGTCCCGGGCGTAATCCAGTTTTCCAGTGGCTACTTTTTGCTTCATGTATGAAATAAACACATATGGTTCTACCTGGGTGATAAATTTTTCTGGGCTGCGGAAAACACCTACTATCATCCTCACAGAAATCGCATGCAGTTCTCGCATAACCGAACTGAGGCATGCGTTCAGCCACTTTCACACACAGACATTCATTTCCCCATCGGTGGGCCGTAGCCGCTGGATTCTCAAACGCGACTAGTAACTTGATGCGCCCTTCATCTCATTCTCGAGTGAGAAGTAAACTCGGTCCATGTTATAAACGAGAAAAGTTGCAAACTATGTAATATTGGCTTGCTTGGTTCCGGCTCCACCAAAGCTTCTCTGTAGCATTATCTGTCGTCTTGCGTGAGTGTTGATAAAGGGGCTTTATGCTCGGCATGATCTGCGGACAACTTTTTCAGAGTTAACGATGATTCACAGTACAACAAACACCTAAAAGATCAGCTGATGACCGCATGTTTTCCTGGAGCTGCATACGGAGACGCTGTGCAAAAGCCATGAACGGCGCCGCTACGGGCACAAGTTGGAAGCGCCATCTGTCGAGCGAGAAGGAAGCACCATAGTATAGTCCGAGGGCTGGTGGCGGCGTTCGCTCACATAAGCTTATGTGTTTCACCGTGGCCACTCCGCAAAAATAAAAGCCACTTAGAAGCTTTCTCGCAGTACTGTTCACACTTTTTAATGAGTGTAGGCACTTCCACTGCCAATTAAAATGCTGTAGTAACGTCATATAAATTCAAAGCATTATTACACAGTTCTCAACACAACTAGCGAGAAAACAAACATCATTCTGAAGACATGATTGCTTGCTTGCAAGGCGAGCAAACTTGACCATGGCCGAACAGTGATTGATACAAGTGCAAAGTTTTGCCAGGATGATGATAGCATCCCTTGCAAGACATGGCAAAACTTCACAAAGGCGATGCGAGATGAGACCTTAGATAATCCAGCTCCATGCTAATGATGAGGCTGCTGCATATTATGACCTCCCTGAAAGATAAAAGAGAGCAGAAAAAACAAAATCACATTAAAGGGACCCCAACCACCCCACTTGGCAGGTTTTTTTTTTCTGCATATATATTAACCTTCACCTTTCGCTACAGCACTGACTACTGCTCCCTACGTTACATTGGAACTTGCATGCTGAAATAGCAATTGAAAACAATGACGCCATTCATAAAATGTCTGAGACTATACAGTAGCCTCCCGTTAGGATGAACTCTGTCAAGACGAACCCTCGGATAAGATGAACTGCGCAAGACCATTTGGCTGGTTCACTTTAGGGGTTAATGTAAAAAAAATACGCTTAAGAATGCCTATTTTGAGCATGCTTTAGTTAAGCCGAACTTTTGCAGCGACCACGAACCCCTGCGACACCGTGCAATGGCCATCTTGGAGTGTCTGCGTGGCACTATCGACCAAAGGAAAAAATAATAAACGCTTAAACAGAATAAAGCACACCCTGACAAGATAGCTTCCGCGCAATGTCGCGCAATTGTGCAGGGAAGCTTTCTTGCCGAAATGGCAAAGGCAAGGACCCCCCGCGCCTGGCTTCCCATGGCGTAGGCACCCGATCTTGGTATTGATGTTGGTATCGTGCACGTGTCTTGTGCCACGCGTTGTGCCGGTGGCCAGATATCGGCGCCATATGGGCACTGCCTGAGGCTGACGGAAAGGCACATGGTGCACCTGCTTGTAGAGTTAATAGCAGATATGCTGCAGCAGAAGCAAGACAAGAGATGTACTATCGCGATCAAAATATTACGAGACGCGTGTTCTCGGAAAAATGTATATTGTAGCTCTGCCTCGCCACCCACTTACATGGTATTGCTACCAGCAGGTAGAGCATGGACGTCCCCTCATACGCCATCCCATTTCAGACAAGTGGATTTCGTGACTACGTTGATACAAAATTTTTTCCGTACACTCGAGTCCCGTAAACTTTTGATCGTGATAGTACACACCCAGCTGGGCACCTTCAGAGTGCTGAAAGCCTCAAAAATCAAGTTAGGAAAAGAAAACACAAAAAAAAACTGTCGCTGAAAAGGAGGCAAAAATAGACAGTGAAAAATAAATCTACATCAATGCTGTTTTCAAGTAGGACAACATGGCTTTGTTGCATGCCCTCACTGTTCAGCTCACTTCGTGCATAGTGCCTAATGTTCTGTTTGCAATAATCCTCTATTCACAAGGCTATTTTATTCACTGCTTTCATGCAACACATAACTGAAGACGCATGGTGTGCCCACATCATTTCTGCAGAGACTTCTGCTAAGACAAACTTCTGGATAAGACAAACAACTTTTCTGGTCCCTTCAAGTTTGTCTTATAGAGAGTGCACAGTACATGGGAACAACTTTTTTTTGCAATGCAGCAGAGGCTAGGCAGGAAAGGGAAGGAGAGTAGCCTTTGTCCCCACGCCACGGGCGGTGGGTTGTTTGTTGTTCGGGCTAGGGGTGCGGAAGAATGAAGCCGGAGATCGCTAGTGCTGAGGAGCCCACTCCCTCGGCACGGTCTCCTTCACATTCCTGCCTAGCCCGCACTACCAAAAAAAGTTGAACCCAGAGTATACCTACCATGTACTGTCCTACTGTCTCGTGTAAGTCTACTTTTTTTGCAAAAATGGCCCCCTGAAATTGGGGGGGTTGACCCATACATGCAGGGGACCTATTTGTGGGGTCTAAGGTAGCTTGGGCTGAACCACAGACAGCATGCATCCTACACCGGTGCTTATTCTCGTCAAGATCTATGAAATTCCATGTCTCAAAAAAAAAAAAAAATTGTTGATCCGAGTGCAAATCTGTTCCCGCTGTGAAAAATTCCAACTGCGCGGCGTTTGCCCAGGTCATTTGTGCTTGCTATTGTTTTCACAAGTGAGCAATAGGTACCATGCGAGGAAACTTTCCGTAACTTCCCTAACTTCCAGAGCATGCAACGTGTCGAAATCCCAATCTACGGGACCACTGGCAGTTTGGTCATTTGGTTTGCCTGTTTCCATGCTAGCCCCGAGTGTGGAGGGCACGAAGGTGTGCCATTTTACCACTTTTTTATTTCCATTTGCCTCAGACTGCTGGCCTTGCAATTGCATCGTTACGCACCTATTGCTTTGAACTGCGTGTGCATCACGATGCTACTCTACGGGAAACAATACAGTGCACTCTAGACGCACATCTTCCTTCTTTTTGGCTCCAGAGCAGGCGGGGATGTTGACTTGCAGTACTGGGAGTCATTTATTTTTTTTTTGGCCAGCAAGAATTTTGAGTTGGAGAAGGTTGACTTACATGCAACAATATAACAAATCGTAATTCAAAAAAGCGAAACTGCAATTAGAAACTGAAACTCTACTTGCGGACAGAGACTATCTTCGCTCAACGAAGTGATGGCATCGCAAAACATTATTAGGAAAACACTCGTACGTGTTAAATGGCTCGAACAGTAACTGGAAAATGACGACTCCATTCAAAAGGTGCCTAAGACGACCCAATACAAGCTTCAAACTTCCTTTTCAGCAAGCAGGGAGCGAGCATCAATTTGCAGGTTGTTTGTAACGTTAATATTGCCCACAGAAATTACTATATTTTGAACCCCTGAACAAAAATGAAATGCAGCATGGCTGCTAAACTTGCTGGAAATGGTCAGGACAGAGAGGAAAACATACAGCAAATGTTTCATTGGCAGTGAGTGTGCGAACGCCACAGCCGCAGAGCTAAAAAACAGGGTTATTTGCATCACAGGGTGCAGTCACTAAATCCTGCCTATTTGAGAGACTAGCAGTCACTGACCCGACTGATGCTGAGAGAGAAGAGCAGCCGTGGCGTCCACAATCCGTGGCCAAAGCTCGCGTCGCAGGTAGGTCTCCTCAGCGCAGCGCTCAATGTTCTCATCAAGG
This sequence comes from Amblyomma americanum, assembly GCF_052857255.1. NCBI lineage: Eukaryota > Metazoa > Arthropoda > Arachnida > Ixodida > Ixodidae > Amblyomma > Amblyomma americanum. Next base: position 76,808,552 of record NC_135506.1, read on the forward strand.
GATAGATGCAGGTCCAGCATATAGTCCAGCATCCGGCGCCAGCGCCAGAGGAGGTCGGCGTCACGTTTTGAGCACCGAAACGTCAGCAGCTGCTGTTCATCAATGATCAGACACGCTTTGTTCGACGCCGTTGGTGCTTGGGAGCGGGCATCGAAGATGTAGTCCTGGAAAATGGAGTCGAAGCATGCAGATTACCGAGAAAGGATGATACCTACTCTGTGTTTTGACCTCAAAGCAGAAGCAAAAGAGGCCACAGGAAGTGCTTTAAAGGCTCCCATGAGCTTTTCAGCATTAACCTAACACTTAGAATTAACTGCAGGCAACCAGCATGTAGAGACAGCACAGAGGACCCTCCTTTGAATCCACTTAATTCAAGATTCCAGTTTATCCAAGTCAATGCTCAGGTCCTACGAACATTCAATGCATTAAACAGGCTATCCTTAAAATTTTCGGCCTCCTCTGAGAGAATGAATTATCAGAGAGTGAGCCGAAGTTCTGACTGTGAAATCCTGCTCACATAAAAAGCTGCCAGGTGAGGCCCCATATTGTGACGCTATAAGTGGCCAGTCAATTCAAAACCTGAGTATGTCCCTGACAGCTTCAACAGGGTCGCCACCATGCCTCAGAGACCCTGTGTAACAATTATAATGATACAGTTGATACTGGTGACATGCTCTAGAACCTGAAGCATTGCCACAGTACACAGACGCTGCTCTCGCACTGCACTGGTGATGCTGCAGTACAGCCGATGCGACGCTACTGTGCTGCGCATGCACTGCTGCCACAAACAGCTGCGAATACCAGAGATACCAACCTGCTCACAAACAAGCACAGCTGTTAGACAGTGAGTACTCATTGCATTAGGATTTACAGCGCATAAACGGCTAAGGCTGTCATGCGCTAAACACAGCGGCAAAATGTCTATTGTTACGAGAAAAAAAGGTTTTTCACAGCAAGAGTTTATAACATTTGCATCCTTCGAGAACGTAAGGATACAGAACTAATCTACGATTGCATTTTTTCTCATGAGCTATCTAGATTGGAATGTCTTTTTCATAATATACAGTATGATGCTTTTTTTGTGTTTTTCACGTTTTGCATGTATACCGTATGTACTCGTTTATAAGCTGCTATTTTTTCCATCAATTTCTCCGGTGTGGGTTACATATTAATCAGGCCTATAGCTACACAGTAACACATTGCAGTGCCACTGTGAGTACAGTCGAACCCACTTATAACGATACCATTATTACAATATATCAGCTATCACAATGAACAGCCGTGGCACCCTCAAATTTACTATGTATCCAATAGTAAAATATACTTTTACTACAATGACGGGTTGCCGCATTAACGGTTATACCGATTAAAACCGGCTACTGTGACCCAGCTTCAAAATAAAACAAAACGCGCGATTCCCATGAAAACGCAAGCGTCCGCGAGCACACCAAGCACATTTCGCTCCGTGTGGGACCCTTCCACCTCTCGAGACTAGTGGACTGCGCACGCGATATGAAGAGAGGAGAGCACTCACATTCTCTGCCCTCCCCCCCTCCGTGCTCCATTACACGGTCGCGTCCCTGCATCCGTGCTTGCTGGACCGACCACATAAAGAAAGAGATCCCGATCGACCATCTCTTTGTGTGGCCTAAGCGGCTGCAGTGTGCGGGCGTGTGTTGCAGTGTGTATAAACGTCGTGCGAGTGCACGTGGCATGGGTGCAGTGCCTGTGGCGTTCCGCTTTCTTGTCAAGGCTTCGTTCGGGATCGCACGACTGCCGCGAGTGATGCTTGCGTACCGTATTTACACGATTGTAAGTCGACTCGAATGTACGTCGACCCCCCGAACATCACATTTCTGAAAAAAAAAAAACAAAAAAAAAACTTGGAGGTCGTTCACACTTGGCCTTTAATAACAGAACGCGATAGCACTATCCTGTGGCCTCCGCTTATCGCCAGCCTCTATCGGCTGCCATATGCGGGTGCGGCCATAGGCACATTCCAAAACGAAAATATATTAGTCACTGGACTACTGTCCACACTTGCGCCATCGTCCTCACTAGCGTTGCCGTTGCGATCACTGCTGCAGCCCCACAGCACATCGTTCTAGCAGCGTCGAGCAGTGAAATCCCACACTTCGTAAACAGCCGCACGACATCGCTCGGAACAGCTGAAAATTTTGCCTCGCTGCAGCTGCCACACCTGTATCACCCGTTGCAAACCTCAAATTAGTGGCCCGGCACGCAGTTGTTCGATTCTTTGGCATAAAGAACGACAGAAATCTTGAATGTAGCCGTGAATGAGCACTGGTCGCTTACCGGACCCGAAGCACAAATGATGAAGCACTACATTAAATACTTGTGAAGCGCGGCCGGCAGTAGTGAAATGTGTCAGAGCCAAAGAGAAGCTACTCATGAGCGGCGTCAGCTCTTCCGTTGGCTACTGACACCCCCTGGCGCCACTGCAGTTTCGAGTGGTGGTGCCTCTGCGATTGGAACGGCCCTTCCATCAACTATTGATGCTCCCTTGAGCGCAGAGTGCGCGGTTGAAAGTAAACAAAAAAAAAACTTGGACGGCGCCTATTAAGAGTAGAATGTGAATGCGTTCAGGCCGCCACCGCTTATCAGTAGCCGCAATCTGCAGCCGCGTGTGGGGAATGGGCTAGTGCCGGTTTGATGCTTATCAACAGCTACCATCGGCCACAGCACACCGGGGTGGGGATGTCGGTTCTGAGCGTTGACATAGCAGCTGCTAAAGGCCAGCACCAAGAGCGAGGCGATGGAGCTGCGCAGCGAAAATGCAACCACGCTGCAGCATGCCTGATATTCCATTTGTCTCACTTTTATTTACAGTGCTATGCTTTGGTTTCGATTTTAAGTCGACCCCCCCCTTAGGATTTTCAAATTTTGAAAAACAGGTCAACTTACAATCGTGTAAATACAGTAGAATCTCGGGGATATTGTAGCGAAGAGAAAGTTGAAGCGCGATGGCCACAGTGTGCGCCAGTACCGGTTTGGGATTCTGCGGCAGCAGGGAGGCTGACGAGGCAAGCGAAGCTTTCTATCTCTCTAGTTTTTGGGGGCGGCCTCATCGCCTTTTTCTTTTTACTTTGTTGTTGCCCGAGGCTAGCGCCACTGCTTATTGGTCCATTTGCCCTGCGAACCAGCCAACCCAACTGGTCGGGCGCAATTTGTCCTCTACACATTTCTCGCGGCCCTGCGCGCCCGTTCCACCGGTCTTTCTGCTACAGCCAGTGTGCAGATCGTCACACCAGCAGTGGCTCCCGCTTCTTTGTGCCCTCGTGCGTGACTACTACGAAACTGCAGCGTGTTGTTTGCGTGTGTCGTTTTACGAGCATTGATCGCGTCAGCCCGAAAGGTACTGCAATCAGTACGATGTCGCGAAAGCGGAAGGCGTTGTCCTTGAAGGATAAACTGGATATTTTAAAGAAGGTGGACGAAGAGCCCATAAAAAGGCGCATTGACATGGCCAAGGAATTAGGCCTGCCAATTTCTGCGCTGTCTACGATCGTCGGTCAGCGCGACCAAATTATGCAGAATGTGCAGCACTTTGGCATAAACTTTAAAGAAGCGAAGACTGCTCACCATGTAAAGTTAGAAGTTCTCCTAACATGGTTTAAAGAGGTCACTGCGGCTGGCGTTAACGTTGATGGAAAAGTTCTGCGTGAGAAGGCTGTGGACATTGCACTCACACTTGGAATTGAAAATTTTCAGCCCTCTAGTGGCTGGATTCACCGATTTAAGGCACGGCATGACCTCTCCTACAAAACTGTTTCCGGCGAAGGGAAAAAGGTTGACGCCTCCATCATCGAAAATTGGATGGCAACTACGGTTGATGTCTGGAACCAGCTTGGCGTTGACTGCTGTGCTGACGATTTTGTCACTGCAGACGGCGTTCTCGTCACCTGTGGTCTGAGCACAGTGGAAGACATCGTGGAGGATGTATTGTCGCAGCCTGGAATTTCGACCAGTGACGAAGAAGAAGACGAGTGCCAAAATGGTGATGACCAACCACCATCGGCAGCCAAAACTATGCACGCTCTCGATATTCTGCGACGTGCTGTGACATCCGAGACTGCGCGTGAGAACACTACAGCCCAGTTCTTCAGCTGCGAAAATTCTCTGCTGGCCGACCTCGTGGAGAAGAAGACTCACAAGGACATACCCGACTTCTTTCCACGCAAATAAATGTTCTTTTTTTTGTGCGTGTCTCATAGTTTTGGGACGGATTTCGCTCGTTTTTTGGTGATACGAAATTTCGGGTGATACGAATCTTTTTGCCTCCCCTTGGGATTCATATCACTGAGATTCTACTGTAGTTCCGACTGATGAAGGAATGCCGGAACTGTGGTCTGTGCTCAGTGACGACGCGTCGGGACTGGACGACGAGTTTCTGCTTGCAGATGATAAAGTAGAAACGTCCGGGAACCTCACTGACGAGGCAATCGTGGCAAATGTGCGAGCGGTGGGCAGCGACAGCGATGACGACACTGCAAATCAACCTCTCAAAGTAGTGCCCTCACAGGAGGCCCTGCAGATGATGCAGTCCCTCCGGGACTTCATTTTCCCAAGGGGCCTTCCACTTGAGCACATCGAGCAACTAGGTGCCCCCGAGACAAATGTTTGTAAGCTTTCTGTGAAGCCAAGCAAAGCTCACGGACTATGATTTTTCTCTAACTAGTGGACAACTTTTTTCCTGCTTGATTAAAATGCTTGAACCTTATCCTGACTATTTTTTGGCAATCCCAGTTTTAACAATTGCTGAATATACTCGTGTAATGAACCCACTTTTTTTCAAGAAAAGTTGACATCAGTTTGAGGGGCGGGTTCATTACGCGGGAACAAAACTTTCAAAAGATCATACCTCCGTCCGTCCTTCCGTCATCAACGAACACATGCGGTCCGAGGCGCTCGTGCCGCTGGTGTTTAGCATCGTTCACTTTGACACGATCCAGCAATTTTGCACCGGCCAATCACGGTGAGATAAAACGAACACGCTGAACACCGGCCCTGAAGTCAGTTGCGCGTTTTTAACGTGAGCTTAAAAAAACACACAGGTCGGTGACGAGTGCGAATGTTTAAGCCTTAGCTTACAGCACACAACGTTTTGACACTCTGCCAAGTTCGCTTACCACACTGCCCCACGTCCTCGCTTCCCCTCTGGCAGGAGCTTTCTTCAAAAGATTAACGAACAAGTGGCGATGTTATCGGCGGCGGTGGGCAGCATCTTGATGCACTGCCAAGGTCTGCGACCCCCCCCCCCCCCTACCCCCCACTCCTCCCAACCCCTTTGGCAGGAGCTCTCCTCAAAAGATAAACAAACAAGTGGTGATGTGGCTGCCAGCATCTTGGCGAATTGCCAACGACTGCGCTCTGTTACAAAAAGCTAAAGGCTGAAAAAAAAAAAAAAAACATTCTGGCAATGAAAGTGGGGGGCTGGTTCATTATGCAAGTGGGTTCATTTCGCGAATATATACGGCATTGGTTATAACAATGACATTTCCTTGGCACTTGAGTATTGTTATAAGTGGGCTCGACTTTACTGTGTGAGATAATTAAAAAGCTGACGACAGATACTAACATTTCACTATTCATCGCCGCGTTCATGCTAATCGCTGCCAGACGAGCTCAGCTCATCAGCACTCTCACCGCTGTCAAATGAGCTCGCCTAGTTGTGGCCTGCTTCCAAAGCTGGTCGTCCTCTATGCCGTCCATGGCATTTGACAGCCGCATTACTCTAAAACCCTTTGACATGGCGCCCGCTGAAAACGAACGTCATGCGTGCAGAATCCAAGTGCACACTTGCTGGAGAGACGCTCGTTTCAGCCGCCCTTTCAGAATTGTTCCATGGTTGCCCGCGGTTATCCACTCGGTGTAGCACCGCCGAAATTTCGTCTTGAATGAACAGTTAAAGCAAACCTCGAGAAGCAACAGACCACTTGTCAGGCCACCAGGAATTATGACCAAGTTTTTCCGGCAGTCTGCCAGCCGAGTCTTCCCTCAGTCTGTTAAGTGCCCTCTAAAGCTAACACAAGAAGGGCTTTGCGGCATAGTAGGCCCCTTGGTCGGTTCTGCCACACTCTTTGCAGCCAGTCTATGACCAATTCATCGGATGTCCAAACTTTTTCTTGCACCCGGACTACGATACCCTGGGGGAAGTTCTCTCTTGGCAGAGTCTTTCCCTTAAAGACAATGTAGGGTGGAGGCTTTCTCCCATCAGCGGTGATGCAAAGCATTAATGTGCACCTTTGCCGTTCGGTGCCAGTAGTGCGCACAGAGACACTTTTTGCCCCTTTGGCTTCCACCGTGCAATTTTCAGGGGCATCGAACCAGGCAGGGTCTGATTGCCTATCTGTGAGAGGTCGGTCGTACTCAAGCTCCCTCCGAAGTGCGTTGACAAAGTGATAAAACTTTATTATCTGGTCATCATATTTGACTGGCAGCTCCTGGCACGTCATTCGACAGCGGATGGAAAGCTGGTGCCGCTTATAAAACTCTGAAGCCACCCTCGACTGGCTTTGAAGTCCGCAAGTCAAATGTTCAAGTGCTGAGTGACAGCAATTCCTTTCATACAGATAATTTCCGTAGACACCATGAAGACGTTGCTCCTAGTAGTGCAAATGTATTCAATGAGGTCCTCTTCAAGTTTTGGGAACTTAGTTTCCCACGGAAAGCCTTCTGGGTTCAGGTAGTCTCGGTGAGGTCTTGCATTTGCATACACCAGCAGCGAACACACTTTTCGTCGAAGTCAAGCTTACGCCTGGCCTCCCATTTACACTGTTCCTCAGCTTATTTTGCCACTTGAAGATTGAAGCCTGCAATGTAGGATCGTCTGTGCTTGCCCAATGCTTTTTGTTCGAGATCAGAAGCACGCAGCCTGCCACACGACAGCGCATGCAACAAAACAGATTCCGCAAGCAGTCCACGCACTTCTGTATGAAGCACCGGATAACAAAGACCAAATGGCGCTGGGCAACGCGCCGTGAAAACAGGAAACAGAAAGCCACGGAAACATCGTGTTGCGCAACGATGATGATAATAAATGCGATGTGGGAAAACTAACTGGTGCCATCTTGTAGCACTTTGAGGTACTAGACATGTTTTTTGGCGTGTTTTAGTTCTTTTTAAAATTTTTGCGGCCGAAAGTGGGGGGCGCGGGCTATACTCAAGGGCAGCTTATACACGGGCATATACGGTGTATAAAATGCTTCCCATGTTTGCCATATTTCATGCCCATGAAGTTGTGTGTAAAGAACATGTGATCAAGGTGAGCCGCTCTCAAGGGATGATCGAGCATAAATGCACCTGCAGACCTGGACAACACGCATAGCCAAAACAGACATTTTGAGCCGCACATGCGACGTTCAAAAGCCGCCAAATAAAAGAAGGCAATGTCGCCTGACACACCTCGATTATGTGGACGCCCTGGCCGGCAAAGAGCAACAGATGCAGCGAGCTGACCATGCTACAGTCATACATTGTGATGAGCTGGTGCTTTGAGGGCTGCAAGGCACTGTAATACACCAGCCAGGGATGCTCATACACCGGCGGCACCCGGTGCAGCAGGGACTCTTCAGATATGGTGGCCCGCCTCTGGTCTCTGCACCAATCCAACCACATGCATGTTCACCACAGAGTGCAAAAGAAGTGATGAGCTAGAGAAAAGATGCACATGTGATGCATATTTTGCTCTGTCCAGCTGAAATGTTTGCCATTCAAGGCAGCACAAAAAATAATTTCAATAGAGGTTGCATGGTGCACAGCATATTAGTTGTAAAAATGCTACTGGGCCTATCTGCTGTGGAAAACTCAATCACAAATCTCTGTACAAAATACAGATCACAGCCCTTTTTTGCCACCATCTTTTCATAAGGAAAGGTTGCCAGCTTTTCACTGTTCATTCCGTCACTATGACAGGGTGGCCACAAGTTATTTGCTCCTTTTATTGCCAAGCCCCAGAAATTGAAGCAAGCATTCGCTAAGCTTTTCATGTAACAGGCCAGACCTGCCTGACAGGCAAGAGGAATATATGAAGCTGGTGGATTTATTATCATAAAAGCCACATTTGTCAAATGTGACGCGAACGCAATTTTTAAGTGAGGATCACTTTTGCTGGTGAGGAGCTATATTATAAGGAGAGGCGTGAAATTTTTCTTCCATTCTCTGTAATAAAACTAATGTTAAATTTATGTAATTGTGGTGCGATTACTGTGCAATTACTAAAACGATTAAGTTACAATAATTTCTGAATGTCAAGAAATAATAAAAGTGAGCAGTTGCACATCTAAACCAACAGTATGTATTAAACCAGCAGCAGATTTCAAACCCATTTCTACAACTGCTGTTGTAGCACTAGAAAACTGAAAATTAATTTTTGGGAAAGGAAATGGCGCAATATCCTACCTGGGAACTCCTGATCAGTAGCCGAGCGCCCTAACCACTGAACCACCACGGCGGGTGTAGCACTAGGCCCGTTGAAGTTTTCTGGCTTATGTCTTGGCTAATGAGGTTTAACATCCCAAAGCAACTAACATAAGGGATGCTGTATTGAAGGGCTACGGATATCAACCAGCTGGGGTTCTTTAATGTGCACAGACATCGCACACAGGCCTCTAGCATTTCGCCTCCGTCAAATTTTTCTGCTTTACCAGTAGATTTACCAGATGACTACACCTACAGCCAGCCTCCTACCATCAAGTGGCTAACACTTTGACTGAGAAGAATGCTGAAAAATGTAGTTTTTGAACACTCTGAAGATTTTGTACTCTTTTTGTGAGAAGGGGTGCAAACTATTGATATTTTTAGTCTGAGTACAAGATTCTTGTTATATGAATCTTGATCATTCCTGCAATGTGGCAGGCGGCCAGTAAAGCCCAAATATTTCAAATATTTTCCAATGGGCATTTGAGGAAAAGTTCACAACTTTTATCTCACATTCGTTGCCTGTGCATTATGAGATTGATTGGTTGGTAAGAACTTTTTATTTCAGCCACTTCAGTGGATCAGGTAAGGGTGGGGAAGGGGGAGGTGGATGAGCAAGACGGTGACAGGCCTTCGGGTCGCTCTAGATGACCGGACACTGTTGGACCAAGGTGACCTTCAAGGCCCAGCCCACGATGCGGAGCTGTAGCTCCGGTTGCGAGCTGTGCAGAGCAGCCTCCTGTTATTGTAGCCTTGAAAGGGAGGCTTCGGTTTGTCAGGGCAAGTGTGGTAAGTGTGCTTGAAATCCGCTCTGGTGATTGGGCGTAACTGACAGGTTGGAGATTTGTCCCCTCTATGCATGAGGGAGAGTAGGAAAGGGGATGGCAAGGTGGCAATTTATAATTGATGCCATACCACCTGCTCGGTTTTGGTCAGGAAAAGGTGAGGAGGGGGTAGTATGGCGGGAGTTTCTATAATACAGAGTAATGTCATGATCGGTGAGGAGGGGGTCCCTTGCACTGCAAGACGAGGGTAGTCAGTCCACTGCCTGGGTTGACAAAAGCCCACGCCTGCTTGTGGGCAACCGCATTACAAGGTTAAATACAAAAAAAAAGTCTTGCCGAAGGACTACTTACAGGCAGGCAAATTCGATGCTGTTCTGGATCCGGCCGTTTAGTACACGAAGCACGTTGGGGTAGAGTCCAGCGGTTAACACCGCCAACGTGAGCTCACAACGATCCGAGCGGCTGTTGACTGCAAGGCCCCACTCCTTCTCGCCGGCAACAGGTGAAGGGTCCACACGCATGCACCGCATCAGCTGACCCTCAAATTCCATGCACTGCCCTGCAGGAAAGGGGGCAAGCGTCAACTCAAGCCGAGCATTTATTTACCGGGGTATGTCCTGACGAAAAGTAAAACCCAATTCGCTTAAAAGTAGCCCAGGCCCTGTTGTGCATGGCAAACACAATAGGTCGATTCAGCTTTACTGCAGTCTATGTGCCAGTATAGCAAATTTCAGCGGCACAAAGCATGCAGCACCAGTTCAGGCAGTTCAAGTGCAGTCTGGCAGTGGCTGCTTCCCAACGAATGATAGCGCGAAGGCCTTGTTGTATGTTAGCCTTAGCGTCGCCAGCAAATTACAGACACTTGCATGCCACCGACATCCACGGCCACCAAAATCTCGAACCATGTGAAGAATTTGAGAGCAGCACATCGGAATGAGTGTTGCCACTTCCTGCCATTGGCTGCAGCTTGTGCAACGCTCCTCCGGACTAACCCGAGCTTTCCCGAGTAACTCAGGTAAGCCCAGAATAGTTTGGAGCACAAGACAAGACGACAAGATTCTTGCTCAGGGTTGATATGTCTGGAGCAATGCTTTAGCACTAAAATGAGTACATAAGACTGGAGGGCACCCTCAAGCACACTCCACATTCACCTCGTGAGGTGGTTTCAGAGTGCTAACGTTGCCAGCAGGTGCCCATAGCCGAGCGGCAGAACAGCCTCTGCAGTCAGAAAGTGACTAAAGAATTGCGTTAGGAGAAGCACCACTTGCAGGGGCATGGCACACAGTTCAATGCAGTTGAACCCGGATGTAACAAACCTCCATGAAGCGAATTCCTCGATGTAACGAAGTTTTTTAATTCATCGACGCCACCCCCATTGAAGCGCGTGTATTTAAACCTCTATGTAACGAATGCACAGCGGCAGTTGACTTTGACATAACGAACTCGTTAAGCCGGCCATCTGTTAGCTTGTGCTGAAACTTGGGAGAAAAGTTCCACCACGATAAAGCCCGAACTGACATGACAGGAATGGCAACGATCGAAACGAGCGACCGCAGTTTAGTCAATGCATCATGCTCCAGCGCTGCCGGCACATCTTCGTAGCTATCGCTTTTGGAGCGCCATAAGACGTGGCACTACAACAGTTCATCCTCAAAAGCAACGAAAAATGATAGGACATAGCAAAAACAATGAATTGGCACAAGCAGTGCGTGCCCATCGCCGCCGCACAGTAAGTTGCTCGCGTGATTCCGGCGCCGACAGCTCTCGCTCGTCGGGACTCTGGAGCAGGGACGGCAGAAAGCACTAGCAACACAAGGCGAAGAGTCCGTTTTCTGGGGCAACAGTGGCGGGCTGACCGAGAGAGGGACAATGCGGGAAGAAGCATGTGCCACATGTGCCTCTGTGGCCGGTTTATGGTAACGGTGCAACCGCACGTTCCCTCCTCTAGCTCGACCAGTACGCCTGCCTCTCCCACTCTCCCCACCCCACTCTTAGCGGTGTTGCCCGAGCCGCGTCGGAGGTGGCAGCGGCTGCTGCGGCAGTCACGCTATCAGCGTGATTGCGGAACATTTCTCCATGGTTATGACTTCAAATAATGGGGTTTTCTGTAAACGTTTTCAAGGTGACTTCACCTACATTTATTTCTTATTTTGGCTTCCATTCTGCATTGTCCTTTCGGGTCTTCTCACTCGCAAAAACTGAATGTAACGAAAACCTGGATGTAAAGAAAAATCCCGGACTTTTTAAAATTTTGTTATATCCAGGTATAATTGTATATTAAATCACAGGGGAAACTGCAGTTCTTTATACAGCCCGACTTCCCTATATTTTTACATACGATTTTCAAGAAGATAAACTGTCTTAGACAAAGCCAATAATTCAAAATATTTGTGATGTATCCAGTCTCGACAGTACAGCTTGACTTCACTGTTTTGGGCAATGTGGAGAAGGGGAGCAGTAAAAAAAATATTGCACAATGTTTACGGTACTCTGGATGAATCGCTAATCTCAGCCAAAGCTTGGCCCACAAAACATGCCCAGCTGTTATATACATTGGTATGCAAACTTGCTTATGCCATCCGTTTGAAGACATGACATCATTGTGGGGTAGAGACTAGTGCATGCTCCCGATGGCACATTGGGTGCTAGCACAGGAACCATTCAAGTCAGCACTCCCCCCCCACCAACTGCCATCTCCACAACACATGTACAGCACAAGCAAGTACTTCACCTTCGCGTGTGCTAATATCCTGCTACACCTCTTGCTTTGGCTGCATTTGCATGCAACTACACTACAGAGTCCAATGCGAGTGCCCGCAGCGCCATTTCATGTCTGCACCTAGGGTGCCATGATGAAGCATTCTTTTCGTATTAGCACTCTTGGTGCACGCCATGTTAAACTGTGTCCATGGGGCCACGCATGATCACTAGTGGCTGGCATCATATAAACAGCCTTCACAGGTCCAACATTTAGGGGAAACCCCAAGGGTGCAGTAGATTTGTAATAAAGAATTAATTATGTCTTTGCATCCAGCCAAGTGCAGCCATATGGCCACAAAAAGATATACAGGTTCCACATAAACCTGACAGCTGAAGAAAAATTCATCCTGGTTTGGGTTACTGGGCAGCACTACAGTGAAACCTCTTCACAATGAACAGTTAAAAAATTGGAAAATAGTTTGCTATATCCATAATTCGTAGTATAAAATTTCGTAAAAAATACATGCCACTCGGACGGTGCTTACTTGGGTCACATCCATTTATTTAAGCGCAAAGAACTGCATCGTCGCGGCCTGCTTTTTTGTGTTGATCGCATTTCGTTTTGCAAACACAAGAACAAACCCACACTGCCCTCAATAGCACTGCAGTGGTGGCGCAGTAAATCCAATGCAGCAAGTGCTTCTTGTGAAGCTGGAATGCTCTCATCGTATGCAGGGTCAGCCTGAGCTGCGGGATGTTCAGAGACTTCCGCAGCGATTTCGCCGTCCCTCAGTACAGCCATGGTCGCTGAGATGTCGTCGCCACCTACGAAGTCTTCTGCAGTCATTGTTGCGGGCATGCCACCAACAAAACGCGAAAAATCGTTCCAGGCCTCGTTGAGCTCGCGGAGCTCTGCTTCTGCTTCATCGGGATCGTCACCATCGTCACTTGATGTATGGGCCTCTGCTGGAACAAAACCTGCATGCCGAAAGCAGTTGGCAATCGTTTCACCTTTCACGCTGTCCCATGCCACTTTAAGCATCTGGATTGCTCCCAGCAGGTCGATCTTCAAGTCCTGCTTCATACGAAGCTTCACGAGAAGAGTGTCAATCAGTCTCCCCTTGTAAACTGCCTTGAAGGCCCTGATGACGCTCTGATCTAAAGGCTGCAACTTGGCTGTAGAGTTAGGCGGAAGAAAGAAAATTTCAATGTTATTGAGTGCGACATCTGTGTTGTGCGCGGTACAGTTATCAATGAGTACGCACACTTTGCGACCCTCGCGCACAAACTCGCAGTCCCAAGCACGCATCCACTTCGCGAAAAGTTCACGCGTCATCCAACATTTCTTGTTGAAAGCATACTCTATGGGGAGTATGCAGCACCCTTTCATGCATCTCGGGGTTCTGAATCTCCCGATGCCGAAAGGTTCCAGTTTCACAGTGTGTTCCATGTTGGCGGCAAAGAAAAGAGTGATCCGGGCCTTCCCTTGCTTCCCGTCATGGCAGTCCTCTCCACGTGCGTCAAGAGTATGCCTAAATAGCATCTGCCAAAATAGGCCTGTTTCGTCCGCATTAAAGATGTCCTTGGGCTGATATTTTGTAAGTATTTGCGGCCACTCCTCTTCCAACCACTTTCTGACGCTCTCGCAGTTAGCCGTCTCACTTTCGCCAGAGATCGTTTCCCACAATGTCACAGCGTGCCTTAAACCTTTGCAGCCATCCGGAGCTGGCAATGAAGTTTTTGGCACTGACGATACAGGCAAAGTCTTTTGCTTTTTGTTGAAGCATCGGTCCCAACGCTGGTATGTTCCGAGCTCTGTCATCCAAAGACCATTTGTAGAGCGCCTTCTCCACATCGCTGAACAAAGGGGGCAGAAGACGTTGTGCACGTGTCCGCGTGGTCTCTTGTGCTTGTGCCTTGATGACAGCTTTGTTCTTCAGAACGGTACGCAAAGTGCTCCTTGGGATGCCAAATAGGTCCGCAAGAACACACTTCTTTTCGCTGTTCTCCACACATTGAATCATCTCGAGCTTGGTCTTTAACGTCAGCGCTGCTCTTTTTTTCACGTTCACCGCCATAACAGCACTACGCATACCTGCGCACCACACTCAACACGACCACTGACAGAGCCTCCACAGAACGCTACGACGGCCACGCCGCTGCTAACACTGAAACGCAAAAGCAACATTCGATCACGCCGCCGCCGCTGAAGCAGCGCTGTCAGCGGTTGTGAGATGCGGACGATTTTTTTGGCTCTCAACTCTCAATGCTGACGTGGCATCTGCGGCACTGTCAGAGCCTGCGAGGTAGTCCTGAACGTTTGCTGCGCCGCACAACACACTTGTAGCGCAACGAAGCCTGCCGCCTGCTATTAAAGTGAGGTAGGGCTTGGCGTCGCGAACTTCGCTATATCAGCTTTATGCCGAACCGCGTTCGCTATAGGAAGTTAAAAATACATGTGTTTGACAAAAATATTTTGCAAGAGTTCGTTATATTCAATAATTCGTTACATGCGGGTTCGTTATATCGAGGTTTGACCGTATGTGCTCCAGACGCACTAAGCATATACACTGCTCCCCCTTATCACTCCCTTCAACATTTCCCTCAAGGCACAGTCCAGGTGTGTATGGATAGCACCCACCCCCTTCATTTCGCAGCAACCTACATGAGCCCACCCTGCTCCAAAGCTGCTCACATGTTCTAGAACATTGGCACAACGGCACTTCACACCTCACTGCACAACGTGCTTCAAACTTGGTACAACGCGCGTCAGAGCTCACTGCAAAACCTGCATCGCACGTTACGCAATGTGGGTGTTGACAGCGCACTCGGCAGTATGCCTCAAACCTGATGTAATGTGTGTCTCGGGGCTCATTGCAAGGCCTGCTTCAAAGCACGGCACAACATGCTTCAGAGCTCTATGACAATCATTACCTGTTAAAATTCCCAGGTGACACCACAGCAGCTGCAAAAGCACGCTGGACGAACAGCTCCACACAATTTCAGTGATAGGAAACCCTGTGCAAGGCCTCTTAAAAAACACATTTTAAAGAGGCACTGAGGTTAATTCCATCTAATTTTTCACCCCAATTTTCATCCTAGGAAAAATATTCATTGTATGGTTCTTTCCAGCTATGCTGATTTTTTTTGCTATGCCGATTTTTTTTGCTACCAAGAAAAAATAGAATTATTGCTGGCAAAGCAGGATATAAAATGTGGAACATTTTCTTCCTCGCACTTGATTTAAACTTGTAACATCAAGACTAGAAACGATTCCACAATCCCCATCTGGAATTGAAGGGTGATGTGGTCTAGCCTCAGGGATCCGCACAAAATGAATGACTGTACCGATGACACAGCGATTTCCATGAAATATCAATGACAGGTGGCAGGAATACCTGTATTTGACATTTTCTAGCCTATAAAAGCTCTATTTTGAATATAATAAATATAATAATATAATATAATAATACATTGACACAAATAAACTTTAATTTGCACCCAGTCTCCCTATGCACACCATTCAGCCTTGCTGCTGTTCCTACATCTATGAGCCTCTTTCCTCCAAGAATTGAGAGAGCACTAGGCAACGCTGTGCCAAGCTTGGTACTATATAGCAAACGCTCGCAATCGACAGTCATTGGTGCATGAAAGACAAAAGCCAACCAATGCATCCACCATTCATTTAGCAGCTACAAGGCTTGAATACTAGTAAAGCCAGGATCTAAGGAATTCCTCTGATCAGCACAACCTTGCCCTGCATAAGCACTCGTCGTGACTGATGGCTAGAGATTACAAGGCACAAAGCCACGGGTATAGGGTAGTGTTTCAGAGACTCTTAAGTGCTCTCTCTCTAGCTTGCTTCCCAGTAACACGTTCTCTACATTAAAGGTTTTGGTTGGCCAGCTACATTTTCAATGGATTTCAGAGCTGCCCAATTCGAAAGCGGTTTTGCCTAATTCAACTTTTTTGTCTTGCTACAACATACCTAGTGTGTGAGAGTGGTGACAGCGGTCTGATACGTAAGGTTAGTTGTTCCGCATCAACTGAAACTGTGGCCCCTTTGGTGTTCAATTTAATCCTGATGGCTCCCAAAGAGGCCATATTGTGGCATGGGAAGCAGTCATCCAAATATGGTATCCTTCAAGCCTCAATTACTTGGTACAATGTTGCAAGTAGAAGCTTCAGCATATACAAAACAACAAGCATAATGATGATTAAAGGGCCCTCTTAACAGTGTAGAGTAGTTTTCTAAGCTTCAGCACTAACCCACGGCGGTGACAATCATTGGCCACACATCAACCAGTCAAGCCAAGCTGCATGTCATTTGGGATGCTGACTGGTGCTCATAGAGAAACCAGTGAGCATCTCGTTGCTCTATAATCAATGCTCATTTCTTTCACTTCCATCTATGCGGCTCTTCCGTTCCTCCAGGGTGCTGAATCTGCACACTCATAACGTGCTGTTAGCTGTCTGTGCACTGAAGCTGCCTCACATCTACACTGCTGCTTGTGAGGAGGCTCCACACCCACCGTGTCACACAGGAGAAGAGATCACGGAAGCACTTCCCATCTTGGAGCAGTTGTTTAAACATTCTACACAATGATAATTTTTACAGAATTAAATTTGCCATGATGCGAAATGGTCACTGTTTCTTTTACGAGCCATTCGATACATTCCAACGGTTTGGACCTTTCATTCTAATCCTAAGACATCAAAATTAACAATGAACAACTATTACCAAAGGAGCCAAATGCCCTTTCTTCTTTTTTATTTTAAACATGCAACCAGAAAGACACTGCCAGTTGAATAAAGAAATCCCCTTTCATGTCTGCCTTTCACTCACCCATTCTGTAATGCTAATGCTTATAACCACGTTTTGTAAAGAAAATGGCAAAAAATACAATTTGTATGCATAGGTATCTAACAGCAAACCACAGTTAGTCTAGGATTCCCAGTATTTAGGTGACCTTCTGATAATATAAACAAAAGTTTGAATTAATGACAGTCTGCTGTATTCAATCCCAAGTGCCAGTCAGCATGCAAGAACAATCAACCTACCTTTGCTCAGTTCAAGGCAGAAGGCATTGAGAGCGTTGTGACGACAGAATGACTGCTGCTCATCAGGGTCATCTCCCAGGAAGTTCCAATGGTCGAAGATTTGAGAGAGGGCAATATGGTCACTGGTCTGTGTCTGCTCATAACATGCTTTCACCTGAAAATGCCAAGCAATGAATTGTTACACGCCTGGCACAAAACATTTCTGCCCCAATTTGCACTTCACTTTCTTCAGATATTTAATCTATACAGGCAAAGTCCTGGAGCAATTAAAAATTGAAAACTGGTTTCTGAGGAAACAATATTGCACAGTATCTGTCATCTGGTGGACACCTGAAATGCACGGTAAGGGAAGGGATTAAGAAGGGAGTGAAAGAAGAAGGAGAGAAAGAGGCGACTATTCAACCACCTGAGGATCTGTAATGTGTACTGACATCCCAAAGCAATAGGTGCCTTTTGTGTTTCCCCTTTATCAAAACAGAGGCAAAATGCAAAAGGTGCCCATGAGAAAAAAGCAAAAGCATTATAAGCAAATTGTAAGCGGACACAAGATTAAGACAAAGCCAAATATAAGGCAAAGCAAACAGTTTACAAAGACAGCACAACAAAGAAAATATTATAAAAGTCACAAGTATAATAGACGAACATCACAACATACTGTGTACATTTTAAAGTAGCCGAAAACCAACTGAAATATCTAGGAAGATTAAGGGTGTGCCAATATTCTAAGTTTGAATATGAATCAATATGTTTGTAATTCGGATCATATCTAATTCAGGAAATTGATATTCGAGAATTTCCGAGAAAATTTCCGAATATTTGGCTGTGATCGAATACTACACCGACTTTCATAAATTTGAACGCAGCAGAGCCAGAATTCTGTGAAAATTATCCAAAGATCCAGTCTCAAATGTCTGGAAAACAGTACAGAGGCGTCCCCTTGGCCTCCTTCACAGTAGCTTATTGTGTGGACCAGAAACACTGCTAGGCTTGCACCTCGAGCAATATTCAGCAAGAGGACTTTGCCACATGCCACACTTGATGAAAAAAGAATGGCCGACCATCCCCTCCAAACAATCGCAATGCGTGATTGTTTATCTTTGATGCATAATGTGTTACATTCTGCGTGCAACTGACTGTGTTTACTGTGTTGCACATGCGCAAGAAAAGCATGCAACACAGTCAAGCATGGCAAAACCATGCATGCAGTGCCACCGTGCCTCCGCTTCTTGCCACCACTCCCCTGTGCTTCCCGCTCCCCATGTTTCCCGCTCGCATGCCTCCCTCTCCCCATGCTTTCTGCTTCACCAAACCATTTCGGGTCCTTAAAATTTATATTGAAGCGAAAGCTTCACTACACCAGGTTTTCAAGAGGGTAGTGCAGTTCCGTTTATGACCTTGAAAAGCTTTAGAGGTCAAACTCTGGAGCAAAGTCACCATAGGCCATGAAGCAGAGGAATTTGAGTAAACAAGCACATCAATCATGGAGATATGGTACTCTGCTTGACAACAGGGGCGGAGCCACCATCTGTGACGTCAATGGAGAGCTATGTATATATGCCAATGGAGAGCCGGTGGGGGTAGAAACCGGTTTTGCGATAGAGGAGGAAGAACATCCTGCCATGATAGTGTGCCGGCAAGCGAAGCTTCAACGTTTCAATGAGGCTAGGAAGAAGCGCCACGCCGAAGAGACAGAAGAAGAACGTGCGAGAAGCGTTGAGAGACGACGGGAGAGCGCTACTGCGAAGGAACAGCAGAAAGTACTTCAGGCGGTATGCCTCACCAGCGATGCAAGGGTACCTTTCGCTTCTCACCAGATTTATTTTTTTACCATTCAAACAATTTATCAAGACCCCAAACAAAAATAATCAAATTTTCAGGCTTGTCAGCTAAAATTCTTGTATTTGCTTTCTTTACACTTGATTCTCTAGTAAAGGAGTCCGGCTTAAGAAGAAAAGGCACAATCATGAACAATACCTGTTTTCCCTTAGAAGTCTTCTGAGTGTCCTTGTTGAAAAGCTTAGCTGACTCGGACAGGATAGCTGCGATGGCAACTACGGGGTCCAGGCAGCTAAAGAAATTGCACAGTTCATACACAGGTTAAAACCAAAACAACAGGGAAAAGCAACACTTAACCAGGCACAACGTGCAATGCAATAAATGTAGAGAGGGCAAAAACATCGCTCAACAACTACAAAAACATGCCAAGAATACCAGATAGAAATAGGTCGTACCTCACCCACTCACTCATAAGCACGCACACATGCACGTACACACACATTTTTAGATGTGAACAGTACCTCTGCAAAGCTTCCTTGGCACACAAACACGAACAAAAAACGAGTAGACATCAAGGAAGGCCAAACAAGCTACAAGAGTTATGCGATCTCTGGTACTGTCCCTTTAACTCCAGGCTGAAATGACATTGAAAAGACAAAAATTCTGACGCAAAAACCCACAAGGACAGCAACATGAAACCTCCATAGATTCATTACTGCTAATACAGTAGAATAGACTTATAACAATACCAGATATAACAGCACCTCACTAATAGCGATTAAATTTTTTAGTTGTATCAATTCTCCCATTGCCCCTTTGTAAAAATAAACTATACATAATGGTACAATTATTGGCAAAATAACGGATACAACAACAAAATTCGGGTCGTGTGGAAGGTGTATACCATGGAAATCTAAGTTTGATAAAAAAAAAATATTACTTTGAAAAGAATGATGTGAAAACCTGCCAAATGTGCCGCAAAAGAACTGGCATGGCGAAATCCGTAAGGGAGCATTGAGGGCAGCCTTATGAACCAAGCATAATCATCGTCGCAATTGCTGTGAGAGGAGGGGGGAAGCGCTTGGGGTTGCCTGCTGCGGCACAGCACTTGATGACGCAAACGTGCTAAAAAGACCTGCATACAATACAATTTTTTCTGGATTTTTAGCATGTCAAATTTCCACCTCACATTATATGCGGATTCAAACAATTTTCGGCCAGAATCCAAAGTTCCAGTTTTGTTATTATCGAGCGCCATTACCACCACGCTCCGAGCGAGAGGAGACGCTATATAGCAATGGCGTAGGTTGGTAGCTTGGCTGGCTGACTGATCAGCGCATCTGACAGCCGCCGCCACTCCAGGCTGGCAGCGAAGCTCTGAAAACAAAACCACATGGCCAGACTCTCTATCGGCGTATTGCCGGGGGCCTGAGGATCGTCAAATCACCTGAAGCTGCGTGCATGTTAGAGGGGAGCCGAAAGCAATGCAATTCAGGCCTGGGAACGAATATTTGGGTGATCAGTTTGTCGAGCATGTCAGTCCACGTCATGGCACCACTTTGGGAGCCCATCCAAAATGGCTGATGTCAGCCCATGGGCATTCAAATAAACGAGCTCCCAAAACCATAGTTTTACACAGGCGCTTGGCCGGACTCTGGCGGCAGTGGGGATTGTCTGAATCGACGAGGCTTGAGGAGCAGGAATAAACATTTATTTAGTTGGGTCAAATTAATGATGTTTTACTGTAAAATGTTCCAGCTGCTGCTGCTAATTTCACAGATGGTACATATTCCCCTTTCGTGATGGCACAGGGTACCACTGGCAACGATGAGTTTTTGCAGAATTTCAAATGTTTTTTTGCAAATAAAATTTATTTCCCGTAAAATATGCAGCAAAATTCATAAACTCATAATACAGGTCCAAATTCTTACATTTTACGAAAAAATCGGAGGGGCTGGCAGGTATGTACACAATGCACACCAGTCGGGGAATTTCACAAATTTGTATCATAATGCAACACGTATCATCCAGGTTCGTATTAACGTGATTCCGCTGTGTACTGCGAATGAAGAACGGGCATGGAGAACGGGCCTGGCAAGAGGACTACTTTGATACACACTCCAACTCAACATGACAGCGACAGAAGTGCATGCACATTGTACACCAGGAGGTTAAGGGGAGCTGCGAGTCTTGAAATGATAAAAAATTTGAAAATTTTGATTTTGTAAAAATGGCACATTCGGAATCAATACACTCAGAAGTCCCTGCCTAAAAAGCTTCATGTCCAAAATTCGACCTCCAACTTCTAAAATATCTACACATTTCGCGCCGTTGCAGCCTAGAAAAGGTGATATGCGGCAAGACTTCGCACCCGTCGCTTCCCACGACTGCATAACCGATGCCCACCATTTTAAACTTTGCTTGAAA
Organism: Amblyomma americanum; assembly: GCF_052857255.1. NCBI lineage: Eukaryota > Metazoa > Arthropoda > Arachnida > Ixodida > Ixodidae > Amblyomma > Amblyomma americanum. Next base: position 76,829,740 of record NC_135506.1, read on the forward strand.
GCTGGGCCCCTTCCCCACTACCTGGTATTACTCACTACTGTGAAATATTTTAGGAACATCCACATTCCGCTGTTTTTTGAGGCCTCTACAACGAGCTCAGAATGGCTGGTGCGCACAATTCGAATGCGATTTTCTCAGCTTCGTGTTTTTTGCCAACATGACTAGCTTTATGGACTATCGTAAAAACCCGCATAATATAACAAGAGGCTTTTTCCAGATTTTTAGCATGTTGAATTTCCACCTCACATTATATGCAAATCCAAACAATTTTCGGCCAAAATCTGCAATTCCGGTTTCGTTATTATCAAGCGCCGTTACCGCCACGCTTCGAGTGAACGGAGGCGCTATTTAGTGGTGGCTTAGGTCTGTAGTTTCGATTTCGACACCAGGTCACTATGCTGACCTGACCTCGCAACGCCCAGAACAATCACGCCTCCCATGGTATCTGGACCACGAAAGAAGTCCTTGGCTGCTTTTAAAAGGAAAGTAATCGTAGCTGCTGAAAGAATCGGTACAGCATTAAGCACTGCTACATGGTCTGGATAAGCTAGGGAGATCCTGCTGTTAATGTTGCTGGGCACAGGCCTCTCTAGCTACGCTGTGCAGTTAGATGGCGGACACTTGGCCTAGAGTTCTCGAGGAGCTCACCGGTTCTAACTTAAAGAAATGTGGTACAGTCAAGCCCACATATAACGGCCCCACTTGAGACGAACTTTTGCTTATAACGAACGAGACCTGCACGACCGTCAAAATATACATTGTTTCAATTCACAAAATCACACATATAACGAACGTCATTAAGCCCTGCTGATAGGTCACAGCGAATGGACGGCGTAAACCCGGCGCCACGATGTGAGATAACCTGCCTCCGAACCCTTTCTGCGCCCGGCGCGCGGCATGTTTTCCCGAGCCTCATCCCATGCGAACTGCCCGCCCCGTTTCATGCCACTCTCAAGCGAGCTACCCTTTCCCCGCTGACGCGCCTTAACCGCCCCTCTTTGCAACTCCGCTCACCTCTCCTCACTCTCTTGCAAATCCACGAGTGGCCTCCGCGATCAACCGCGCTGCCGCCGGTGCCAATCGCAGAGGCCACGCTTCGTGACGCAGGCCTTCCGTGGGAGCCAAGAGATGGCTGCACTGACACTCATGGATGGCCCTCATTGGTCTCTCCGCTGGCACTTTGCGTCTGTATCTTTACCTTCACTGCCGCCTGTGCACGTCGCATGTCTACCCCATCACGCGCTTTTGTCACTCTTGCTGCAGTGCGGACATTTTATTGACTTCGTACAAATCTCGGGCCCTGGTTGAATTCAGGATGGCGGACGGAAACACCGTGCCCATTTCCATTGTATTCAGTGGTAGAGATGATGAAAGCAGCCAGGGCGGAGGTGACGGCCACTGGCGTGAGGAACTGCCTCCGTAAGGCCAGCTTTGTCGACACAGCATCTGATGCCGAGCCTGATGTTTCGGAAGATGACCAGCCCGGCGGCAATTTGTGGCAGCACGTCATCGACTCCCGACATGGGGAGTCATGACATTCGTTGGAATGATTTTATTTCTGTCGATGACGACGCCGTCACCGCAGAACCGTGCACAGACAAGGGCATTGTTTCTGAAGTGCGGGACGAGAGTGACGCGGAGGAATCAGATGAGGATGAAACTTTGGAGCCAGCACCCATAAGAGCGGCTGTAACAACTGCTACATAGAGAGCCTCAGACAACTTGTCTATGCCAAGGGCCTCGGTGAAGAGCACGCTTCTGCTTTAAATAAACTGGAAACCTCCCTCATTGGATCTGCGTTGCAGAAACAGACATCCATCATGGACTTTTCCGCAAAGAAAATATTTTGTGTTTTGACAAGCAACTGTCTTTAAAGTTGTGGTCCACTTACTGCGAACTTCGGGATATAACGAACGGACGCCGCGTGACACTCATGTTCGTTATAAGTGGGCTTGACTGTATATTAGATGCGATTGATGGTACCGAGGACGTGTTTTTGTAGAAAGATAGCTCTGACAACGGTTTTTCGGAAGGCAGTACACCCGACGATGACGACCACTAAAGAACCGACTACGGACACTTCCGAAGCATGCATGCCTGCGTGCCCGCGCGTATGCCGGAACTGGTCTGCACATGCTTATTGCACAGAACACGAGTAGGCGCAAGCGCAGCGACCGATGTGTATCTTCCAGATATTTGGCGCCCCGCTACACGTGTCGTATCCGGCGCGCCAGCGAATGCAAATAATCGGAGTACGTTCAGTTTTCAAGACTTCTGGAACGCCTTCGAGCTGTCTGCCTAACTCGCATTATACGCGGATAAAAACTTTTTTTTTCCGTTTCTATTGTCTCCAGATTACACCTCATATTATATGCAGGTCCGTATTATATGCGGGTATTGCGGTATGTTTTTAAGGTGCAATTTCAATTAATCTTATACCACTGAATTCAGAAAGAACTAAACTGTGGAGCTATGCTGTATTTGTTTGGCTGAGTTGAACATTTCAAATTTTGTGAACAATAATGTCACCTAACTATACTTTATAATCGTGCTTGGACAAAATTTAACACTTTTATATGATGTTGTATTTCAATAACAATATTACAGCACAGCTCCAAATGGCAGGTCTTTGGCTACAGCCCCATTTCAATTTAAGCCGAAACATTAAAAAAAAAGCATCTTAACAACCTCTAAGATTTTAACGAGTCAGGCTTCAGTTATTTTCCTCTATATGGGAACTAACTGAGATATACTGAAACTAATTAATTTTTAAAAAAGAACAGAAACACATATACATGCCTAAATTCATTAAGATATTTTTAATAATAGAAATATTCATTTCAAGAGCCACGTCTTTCCTTCAAGCACAACTGGTGACAAAGTGACCACAGAGTTTCTTATTGTACACTAGAGAGAAAGCTGGAGGTTCTTCACTTCATCCACCGTGGGCACCCGAAGCATGCCGGGACATAGCCTTATATATTTTTCGTGCCCGCGCAATGGTGCAGCGGAGATCGTCCGTTGCCCTCTCCTTTCCTCCTCGATTTACGCCTCGGCTCTCCACGAGAGGCGCTCGCGCCCCATACTTGCTAGCACACTTGCTCTCGCATACCAGGCATAGCTACGCATCGAGGCCCATCGAAGCACCCAAACCGATCCGTCAAGTAAGAGTTATGTGATTTCCGTCGTGTTGGTTGCAGGTAAGCATGTGCATTTTGCGACAACAGCATGTTTATATTTTTTTCCTGAAATATCAGGGATACATGACCGAATTTGTGAGCAGTGTACACAGATGAAACGACTGTTTGTTTACTAGATTTTCTGCGACCACGTGTTAGTTGTTGGCATCGTTGCAACGTATATTGCTTTGCTACTATAAAATCACTGATTTACAATGCATAGTTCTTATAGTCTCTTTGTGTTACGTTCTTTTTTATACCCAATCAGTTGTCTATCTGCAGTGAGGAATCGGCCGTGGTGGCCTGCGCCCGACAAGATGCCGTACTGCTGTGTGCCACGCTGCAAGTCATCCAGTAAACAACGGACGCCGGGCGTATCATTCCACGAAATGCCAAGCGATCCAGAACTGTGTGCAAAATGGCTAAAAGTCATTTCTTGTGAAAATTGAGTACCGAATGCGGCGTCGTGCTATTCGACTGTATGCAGCCGACACTTCAGTTTCTCTGACTTCATGGAAGGTCGTAAAATTCGGAAACGCAAGAAAGACTCTATCCCCAGCATTTTCGAAGGATATCCGACGTACTTGCAGCCTCCTAAAAAAAGAGAGAGAAGCGACGCGTCAGTGAAAAAGCGCGAGGCTGCTGCGCTAGCCAACCCACTACCACCGAAGCGATGAGCAGTCATTGATGACAACAAAATGGAGTTGTGTCCGCATCCACTCGACGAATTGCCGGTTGTCGACGTCGCCTTTAAAGATTTGTCACCTGTGGACTGCACCGCTACCGAACCGTTGCCAGCAGTGAAAACGGCGCCAGTGAGCGCTGCATCACCACGACTGTGAGGATGGACAGAGCAGTGCAGGTGTCTCCACAATTCGTGGTTTCAACAGTGGACAAACGAAAGTGGAGATGCAAAGAACGAGACTTAAACGCACGCATTGAGCAGCTTAAGAATACCGTCGACAATTGCAAACAGGAAATACAAAAGCTCAAGGAAGAGTGCTTTGTTCATGCATTGCTCCAAGTTGTTGAGAAATCGAAGGAGAAAGACTTGGCTGCATCAGTATTAGTAGAACAAGTTAAGAATCTCGGAAAAATGAAACCAACGCAGTCTGATCTGACAGTGTGCCATGCTGTGGTTTTACGTAACCTCTCAACTCGTGCATACTAGCCTATAAAGACTACAGGCTATCTCCAGCTTCCCAGTCAAAGCACTCTGGAGTGTTTTATGTGCTCATCACATGGAGAAATCGGCGTGACCGAACTTGTGAAGCAAAGGCTGTCAACCGAGCTCACTTCTCATCCCTCATCGCAAACCAGAGCGTGCTAGTTGATTGTAGACGAAATGAGCATGAAACAGAGGCTACTTGACCATAAACAAAAGGGACGCCTTCATCGGCGAAGTAGACTATGGTGGGAGCTTTCCTAAGGAAACAACAAATGAAGCTGTGCTAGCCAAATCACTTCTGTGCTTCGTCCTCAACGGCCTTTCAGTTTCGTTCAAAACACCTGTGGCCTATCTTTTTCACGAGAAATTGCACTGGCCGCGAGCTGCACACGCTCATGCGACACATCCTGAAGGAAGTTGACATCGGATTTTTCGTCGTGCGCATCGTCACCGACAACCACAAAATCAATGTATTAGTGTTTCAACTTCTATGCAACAGAAGCCTCACGCATTGCATTCAGCACCCAGGAACACCGAATCGAAAGCTTTTCTTAGCATTCGATCAGTGTCACTAGGTCAAAAACGTGTAATCGCAGTTTTTTTTGCGTGACATTGGAAAAGGTGGCGAAATAATGGCAAGCCACCCGAAGAGCCTCTACAAAATGCAGCAAGACAGCCTTGTAAAGCCAGCTCGATTTCTAACGAGAAAACACGTGTTCCCCACAAATATTGAAAAAATGAACGTGAAAAGAGCAATTCAAGTTTTGTCTCCTGCCGTGACAGCTGCACTGAAGCTCCTGCAACAGCAAGCGGGCCATACATGCGGCGCAAGTTTCGCGGATGTCGGACCAATGGTTGAATTCATGGACACCATGCACCGCTGGTTCACGCTCATGGACATTGAGCAATTGTACCCAGCACATACAGCAACACAATGCCGACTGCAAGCAGTTCGAATCTACTAGCGATGAACGGCTAATCTGGCTTGAAGCAAGCTTTCTCGACTACCTGGCTGATCTCAAAACCCAGTGCCTGGCGAAGAACTTCTTCACCAACGACACTAACGAAGATCTGGTGATGGCAACTTGTTCAAATGTTGAGTGCATTTGATATCTTCTTAAAGAGATGTGCTTTCACTTTGTTTTAACGAGGAAAATGTCGTCTGACCCAATCGAGTCGTTTTTTGGCTGGCTGAGGAAGTCGGCAGGCTCAAATGATCAAACGGATGCCGTAACTGTTCTCTCAGGTATTAAGAAGACTCTGAAAACTGGAATCACGTCCGTGTCAGGTACGAGCAACGTAATGGCCGCAACAGAAAAACACAAGGAAAGAAACCAGCGAATTCCCTGCAGATGCATGCAGAGAGCTCACAGAGCGACTCAAGCGAGGACAGCCTCTGTTTCCTACTCCAGATGTCGCAGCATTGGCTATAGTTGGCAGCTACTTGGCAAGAGCTGTACAAGAAAAGATCGAATGCGAGGAGTGCGTCAGCCTGTTAACAAAGCCAAATGCCTCGGCGCCCTCGAACTCGCTGATAAAGCACCAAGACCGCGGTGGACTCATCTACCCATCTGGACAACATTTAGCAGCTCTCTACACATTAGAGAAATTTATCTGCATTCTTCTCGCAAAAAGAAGGCACATGAATCACCTTTTGAAGAAGGCTGTGAACAATGCCGCTGCAATACTCAGCGAGCGCAAAACCTTGATGTGGTCGATCCCAGGATCCCAAGAGAACCTGCTGCAACTGTTGCTGACGAAGTTTTTTCGATCAATATTCACAAATTTTGCAATGAAGGCAACAGACAAACACGACATGGCTAGAGTGTTTGAAATAAAACCGCTGTCATGAAGGACCCTCAAGCTGTGAGCTATGATCGCACAGTTAGGCGTTTTTTGGTGAAGGGCTGGTTCTCCACAACATGTTTTGTGTTGCTTATTTCCGATGCACACTGTGTACAAACGTCAATTCAACGTGCGATTTTACTTTATAGTTCCATGTCAAATACGAACGCCAAACGTGTCTCCACGGGTGCGCGCGCAAGCAGCGTCGCTGCGTCGTCTGCTTCTGCTCTGGGACAGGGTATGGATAGGCAGCGCGATCTGGTGGCGGGTGCATGAAAAAGTATAGGAGGCTATGGCCGGGAAGACAGCCCAATGGATTGGTATCTAGTGGCTTGTTGAATGTGCTATGGATTGGATTTTTTTGGATGTTCAGTTTCGTTTTCATTACTGTAGTTTATGCTGGAGTTTTGTGCGCTTTGCGGCTGTGTCGTGCAGCTACACACGCAATTCATTTGAGATCCGAGGCAGGGGCGAAGCATCCAAAGGCGCTTGACTCGAAGTGATCTGAGCACAGTGTTTGGTGCCTACAAGGCCTAAAGTCCATTTGCCCCCTCACTGGAAGCCATTTACGCAGAAAGCTGAGTTTTGATCAGCAGGAATCTGTGCTACCTGTGCACTGAACTGTGAAAGAAGGAAACAAGGTTCTTTGTGAACTGAGAACTCAGCAGTCTGCTGTCATAACCACTTTGCACATTTCTCGTAGGAGTCTCAGAGATAGTCGAATCCTGCTTCAACAAAATTCAAAAATTTTGTTGAAGCGGAAGCTTCGATGTGAAATCAAGCTAGAACATTGACAGTTTAGACCAGATAGTTCATGAATGCTTATTTTACAAAAATTTGTCAGTGTTTGTCTTTCGCCATTTCGAAATGGGCGTCATGGAGATTTTCTTGGCACTCGAAAGAATGAACGCACCTGCTAAATTTGCTATCAAAACTAATTTTTCCGCACGTGTTTTAAAAGTGTCCTTGCTTTCGTCGTGCGAGAACCCATACTAAGACCGCGCTGTCTGGACGCGTTTCAGCGTAAACTACGTGCATGAGCGCCCGCATCACTGCGTGTTGAGTAGCGGTCACATGCACCCCGAAATTAATTCATTAAATAACGTACCAGAAATGTAGTTTCTCAGATTCTTCGAAGACGCTTTATGTTTTGCGACACACGGTACGAACATACCGGCAGAGTGTCGTTCTGTTAAGACATCCGCCAAGAACCACTGACACTCACAGTGGCTGTGCTCAGTCAGTGCCGGAGTGCACCGGTCGGGGAAAAAAAAAAAGTGATCACAATGCTTGCCTGCGGCGCAAAAGCGAGACTAGAGCACTAGAGTGCATCCCAGCTGGCATCATTCTTGCAACGACGCAATGCCCACCAGCGCACCGGGCCACAGCAAGTTGTTGCGCGCTGCTTGCTCAGTGTCGCTAGGCCTAATGTCTGACACGCTCCACAAAGAAACCTCGGAAAAAGCGCTCTGGAAGTAGCCACCAGTTATCATATAACGTTTAACATTTAAACCAATTTCTGTTGAAACAACTGCTTCACAAGGAAATGAACGCTGTAGAACTCATTTCTGTTATACCTTCGTCAGCGAAGTGAGCGAAAACGCCGAAAGCTGCCGTGCACCAACGACTGTGGTTCACAAGTGCGAAGTCCGAGCCATCGGCAAAACCATCGCAGGAAGTCGTGGGCAGCATCGCATCTTTATGCGCACATGATTGCACATTAATTCCGATTCTCCAAGGAATGTCAGTGGCACTATTGGAAGTGCACAGTCTTTGGCAGCCGACGATGAAGCCTAACATGTGGCCGTGCAAAAAAATAAATTCGGCCGCTTACTCGGAAAAATTTCGTTAAGCGGAACCTTGCTCCGAAACCTGTTTGTTGTGGGGGAAGATAATTGCATTGCCTAGTATGGTATGCTGACGGGGAATTGGAAATACCTCGTTGCGGTGGAAATTTCGCTGTCACGCCGTTTGTTGTAACAAGATTTGACTGCACTTTAAAAGCGCAAAGTACTTCGACAGGCGCAACTTATGTTAACCGTATCGCCGAGGATTGCATTTGGTTCATTTTGAAGACTGGTGGTTGCCGTGCATTGCATGCAGGAGCAATTTCCACTTCATGAATTAATTCACGCAAATACCCTCAAGTTGCACTTGTCGGCACGAACACTGCAGTCACTTGTGGCAGAAGAGGGTTGCATTTCCTAATTCATGTTTTTCTTGACAAAATTTTTAAGCACAGCATCAGGACATGCCTAGAGCCAGCACTTAGTGCATGCAGACTAGTTTCTCATAGAAAAGCGGGGGCTCAGGCAAGTTTTTCACGGCACTAACATAGGCTACGCATGGACATAAGACGCGTCTTACAATAGCAGACTACACCAACGAAACGTTAATTTTTTTTCACAATTCAAATAATGTAAGCTTCTAAAGTGTAGTAATTTAGGGGCGAAGAATATTTTTGAAAGAATATTTGCTCTGAAAAGTGTGTCTCTTACAACGCAAAGAATTATTTCCCACGGCTAGCTATATCTGGCGGCATGAAACCGCCCTCTCGAGCCATGGGCAAATTCGGTGATCGTTTACAGTTCATCTGCTTTTCTGCTCATTTATTGCAACTTACAGCAAGCATATTTTATTACATGCCATACTGTTTGTAAAACAACGCTTCCTTGTAAGATATGTTCTGTGAAAATTTGTATTTCTGCAGTCGTAGTCATGTTTTAGGGCCAAGCCAAGTATGCCTTGCTGTCTTCCCAGCATTACCACGGTGGATGAAATGCTCTTTCAGAAACTTGCATAGACAGTGGCACCAGCTTACCCTCTAGGTAACATTTATAAACTCTATGCAAGTGGCGTATGGTGGCGGTAGATGCCCACAGGAATAGATGCATATACTTTGACAGAACCGAAGTGTCTGTTCAAATGAAGTGGGTTTAAATTAACTAAACCTATGACTGAGAGTCACATATAGTACTGCTGTTTCATTCAGTTTTATGATGCATAAGTGACTGAGGTTTATCATGTGCCAAACACAGCGATAGGAATGCTAAAAGCACGCAAGTTATCGAAAAATCACAGCATCTTTAAAACATGCCCTTCTTTTTAGCGAACATACGATTTTGGAGCAAATCTATGACTACAGAGCAAGCTGGGGTGGGATGTGTGGTGAAAAAGACGGGAAACAAGAACCAAATGCTAGAATGAGGCTCACGCACCCAAAGAGAGCAGAGTAGATGATGGCCTTTGCCAGCTGCGGCGCAGTCGCAAAGTGGATGACATAGTGGCCCAAGTCTGTTAGCTCTTCGTTGGCATCCATCATGCCCATTCCCTGGAGATCCTTGATGGCCTTTTCAATCCGTTCCGGTGTAGGCGGGTCTGGAGCCAGCACAAGAATGTCCTTCACATTCCTCGAGGGGCAAAACAGCTGCGCACAACACACACACACACAAAAAAAAGAGGGAGCCGTGAAAAAGATTAAACCTATTCAATGCATAGGTATGGCCAAAAGGACATCTGCCCGTCGTAATCGTGGCCACATACCACAGCAAAACACACTGCATACTCTTCAGCGGCAGCATCACAACACTTTCTTAACACCAAAAGCGTCCCTGGTCTGCCATGGCAAGTGTTTCAACCATGCTGCCACTGCCTGGTAAAAAACTTTGTGCTAGTAACCACGAATCTGCCACTGTGCCTTTGCAGTTTATATTAAATCTTGGATATATGAGGAGCATTTTTGTTTTAAATGAGCCCCATGCAGAAACTGACATTAAGTGAAATTATGCTCTAATGACAAGCAAATGCACATGTCCTTCCTTCGCACAAACTGCCAGAACGAAATGAGCCACAAAAAACCTGTGCGCAGAGACTCGAATTGAATATGAGCCAGATCCTACTGATGTATGAATCAAAATGAGGCAAAACCACTTGCTTGAGCCTTTCTGTAAGACTGAGCCTCAGCACTAGGACCGTTTCGTGCAGTTTCATTTCTTCCTTCTCCAGCATTATTTTCTCATCAACTGTGAAGGACAACGGATGTGTAAATATTCAAAACTTCGAATACAAATCAAATTTGTTTGTTATTCAGTTCATATTCCATTTAAGAAATTTATATTTGAATATTTCTGAATATTGGGCAGTGATTTATTGCTGTGTAGACTTTCATAAATACGACAGTGGCAACGCCAAAATATCTGGCCACAGTAGCCGAATATCAAGTATGTAGTGTCCGAAAAGCATGACAAACGTGTCTTCTTCACTTTTTTCGCTGTTGTTTATCTCATGGACCAATCACATTCGGACGATGCCAGGCTTGGACCTCGTGTGCAATTCTGCAAACGGATTTTCCCACGTAACGCATGTGAGGAAACAAGATGGCCGACTACCTGCTCTGAACAACCACATTGCAAAAGTATGCAGTTTTTTTGTCAACTGTGATATGTGAGAGAGGCCACTAGCGGAATTTAAAATAGGACTCCCTAAGGTGGGGGGTAGAGTTGAGGTGTCACTAGCAGGGTAATCGATTGTGTAAAAACCCCTCCGTTTGCCAAGTGCATTGCAGCTGGTACACCTCTTACATGCATGCTGCACTAGGTGCAACAACAATAGGAAGACCCTAGTCGCTAGGAATAGCTTGGCTGCATAGTTTCGGTTTCTCAACTTTTCCACCAGCTCACGGCTATCGGCCATGCATTCGCCAGCCATCTGGTCACAGCTGTGCGCCCCTTTCGGACATTGATAGGCATGCCACTGATCATTTCAGCCTCGTTTTACAAGCAGTTTCATCATTCCAATGCCAATGAGCGTTCCCCTCGCTTACATCCGCATTGCATTGTTCTTCCAGCATGCCGAAACTTTGCGCTGCTGACTGGCTGTTCGCTGTTTGTGTGATGGAGCCTCCTCACTCAGTGAATTTATGAATTTTTGGCAGTTTCCATTTTCTTTTTTCCGCAAGGGGTGCTTTAAAAATTCAACCTTCAAATAATTCGGGCATTTCTTCCTGTCCCTTAAGGTCCAAATTAATGAGGCTTTACTGCCCAGCATGTTATTTAGTTGGCACTCATGTCAATTCATGGATTTCACTTGCTCACTCATTCTGCATGACCAGGTTGCTTTTTCAAGCATACAGATGAGTCAGTATAGCTTTTTTAATATCAACTTCCATGCACTGCTTGAAAAGAACAACGATGTTTGCCTATTTATCTTTTCTTGAAATTACTTGCAGATATTCGACGCGACGTTTGAAGGCATTTTTTTCCCCTATTATCAATTCGATTCATGTTTGAAAATTTCAATATTCTCACACCCCCACTTGCAGTAACAAGAATGGCATCAGACAACGAGCAGAATCCTTTAAAAAGTAGACGAAAAAGCAAAACCTTCTGGAAACTGGTTCACACAGCAGCACAAATTAAACAAACTTGATAGTTTTTAACAACAACAAAATAGAATAAACACAAGAAAATCCAAGACCAGCCAAGACGAACTCCTCACCTATCCACAATTTTGACAACAAACAAGTCAGCAGCATACAGAGGAGTTGCATCTGATCTCATTGTTTTGTTGCGTTGGAAAGCTTGTTGCTAAACAAAGAAATCTTATTTAACAAAATGTTACAAGTAAAATAATGAGTTATTTGTGAGGCAGAAAATTTCTCTGCCTCTGAAGTTGCTGCTGGAGGGGCTATATACTCGCCAGCAAGTGTGTTCTACAAATACCGTGTTTAAACAATTGTAAATCGACTTGAATGTAAGTAGACCGCCCCAAAAATCACATTTCCGAAAAATAAAAAAAACTTCCGAGATTGTTTAAGCTTGGCCTTGAATAGTTGAACGTGATAGCATTATCCAGCGGTCGCCATTTATCGCCAGCCGCTATCGGCTGCCACGCTCGGGCGTGCCCGTGGGCACATTCCAAAATGAAAATGTATTAGTCACTGGAATACTCGTCCACACTTGCGCCATTGTCCTTACTAGCACTGCCGTCGTGATCGCTGCTGCGGTCCCACAGCACGTCGTTCTAACGTCGTCGTCCAGCGAAATCCCACACTTCGCAAACAGCCACATGACGACATCGCGTGGAACAGCTGAAAATATTCCTCGCTGCAGCTGTAACACCTGTACCACCCGTTGCAAACGTCTAACTTGCGGCCCGGCGCGCAGCTGTTCGTTTCTTCGGCATAAAAAATGGCAGCCGTGAACGAGTGCTGGTCAATTGCCGGACCTGGGGCCCAAATGATGACTGATGAAGCACTACATCCAAAACTTGTGAAACGCAGCCGGCAGTAGTCAAATGCTTCAGAGCCAAAGAGAAACTACGCATTAATGACGTCGGCTCTTCCATCCGCTACCGACACTCCCCAGCACCGCTGCCGTTCCAAATAGGGGTGCCGCCTCGATTGGAACAGCGGCCCTTCCATCAACTATCAACGCTCCCTTGAGCACTGAGCCCGCATTTGAAAGTAAAAAGAAAACTCATTGGATGCTTGAGTTTCCGGTAGAACGCGGTTGCGTTATCGGGCCACCGCTGCTTATCAGCAACCGCAGTCAGCAGCCACATGTGGGGTGCCAGTTTGCTGCTTATCGATAGCCGCCATCGGCCGCCGCCCGTGCGCGCAGGGAGGGGATGCTAGTTTTGCGTGTTGACATAGCAGCTGCTCAAGGCCAGCATTAAGAGCGATGCGACAGAGCCACGCAGCGAAAATGCAACCACGCTGTAGCATGCCTGATCTCATTTGTCTTGCCTTTACTTATATAGTGCGATGTTTTCGTTTCGATTGTAAGTCGACCCCCCCACTTCGGATTTCTAAATTTCAAAAATAGGTCAACTTACAATCGTGTAAATACGGTATACTCCAACAAAAATGCACTCTTCTGCAAGTGATACAGTAGAATCTCGTTGCAACGAACTTCACAGGACCGCCGAATTTAATTCGTTATTTTGAAATATTGTAGTACTGAAAAACCATTATTTTCATGTCAGTAATGCATCACAAAAACTAAAATTACGTACCTTTGCAGCAGATTTACGTGTTAATAAGTAAATAATAAACGATAACGCTGGGCGCAGTTAAATTAATATTTATTGCTTGAAGAAGTCTTATCTTCTGGCGAGTAGATGACAAGCGCTGCAGGACGAATGCCTCCACATCCTCGACCTTCCTGTGCAAGTCATCGGGGACATCTTTGCAGCGCCCAAGGAATGATCGGGTCTTCTCTAGAAAGACTAGGACATCCGAGCTGGAAACAATCTCTTCCTCTTCGTGCGCTGATCCAGTGTCGGCATCGTCTTCATCGCTACTGCATTCTTCTTGCTCACGCACTTGATTCACGATGTCTTCGGTGGTGAGCTCCGCGGATGTAGCCGCCGCGCTGTCGCTGTCCACATAATCTTCGAAGGTCACCGCGGTGTCTACAGGGAGCTTCTCGGTAAGCTCATCCCACAGTTCTGGGCTGAGCTCTTCTGTGTTGTCACTACCTTCCGACGTAGATGAAGTCTCCAAGAAGCCAGCCTTTCGCCAGCAGTTGCTCATTGTGCTCGCCTTGACGCTCCACCACGACCCTGTAAGCATTTCTGCAGCTTGACGGATGTTGACCTTTGTGGGCAGCTTCAGTCGAATATTAATCATGAGGCGCTGCACCAGACGCTTCCAATATTCTGCCTTCTCACACCTGATGATGCCCTGGTCCAAAGGTTGCAGCAAAGAAGTGCAGCTCGGGGGCATAAATTCAAGCTGCACATTGCTCAATTGCACGTTCACTATATGCGCTGAGCAATTGTCAACAATAAGAATTTTTCTGTTTTTCTTCTTCATTGTGTCGTCGAGCTGCAGCAGCCACTGCGTGAACAATTCTCACGTCATCCACGCCTTCTTGTTGGCTCGGTAATCACAAGGTAACGAGACAACGTTCTTCAAGCAGCGTGGCTTAGCAGACTTACCAACAACTAGAGGCTTGAGTTTTTCCATGCCCGTGGAGTTGCAGCAGAACAGAACTGATATTCGGAGACGAGATTTCTTTCCATCCTTGCAACAGCCGATAAAAGCACGCCGTTTCGTCGGCGTTGAAAACGTCGTCTGGAGAGAAAGACTTGACGATCTCTTGGAAACGCTCGTTCCGCCAGGCAACCTCACTTTCGGCATCTGCTGCCTTTTCCTCGCCACAAGCAACCTGCCAGGCGATGCCATTCCTTTGCCGGAAGCGATAAAGCCATCCGGCACTCGCATTGAAACCGGAGATGGCTTATGCGACCGCGAACTGTTGTGCCTTTTGCTGAATAATAGGGCCTGACAAAGGCACATCGTGCTGTCTGGCATCCTTAAACCATGTGAGGACGGTGTCGTCGACGTTCTGGTAGTTGCCCAGCTGCAGACGTTTTCTTGAGGGAGCCAGCTGCGACTCCCGATGTAGTTTTATGATCTCGTCCCAATCTTTGAGGATCGTTGCCATTGTTGGCGGTGTGATGTCAAGCTCCCTGCACAAGTCCACTGCTGCGACAGAATGTCCACTTTTTCTTTAAGCGAAAACTGGCATCACTCCTTTTTAACGCGGGAGCCAGGAGACCTCATTGTCGGCAAAGCTAATGCACAACACAATCCACGCACCGATAACTTTGAAGATCCTACCGTTCGCTGTCAACGTGGTGACACTGCGCTGAATAGGCTTATGACTACGGCGCAGTATGCGACCACACGCTGGATGATGGATGGATGATAATGGCCTTACCCTCTGTATCGGGCGGCAGCTTGCGCCGCCTAGCCTATATTCATTCAACGCGACACTCACGTTGATGCCGATGCTACTGGGGCTGTATCTGTTGCAACAGGTTCCCCAGCGCATAGCTGCTGCTTCGGATGATGATGACAGGCATCAGCTTTAGGGATTTGGTACGAAACTTCGACGGAACTTCATAATAACGAAGCGCCTTGCGACGATTGCGAGATTAAATTACATACGTTATTCTGAAATATTCGGTAATCTGAAATTCGTAGTACTGAAAGTTTTTTACATTCAAAATATAGGTATTTTGGCGTGGATTTAAAAAAAATTCGTAAATCTGAAAATTTCGTTAGTCTGATGCTTGTAGTAACGAGATTTTACTGTACTTCAAATGTGCCAGAGAGCACTTATGGCAAGTGACATTCCCCATAGCGCACTTGGCGTGCTGCTTGACTGGATTATGCATTACATTGCGACATAACCTAAAAAAAATGTTGAGATGCTGCCCTGAATTCAGCATCAAATGGTAATACTAGGTCGCAATCCTTTCTTTCCTTCAGGCCTTCCACATTCTTGCATTTGCATTTAGAGGAACGTTCTCGCTCCTTCTAAGAAACCTTACAGTGCTTTTGTCAGCCATTCCTGGCCTTCAGCACTATATAGGCATATTGTACATGGATGGCATTTTGCCACTGTCAAAATACTGCCACAGTAACAGAGCTCAACTAAACAGATAATCCCTTCAATACGTCATACATGCAGTACACAAGGCAACACAGGTGAAACAACGAACAAAAACCAGAACAAAGCCAGTCCGCACACCTTGCAGTCAAGCACCACCCTCGTGAGGTCAGTCGCCTGCATCTCGGGCAGTGCAAACTGCTCTCGGGATGCAAGGTCTGTGCGCGTGTACAAGTGGTACGACTCTCCGGGTCGCAGCCGACCCGCTCGGCCCATCCGCTGGCGGGCGCTCGCCTGGGAAGTGGGGAAGGTGCCCAGCAGGCTGATACCGGTGGACGGGCAGAAGCGCTGTTCCCGCTGGAGACCTGCGTCCACCACGTACACCACGTCGTCCACCGTGATGGAGGTCTCGGCCAGGTTGGTGCACAGGATCACCTTACGCACATCTGTCAACAAAATGCAAAAGAGGATGGCAAACTGCTGCAGGCCTTGGTTTCCCAAGCACATAAACATAGGCATGTGCCAGTTATCATTTCCCCTTTCCCCACTTCATTCTGGGACTAATCATACTGCGCTGATTACAGAAATTTTTTTCACTCTGCAGTCTGCGGCAGGCCACGGTGATCTCTGCACCACGAAAACACGTTCGTGACGCCAGATAAGTTGAAAATTTTGCCCCCATCAAACTGTAAGCCTCAAGTCAAAAAGCAGGTGCATTTCATGCATGTGCGACACTGTGATCTGGCAATGTCAGAACTCTGCGCGGGGTGTGGGGAATCTTTTTTCGTTGGGGTGCACGCTCTTGCAAGGAAACATTCTTTCATATTTTTTCTTGATTGCCTTACAGGTGGACTCTCCACAAATAGCATCACACGGAGCTGCCGTGATTTGTGGCTGCTTTAAACGTTCACCTTAACCGAGAGACACGCAAAATGGTTTGACTTACAGGACTATAGACACCAGATTTTTGCTTGCGTGATTTCTTCTTTCAAATGAAGCATTGATATGCATGTAATACCCCATGACATTCAACTACGAGCAATACATAATTTACACTATGAGCGGGCATAATTTACACACCCCACGCGGATGGGAGGTCTACATACTGGCGGCAATATAGAGGATATATAGTGCGTTATGAGTCAAGGTCGTGTAAGGAAAATTTTCACGCAATTTGCACACCCCTTTTGAAGCCTTCATTTAAAGAAAAGAAGTGCACAAATTACACAAGTAAATACAGTAATTTATAATTGAATTTCTACTCTTACGCTGTTTCAGTTTTGGTTTCATCAACCAAACGATGGCTGTGATGTGACACTTGGGTCATGTGAAGCCCGAAAACGCGTGCAATATAAACGCTGATACGCTGATAAGTACAGTGCAATTCACTTATACCGACTGAGAAAAATGGGAAATAAGATCGTTATAAACGATCATCGTTATATCTAGACCTGCTAACTGCTAAAAAAAAGCAAAAAGAACACACCCATGTATTTCCTCATGCATGTATGTATTACCCCATGCATGCTGCCACTGCCACTGGAGCTCCTGTCAAGAGAGCACAGTGTCTTGGCACTCTGCCAAGTTCGCCGAGCGAGCCACCACCACCCCCTCTGGAGCTACCGTCAAAAGATGAAGTTCTGCGATGTTATCAACGCACAGCATCTTGCCGTGCTGCCAAGGTCTGCACTGCGGACAGCACGAAATGGGGGACCACGCAAGAAAAGCAAATGCTTAAAAAAAAGAAATTCTCAACCATCCCAACAACGATAGCGCTTGGTTCCCAAGGCTGTAGGCAAGGCGCCCCCGCAAAACGGATTTCGCCACGCTGGCCCGTTTTGGGCATTTTTACATCATTGTGTTCATAGCATTTTATTTTTTATCATACTTTCAGGCAAGTTTTGGTAGTAAACACCATCCGGAATCCTATCGTTCTATCCGCTATTTCGCCGATAATTGTATCGTTTATATATATACGGTTTATTTTTACATAGAGGCAATGGGAGAATTGATAAATCTAAAGAATTTGGTCGTTACAAGCGATATATCTTTATATCGTGTATCACAATAAGTGGATTGCACTGTAGTTTTAATTCACTACAACAATTAAACCAGCCTGCTTCAAGAGCTGGAATGACAACAAACGATATATCAGTAGTTATCGTCATTTTTTCGAGCCTCACGTGACCCAAGTAGAACCCCTCTATAGTAAAGCAGCTTGAACCAGCCAAAAATCATTACTATATCAGGGTCTTTACTACATCAGGTGCTGGCGATGGCTTGGCTCTGACTACGCCCTCTGTCTGCTTACTAAGCACGAGGTGTTGGTTTATAAAAGAAACACTCAGAAATACCTTACATCCTGCTCTTATCATCCATTTATGTGATAATTATTTTCAGTTATCACAAATAATGTTTTCGACTTCGTTTACATCTTGTGGATTTGGTTTGGTTTATGGGGGTTTAAAGTCCCAAAGCGACTCAGGCTATGAGGGACTCCGTAGTGAAAAGCTCCAGAAATTTCGACCCCCAGGGGTTCTTTAACGTGCACTGACATCGCACAGTACACGGGCCTCTAGAATTTTGCTTCCATCGAAATTCGACCACCGCGGCTGGTATCGATCCCGCATCTTTCAGGTCAGCAGCCGAGCGCCATAACGCTATGTTTTGTGGAAGTACCGCATTTAAACGAATACAAGGCAGCTACGAAAAAAAAGACAGTTGGTTCCAAGTGAAAACCAAAGCTTTGCAAGTTCACGACATCGTCATCCGTGGCCTCAACGTCATTTAAGAGGCAGTAGCTAAAAAAAAAACGTGCGCAACACAGTCTAGCGAAGCGTATTGCGGCTGTTTAATAAGTTTGGGATTTCGCTGCACGACGATGTTAGAACGACGTGCTGTGAGACCGCAGCAGCGATCACGACGGCAGCGCTAGTGAGGATGATGGCGTAAGTGTGGACGAGTAGTACAGTGACAAATATTTACATATTGGAACGTGCCCAGGGGCACGCCCGCACGCAGCAGCCGATAGCGGATGAGATAACGGCGGCCGGATAATGCTATTGCATTCTACTGTTAAAAGCCAGGCTTAAGCAACTTCCAAGTTTTTTTTTTCTGACAAGTGATGTGCAGGGGACGACCTACATTAGAGTCGACTAAGTATGGTACAACCACAGAAAGGCCAAAAAATTAAACACAGCTGTCACCACAACCTGACATTTTCGCAAACAATGGTGCATCAAGACAGCTTTATGAGTGCAAAACCACAAGGCAAGGCTATACACCACCATTCACTATCATAGTGATTAGAAATTCCTTCAGAGTACGTAACTTACGAGTTTGATTTGTGCAAAGGGAAATTTTTAAAATCATTTTCTTGACAATAAATGCACCTGTTGTTGCTGGACATGCTTTAAATTGTCCATACCATCGAAAAAATCTCAAAAAGGAAAAACTTTTCATAGCGACAATGCTGCCAAGACTGCCAAGTGTGAGCAGTGTGGCCTCACGAGCATCTACTTCTCCAGAGAATGGTGAAGCCTAAACGGAAGCGGGATCTGCTTATGCGTTACAGCCGAGTATGTATAAAATACTGAGGACCGTTTTAAGAAGTGATGTGTTATACCATGTAATTTGTGCTAGTGAAAAAATTGCTGGGGAAAATTAAGCTCCACCTCGAGGGTACGATGCAATAGCGTGGATCGGTTAATGCCCCTATATGGAATTGGTCATTCTGGACTTTACATTAGTAGATCCCTGGGAGTCCTCACACTGCTCAAGGCACAGTGGCGCAGCAGTCAAGAGATGCGCCACTGCCCTGTGATGGCAGGTGCTGCTGCCGGTGGGGCTTGTCCAACCCAGGTTGCTCTTCCCAAGCAACACCTCGCCACCAATCATTATTTTAACTGCCACCAGCCATGGGGGTCAGTTTGCTGAAAATCCAGTGGGTAGGTTGTGATGACATCCCCGGTTCATGTGACCTAGGTGGCCCACCTAGGCTGCTTCACCAGGGATTTGAACACGATAGTGTTAAAGGCCCCGTTACCCAGAAAATCCGGCATCAGCATTGTCGGTGTTGTGAGAGAAAAATCGCAAGCATGACTCTGGGAGGCGGTGCACACAGAGAAACCTAGGAGGCAGGTGGGCATACCGAGGTCACGTGGCCTTGCAACATCACAACCTGCCCACCAGATAGCTAATTACCCATCGTAACCTGAGCCACACAAGGCCCACTGCTAGGAGCACCTGCCATCGCAAGGTAGTGGCGCATCGCTTAGCCACTGCACCACTGTGCCAGGAGTGGTATGGTGACTCCCAGAGATCTATGAATGTAACGTAGAGAATGACCATCTGCATATATAAGAATTAACCCATTACGCTATCACATCATAACCTTAAAGCAGAGCTTAAGTGTCCCCCCCAATTTCTCACTCACAACGCCGACACTGGATTTCCTTTATAACGGGAGCCTTAATGCTATCGCATTATTAAGTGTTCCTTATCTGTCTCAAAGAATTTAAACAAGTCCGTCAAGCCAAATAATAACGATGATTATGGACGATTATAGATTTTTATGGTGCAAGGGCATCTATGGCCAAAGAGCATCATGACACAAGGTATTTTCAACTTCTCAAGATGAGGTCAAAGACCCATTTCCCAACCATTTCACCCTAAATAAGCCAAGCACCAGACCAGGGGAAAACTTGTACCCATTGTATCACCGGTGGGTGCCCGGCGGCACTGGGGATTGAGCCCCGCACCTCCCACATGCAAAGCGGATGCTCAACCGCACAGCCACAGCTGCAGTCAAGCCAAATAATAGTGGGAGGGGTGGGGAGAGGTTTGTGCTTCACATATAAAAACAGAGACTGACCTGGAGGTGGTGTCTCAAATATTCTCTGCTGCTCCCTGTATCGCAGCTGAGAGTGGAGTGGCAGAATCCACTCATGAAACCTCGCCGGTGCCACCTTGCAGAGTTCGTTGCGGACCCAGGTTATCTCACTCCAGCCTGGCAAGAAGCATAGGACTGCTCCAGGGGGCTTTGTCTCCATGATGAAGGTCAGGACCTCAGGAACAATCCGCACTGGGTCACTGGCAGCCTGCGGACAGTTAGAACGCATGGGTTTCCACCATGTGCTTCCCCCACTACACTCTGCCCATAAAAAAAGGTGCTACAATCAACTCTTGATAATATGGACACAAAGGAATCCAAAATTATGCGAGTTTGAATTAAGAGGAGCCTTTTTAACGCATCTGACACTGCTGAGACCAAAGCATCAGATTGAACAAACCTGATGTTTGAACTAAGCCAGTCTAAATTAACGAGAATTCAATGCAATAAGACGGAGGCCACGTTTAATATCAATAATGGCACACAAAGATAACCCAGACACAGACAGGAAAGTATCATAACTCTGTCTGTAATGTGTGTGCTCTAAGGAATAGTATTTGAGTGCTTCATCTACAGATTTGACCGATAAGAAACTGTCTCTTGTTGGCAGGCCAGCGGTGTTTCGTCACGTCTTTGACATTTGTCTATGGTCTCTTGTGCTCTTCCTTCCATTTTTTTTTTCAGATGCTTTTACTTTCAGAATGGTTCAATGCATGACTATTTTAGAAATTAAATTACCGTATACTACATACATATATTAGGTTGGGGCAACCTGAAAAGAATGAAAAATAATAGGTGCATATTAAATACAGTCGAAGCTGGATATATCGAATTCTAAGGGAGATCGAAAAATAGTTCGATATAACAAAAATTTCATATACAGATAAAAGCTTAACCTGCACTCGAGATCATGACAAACTGTGGCTTACCGATCACAAGATTCATGAACCGCAAAGTCCGGGCACACAACATGAAAGCCCTTTATTTCATGGAAAAATATCGCCATATTTCGACAACTTTTTGCTGTGATTAATAAAGTTGAAAACACTAGTCCCGATCTTCCCGATACCGTCCAGGTGAGACAACCCGGTATGTTCTATTTTGCCGCAACAACGTCGAATGAGGCTGAATACTGACTCCAGTTCAACGGCTGTGCACGGGTGCATTTCTTCTGGAACACAGTTGTCCTCCTCGTTGCTGGAATCGCCTTTTTGGGCGCCAGCTATTCTGGCTACAATATCCTCACCAGCGAGGTCAGCTACAGCCTGAACTTCACTGTCACCGTTGATGAAGTCCTCAACGATAAGTTCCACCAGGACGACACCGGGAAAATGGGACAAGTCGTGAGACGCATCCTCTAAGCACTCATTATCATCATCCAAAGCTTCAAGACATTCATCTCCAGCCACTTCATGGCCTGCCTTGCCAAAACAGTTGGCTACTGTTGCCTGTTTTACGTCGTGCTATGTGCCAGTAATCATCTGGGTGGCGCCAAGCAGGTCAATCTTGAGATCAGTTGCCATGCGGAGGTTCATAAAAAGCCGCTGACAAAGTCGCCTTCTGTAGTCTACCTTGAAAGCCTTTATGATACCGTAGTTCATGGGCGGCAGTCTCGCTGTGGTGTTCAGCGGGAGAAACTTGAGTTCAATGTTCTCCAGCTTGCAAGTCATTTGATGGGCCAAGCAGTTGTCTAACAGAAAGCATACTCGGCGGCCCGACCTGCCCAACTCGGCGTCCCAAGCCTACAGCCATTCAACAAAACGTTGGCGTGTCATCCAGGCCTTTCTATTACAGCCATAGCGGACAGAAGCTGTTTGCAATTCTTGAAGCATCACGGTGACGTACTCTTTCCGATAACAAACGGACACAGCTTGCATGAGCCATCCGTTTGCCGCAAGCAGAACAGTCACACGCACTCTGGTCATTTTCCCACCATGACATGAGCTCCCACGGAGATCGAGTGCCTTATTCGGCAGCATTTGCCAAAAGAGACCAGTCTTGTATGCACTGAAGACTTCGGCAAGTGAAAACTTTGCAGCGATCTTCGGCCACTCCTCCGAGAGCCACTGCTGCATCTCCTGGCTGCTGACAGCCCACTTTTGCCTGAAATGGCTTTTCCCACAATGCCGTGGCAGTTTTTAAACCGTTGCAGCCACCCAGTGCCACCACAAAAGTTCTCTTCGCCAAGAGCCATGGCAAACCATTTGGCCATCTCAATTAACAAGGGGCCATCCACAGGGATGTTTTTTGCTCAGACTTCGAGAAACCACGCATACAGCGCCTTCTCAACTTTGTCGAAAGTAGCAGGGTGCACACAAAATGCTGCCAAGCGACTTTGCTCACCTGCTTTGAGTGAGATGTCCTGCTTGTATTTTAACAGCATACTTAGAGTGCTCCGCGCTATGCCGAATGCGTGTGCCACGGAGGACTTTTTTTCGCCATTCTCAACGCACTGGATCACGTCGAGCTTAGTTGCGAAGTCCAGATTCTTTCTCTTTTTTATGTCCGTAGATGCCATAGCTCACTAGATGACAGTATTCACGCACGCTACAATCGACACCTTGAAACAAAAACACGCACATGAAAAATGCGACAGGCCCCACACTGGCCGATGGAGTCAACTGGAGTCAGTCAAGGAGGCACAAAGGGAAATGACGGAGAGAGACGAGGAAAACGCAGCGGAAATGCCCTGTTGCTAGTTAGGCCAGTTGTGGGACACAACGGGTGCAACCACCTAAACGACCGCCTGGCTCGTGGCCTCCGCGATCGGCTCCGGCGGCGCGCCAGGCGTGGAGGCCACGCCTGGCTCTTTCCAGTTCTTTCGTCTTCCTCACCAGTGAGGAGGTGCTGTCCTCACTTAGGGGCGGTTTTCTTCCTTTCCTGAGGAGACATGGCTTGCAAACGTTACCGCTCGCCTCCGTACCGTGCGTTGTGCGACCCGAGATGCGAGTGTCTTTGAGGAAAGCGCACTTCCCAGGGGCCCCGTGTGGTGTTCGAAATATCGAATGGCCAGCGAAACTGGAGTTCGATATACTATGCAACTGTCCTTTATTTTTGCACAATATTTCCAAAGGGATAATCTTTGTGTTCGATACAGCCAATAATTAGAAATATGTGGGTTCGACTGTACTTGTGTAATGAACACATTCGCATAATAAACCCACATCCACACTTTTGTCAGTGAAAATTATTTTTTTTTTAAATGGTTGGCTTTTCGTACCCATTCCTCAGTTCTCGCGCCATCTGAAGTGCAGACCTTGGCAGCGTGACAATATGCTGGGAGCTGATAATACCACGGCATAACACCGCGGCGTACTTATTTTTTGAGGAGAGCTTCTATGGAAGGCCAGGGGAGGGGGGATGTTCGAACGTGGCAGAGCGCCAAGATGTTGCGCGCCCTTGACAGAAGGTGCTGGTGATGGTGGCTCGCTGGGCACGGTCTGCGCTACTGTGTGCTTAGAAAGCTGGCGAGTGCTCAAGCATCTGAGAGATACGTAGCAAAAATGCCTAAACCCTCACTGTCCTGCGTGTTATTTTCAACTTGGCACTAACAACGCGCACCGCCGATGTTCAGCATGTTCGTTTTATCTCACCGCGATTTGCCAGCGTGGCCCGGTATCACACTATGATACAGCAAACATCTTTAAACGTGAATGATGCTAAACACCAGCGACATGAACAGACAGACAGAAAAACTTTATTGAGCAAGTGAGTTTTAGACCCAGCTGGGTCCCTGGGCCACTGCGCGGTCCCGCACTGCATCAAGTAGGTCATGCCGGGACATGACGTCGGCAGCCCGAGTCACCGCAGCAAGCTGCGATGTCGGGTCTGCAGACATGAGCAGGACCTCCCAGTCCTCCCAGCTCGAGATGACGTGCTGTCCCCGCGGGGGAGGCTCAGCAGGGCAGCCGAAAAGGATATGGGAGAGTGTGGCGTGGGGGTCACCGCATAGGGAGCATGCAGGGGATGTGCCGCAATAGTGGGATAAAAGCTGAGGGTATGAGAGAGAGCGGGTCTGGAGGCGTCTGAAGAGGATCTGTTGGGAGTGCGTAAGAGAGGGGTGGGGAGGAGGGTAAGTCCGACAGTCCAAACGGGGTATTTGCGTGAGCTCCGCAAAGGTGTGCGCCCGCTCCCTCGAGAATCCTGCATCGAGACTGTCCTGAGCCCGGCAAATCAAACCTCGGGCCAATTTATCGGCAGCCTCATTTCCAGGGTTCTCAGAGTGAGCCGGCACCCACTGAAGCTCTACCCTGCGCGGTAAATTTTGGGTAGGGGCGTTCAACAATTGCCAGGCAGGGGCGTGAATCCTGCCCCTGGCAAAGTTGGACAGAGCCGTTTTGGAGTCGCTGAAGATGTATTGGGCGTCCGAATGTGCAAAGGCTAGGGCGATGGCGGTCTCCTCTGCCTCCTCAGGCGTAGAGCCCGAGGGAAGACGGTGAGTTAGGGGGTGAGGTAGGGTTGGATTGTAGGCAACTGCTACCGCTTCATGCGCTGTACATGCAGCGTCTACCCAAACGGCATCGTGGGCTTGCCCATAATACTTATGGAGGGCATTAGCGCGAGCTACGCGGCGAGGGATGCGATATTGGGGGTGGACGTTTCGAGGAAGGGGTTTCACAACGAGAGGTGTATGGATGTGTCGAGGGATGGCTATAAGGGTTGACTGGTTAGCGGGTATGTTGATGCGAAGGGAGGAGAGTATATGGCGGCCAGTGGCGCTCGTGGCAAGTCTAAGGTACTCTGTCTGAAGGTGCGTGTCAACTAGTTCCTGAATGGTGTTATGCATGCCTAGCGCAAGAAGTTTGGGTGTGCTAGTGCTACGAGGTAGGTTTAGGGCTGCCTTAGTCGCAAGGCAGATCATTGCATTCACGCGTTCGGTTTCCGTACGGTTCAATTTGAGATATAGGGTTGCGTATAGAATGCAGCTAAGCGTAAATGCAGGCACTACTTTCATGTTGTCCGCTTCGTCTAAACCCTTGTTAATGGAGGACACTAGGCGTAGAAGGTGCAACATGGATTGCGTGGAGGCCTTCAGTCTTTTAAGTAGAGGCAAGTAGAGGCCCTGCAAGTAGAGGCCAAGAATGCGGAGGGCGGGTGTGATGGGGATAGGGGATCCTTTTAAATTGATTTGGATGGGCGAGTTAGCGCTAGATTTTGGCCTAATTAGGAAGAGCGCGGACTTAGATGGGGAACATTCGAACCTGATGGATGACGCGTTAGAGGAGATGGTGTCTGCTGCTAACTAAAGAGTTTCCTCAATTTCCCCGTCAGAGCCATGAGTGGTCCATGTGGTAATATCATCAGCGTACATTGTATGCTTTAGGTGTGGGATTAGAGCCACTTTGTGAGCTAGGGGGATGAGAGCAACGTTAAAGAAAAGGGGGAGAAAGGACCGCCCTTGAGGGGTTCCGAGCTCTCCGAGTGTATAAGGGGATGTGGTAATCTGATCTATGAGCAGGGAGGCAGTGCGGCCCGAGAGCAACGCGTGAGCGTAGTTGTAGGTTTTAGGGCCTACCTGTAGAGCCTGCAGTTCCCGTAAGATGGCATCGTGTTGAATTCTGTCAAATGCCTTGGTGAGGTCAACTGCCAGGATAGCGACATGAATGCGTCTGACTGCATGCTTTTGTTGATGGTGGGTGGGTGGATGGATGGACTTACTGACGGACGGATGGGTGGGTGGACGGATGCATAATATGAAAGTTTGACTCTCCCAAAAAATCTGTTTAAACTTTTTTTCTAGCGTAAAGAATTCTCCCCCCAAATTGATGTGTGCTTTTCCGGAAGAAAAGTGGGCTCGTTGCACGAGTAGTCAAACCTGGTTATAACGAACAGCATGATTTTCCGGAATTTGTTCAATATATCAAATATTTCGCTCAATCCAAACCCGGTTTTAACAAATTTCAGTATCCAGTTCGTTATACAGGATATTGTGAAGTCGAGCAAAAATGCGTTACCGAATGTAATCCCATGCCACTCGCCATGCATATCTGCTCCGAAAACAATTTATTGCACAGCAATCTGCACTTACTTGCAGTAGGCGGTGATCTTGGTTTGCACAGAGCATCTAGAAACAGCAACGTGAATTACATTCTCAATGCACGATAAAATGTCAATAAATTCAGGTTCGCTTCCTTGTATATCGGCACAGTAGCAGCGCAGCACGTCTGCTACGGTAAGTGCTTCATGAAAAGTCGGGCGAGGGCGGTAGTCTTCCGGTGGCAGCGGCTCCTCGTCCTCCTTGACGCCAGACGCCAGCAACTCAGCAACGATTTCTGCATCCAGTAGGCTTGCCGCCACCACTACCTCGTCATGAACCATCCCGAAATCTTCGAAGGAGACATCTTGGAGCACAGTGTCAGGAATGCGGGCAAGTTCTTCCAAAAGAGTGGCAGTGTCACCGTCGTCTTCAGCTGTACTCGTGGCTTCGGCAACCGCCTGGCACAGTCCAGCATGCCGAAAACAGTTCACGTGTTTTCACAGTTCACGCAACAAGCGTTTTCTTTTCTCCGCGCTCAACGCAGCGAAGAAAATCCACTTTGGCACAAAGCGGCAGAGCTTGCCACTGCTTCGTAGCCATCTTCGAAATACATCAAAGGCAGGAGGTACGGGAACGCAGCAATGGTCGGAATCGATAGCACCAGCACATTACAACGCATGAGGAGCAACCAAAGCAACTGAAAGACTAAACGTCAACAAAGATGAGAACATGGAGGATAAAAAAGAGGAGGAGAGTGGTAGGCGAGATGTGCAGCCAAAGTCACATTACCCTCTTTCTCTTTTCTACTCGCTATTTTTTTATGACACTGTTCTGTCCGGTGTCACAATAGGCCTTGAGATGCATGGACATAACTTGATCCCGAGGTGAGCAGTTGCCGAATAGGAGCGCACAGCAACGGGGCGAAGCTGGCAAAGCCGGGGGCTGCTCGACCGGTTCGTTGCTTCCCCCTCCACTCTCTGCGTGCTCTGCTAGTAGTCATTTTTTTTCTTTTCCAACCCGCGCCGCGGCAATGGGGGAGGGAGCAGGCAGGGAAGCGGGCGCATTGAGGCACTCCGGAAGCTGGCGCGCGACACCCGTGGTTGATCGTCAAACCCGCGCTGATGTTCGCTATATACAATGTACAGTTCAAGATAGAAAGTACATTTCACATGAGTAATGCTATGACAGCTTCGAGTGTTCGATATAAAGCATAATTTTCTCTACCTGGGTTTATTATAACCGGATTTGACTGTACTAGAGTTTACGTTAGGTTTAGGTTTATAGGGTTTCACGTCACTAAGCAACTTAGGCTATGAGGAATGTCATAGCGGAAGGCTCTGGATAATTTTGACGACCTGAGGTTCTTTAGAGTGCACTAACATCGCACAGAGCATGGGGCTCTAGCATTTCATGTCCATCGAAATGCACAAAGACAAAAAGAGAATTGCTATACCCGCCGCAGTGGCTCAGTGGTTAGGGTGCTCGACTACTGATCCGGAGTTCCCGGGTTCGAACCCGACCGCGGCGGCTGCGTTTTATGGAGGCAAAACGCTAAGACACCCGTGTGCTGTGTGATGTCAGTGCACGTTAAAGATCCCCAGGTGGTCGAAATTATTCCGGAGCCCTCCACTACGGCACCTCTTTCTTCCTTTCTTTCACTCCGTGCTTTATCCCTTCCCTTACGGCATGGTTCAGGTGTCCAACGATATATGAGACAGATACTGTGCCATTTCTTTTCCCCAAAAAACCAATTATTAATTATTATGTCCAATGATTTGCGTTCATCTTTGTGGGGGCCTGCCTTGCAGTCCCCTGTGTTTGCTTTCCTGCGAGGCACCGTGCAACAGCAGCCTCGCTTCAAGGAGGTACACATTCCCTTGACAGGTACATTAACTAGCAAGAGAGGGCACCAGCATTGCAGTGCAAGAGACTGCTTGTAGCCCGCGCGCGGGAGAGGGCATGAGGAGGTTCGGCTGGGATCGTCGGCGCGAGCGGACGTGTCGCTCCCGGCTCCGCTCTTGGCCAGCGGGGTGAGGAAGCGGCAGGAAGACTGGCTCCCGTGTCGTCCCGTCCGGCTTTCAAAGTATCCCTTGTCCTAGCGTGGGCGAACATTCACTTGTAACCTTGCTGGTGCGTCAGACGACCTTGATTCATTAGCGTACCTTGTTGCTAGCTGGTGTTGTTGTTGCTGTAGCAATAAATGCCTGTTTGTGTCAGCCAAAGTGCCGTTCCTTTGTTCCCTCAGAGCAAGGCCCGCCGTGGTCGGCGAGTGCTCGGTGGCGTACGCGATCACGGGCTGGGGTCTGGCGGTTTTGAACTGTGTCAGCCGTGGTTAAATGGGAGAGAACGTATATATATCCCGAATTCAACCCCACATCTTCTACCACTCCTTTTTTTGCACTTCCACCTGCCGGATTGGATCAGTGCTTAGGGCGCTTGGATACTGGGCCGGAGGACATGGGTTTAATTCCAACCGCAGTGATTACGCTTTGATGAAGCGTGAAATGGAAACGGCACCTGAGTGCTGTCCGATGTCAGTGCACGTTAAACAACTCCAGGTGGTCGAAATTAATCCATAGCCCCTCACTATGGTGCCCCTTATAGACCGGCTTTGGGATGTTAAAACCAAACCTTTTCTTTGCTTTCTGGAATATGCGGCAAAGACAGACAATGGCCCAGCCAACCATCGCCACACTTACCTTTCGCAGTGCATCCTGGGGCACTAAGTTGTCAGCCACAAGGTCCTCAAGAAAGTACTGAGTCACAGGATGAATTTTTCCAGGAATCCTGATGATGGGCGCACCGTTGAAGTATTCGGAAAACTTATCCGCGTTGATAGTGGCACTCATCAGGACCACCTGTTAGGTGAAGTGAGAAAAATAAAAATGTCTGTCTACAAAAAGCACCGTAGAATTTCTTTAATTCGAAGTCGTCGGGACCACAAAAATATTCTAATCAAGAGGGTTTTCGGTTTAACCAAGGACAGCCAAAAAGTTTCACAGGGACACCTAATTACATAATCTGTAGGCCAAGCTACAGTATTAGAAGCTGTTCATGCCTTTACCGGAGGTGACGTCATTTTCCTCCAGACAGCTAGCAAATTTTATGACTGACGACACATTTTCTTTCCGATGACCTTTAATGCCACTCCATAAATATAGGAACCTGGCAAAATATTTTACTGTGGGAATGCATCATCATTATTGGACAAACTTTGCAATTACTTGAAGTAATTTAAGACGTTGGTAACCTAACCCTCTAACCATGACACACCACACAAGGAAACTGCGCAGGCCAGCATGTCACACAGTCAGCCGGTCACCGACAAGGAACAAGAAAAAACTAGAATTCCGCTGTTATGTTCTTGGATGCTGCGTTTTCCTGGCTGCTGCATCTTCGTGAGCCAGTCCTGTCCAAGCTTCCATAGAAACCCGTGCAACAGCAAGTTGGCTGTTACATTGTAACTGTGGCAGCTTTCCCACATGCTACGTCACGAATGTCATTTCAAGGTAGTGGTTCATCCCGTGCCAGCATTCTGACAGCCAACAATCGGGGCGCACAGAATGGCAATGGAGCCAAAGAGGTACTCTATACTCAATAGCAGGTTGGCCGTCACCATGTTCGGCGACCTGCGGCATGTTGCACCTATGTCAATGCTGAGCACACTCACAGTCAGCGTGAAGCTTGTCTTGACTGCTGGTGCAGCTTCATCACTATTGAGACACGAGCACAAACTAATGAAGGCGCGAAAACAAAACTATGCCACGACAAATGCTACCTTGGCAACGCTGTACTACGTGCAGTCATCTGCCTTTTCCCTGTCGCTAGCAGCTTAAAAATGCAATTTCTAGTTCCAACAGACAAGTATTGTGTAGGATTGAAGCGGCCGCCTCAAAAACGACACACAAGAAGCACACACGTGAACTAACTTTGCCCATACTCTGTGCCCGCACCTCAGATCTGTGAAATAACCGTGTTGATGCAGGCCACCAGACCTAATTATTTGGTAAAACTGACATTAGAAATTATGCGGCCGCAATAATTCCTAGAATTATCTGGGATAGAATTACCTGGGACAGAATTACCAAGCCTCAAACCGAAACAGAAGTGCTAGCACACCTTATTCAAATTTGGACTAGCCATGCTAAATTGTCCGTCATTTTTTAAAATGTTTCTCTTAGTTTCCGGACCTCCATACAGTAGGCACAGTGCACTGCAAGCTGCAGCATGTTTCCTTTTGCATCTGAACCTTGTCTCATCAGTGGCAGTGGCAGAGCAGCCACTGAACACCAAGCGAATGAAAGCAGTCACCGTCAGTTGTCTGTTTTTGTGTGACATGCCTGGATGAGGGTCTTAAAAACTTTTTTGTTTGTCCACATACCTTGTTGAAACTTGACACAGAGGTGTATCATAAAATGCTGATTTCAAATATGCATTTAGATTCCAAATATCTCACCTGGAAGGAAACTTGTGTCAAAATGACATCCCAATTAGGTCATATCTTATGGGTCTTTATGATAATTTCTCATTTAAAGAATCTTTTTTAGGAATATGCAGACATTTCCAAAAGTCCACTGCACATCCTAAAGCTTTCCTTTTTCTTTTAAACATGATAGATTAACAGCTAGGCCAAGTGTGGGCTAATTACTGCCACACTGTTTTTCTTTCCAACTGTTATTTATTTATTATCAACAAAATGACTTTATAAACATTTTATTAGCTTTAGGATGTGCTGTGGGCCTTTTCAAATGTCTTCGTGTTCTTAAAAAAAAAGCTTTCTTTAACTGATAAATTACTATGAAGGCCCGCAAGAAATAATGCAATTAGGATATGCTAATTTGCCATATATTTTCTTCGAGGTGAAATATTTGAACTCTTAATGAACATTCAAAATCAGCATCATATGATATACCTGCAAGGTATGTTAACAAATAAAAAATAAGACCCTCATACCCCCCTTAAAGCAGTACAAAAAAGTCAATGTGCAGGAAACTATCAATCCCTTTCTCCACAGCTGCTTCACAACTGAAACGTGAATTGGGGCTTTTTTTTGCCTGAATTTAACCTTTCGATTTCAGCTATGTCTAGAGAGTCCAAAAAAATCCGTCAGTGACTGTAACAAGACACAAGGTACCTGTTACTGCTCACTGATCAATTGATTACCTGGTGACTTTCTGCATACACTGTGGATTATCAGGCAAACTGTCAGAATTAACCAGGCCAGTGAAAATATCGCATTTACTCGAATGTAATGAAAGTTTCTTTCCAAGATTTTCTGTCCCTTAAAGTCTACCCTCGTGATTTGACCGTGATTTGACTGCCCTAAAGCAGTGTTGCGGTGCAGCCATTGTGAAGCAATCGCAACTAGGTTTTGGTTTCCACAGTTTTGGGGTATTACGTCTGTGGCAACATGAGTACCATGGAAGCCAAGTCCGAGTCTATCCAAAAGTCAAAACTTCATCCTTTGTGTTCATTGGGATACCGCGCCTCCCGCGTTGTGGCGTCACATTCTTTAAATGCGGCACCGTACGCATCGCACATCAACCACCACCCCGTACAAGGCACCAGAGGGGGCACCCATCTTCATGTGCTTTGTGCTAGCTTACTGAGGTGGGCGCACTGTCCCGCTTCCTTAGCGAATTTCTCGCTGAGAAGAGCAGCTGCGACAGCCGCAGTCAGCCCAGGCTCGTCCCGCAGAGGACAAGAGAGCCGCACATCCTCTAGTGCACGTTGCCGTGCCGGTTCCCGCATGTGCGCACTGAGGGTAGCGCAGGCTCAGACACCTGGCAGGTACAGCTCTGGGCGCTGTGTGCATGCGCAGACTGGCTCCAGCACATGCGCAGGCGCTCAGGCATGCTATGCACATCATTAGGAAGTGTTCATGGAGTTGTGCTACGGCAACGCGTGCGATGCCATCCCAGAGGAAGTACGCTGAACTGAAACCACACCAAGCAAGCATTCCAGAAACGTTACTCGCATGCAATAAATACTTGAGTTCAAATATGTACCAAATTCGGATCAAATGAAGTATCGAATACTTTACTATTTGATCGAACGTTTGAAATTACCAAATATTTGCTCATGCCTAGAAATAACCCCTTAGGCATTAATTATCGGGTGGGAGAAAATTTTCAAATTTTTTGAGAGAGCATACCAAGATTGCACACAAAGAATTCCCAGCCTCTCGGAAGATTATCTATGCCTAATCTCTCAGTAAACAGATCGCTACATATTAGGCATTTTAAGCACACATGCTTGTGCAGAACAAGCAGGCAGGTGCATTCGCTGGAGCCGTACCAGAGCTACCATAAAACAAAGGGGCGTCCATCTTAAGGGGAGACATGGCTCTTCACAGCCGAAAATTGGTTTAAAAAATTGAATTTCTTATATTTAGTTTTCACTATTCTGAGATCTTTCCACAGCTATCTACGAATTTTCCTTACAAAACACCGCCTAATTCGTGTGTTATAGCGCTCAAAATATGTGAATCCGTGCACTTAAATTGAGGTCGAATTGCGCCAAACTTTGACTCCCCGCAGTTTGAGAAATATGCGCTCCACTCGCAACATATTGATTTCATTTGAAAGGCCGAGATTCAGGCTAATCCCATATCTCAGTTAGCGACCATGAGCAAGCAGTGGAAGCGGTAAACAAAGGTACAAAATTGTGCAAAACGCGTGCTGCTATTGGTCTCCAATATCATGCGACCAAAGTGGCAACTTTTAATTGGCTGGTGGCTTCAACCACTTGCAACCCGGTGCGAGTTGGTCGCACTGCGCCGTTCCACTGTCACGGCCAAGCTAGGTTCGTCAGTGCAAAATGAGGAATACATATTTCGATATGTGCAACATCTTCAGCCTATGAGGGAGCAAAAGATAGAGATCTGAAGCCGCTGGGTACACTGCATCATCGCAACCTGTTATCTACGATCAGCAATCAGATCAGCGCTCAGCAGTACAGCGCTACAGTGAGAAGTGAGCACAGATCCTCTCAAGAGATTCCTGCTGCATACAGGCAGCATAATTGTGAGTGTGCAGATGAGGAAGTGATACCTAAGGAGCTTTTGTTGATAGCCAGCAAGGGCACGATAGATCGAGCCTTACAGCAATGCTAGTGGTGTGACGGCAGCGGCGGTCACAAACCGGCGTCCCCGCAACGTGCAGAATCTCAAACCTTGACAAAATAAACTTTGTTCTTAATCTTTTGAGGTGCAAGACAAGCAACGAGCACAAATAATTACTTAGTGGTTGATTGCAACCACAGTGTTGTTGCGAGATACACACATGCACACTTCGACTTCGACAACAACTTCTGGGAAGTCACGATGCAAAGGCATTGATCTCTGGTACCAGCCTCCAGATCGTGCCATTTCTTCACCGGCAATTTCCTTGTTGCAAGCGGGATTATGTTGATGAAAAATGGTACACCTACACCAGAAACAGACAGAACACATTTAAGTGATTTCTAAGTTAGCCTTGGTGGCACAAAAATATGCCAAAAATGTCTTTCCCCGATTTCTCACAACTGCATTTCTGACACGTTCAGAATTTTGGAGGAGCAATATCTCCAGTTCTATAACAGCTATTATTATAATTCTATTTGTGCTAGAAAGATAAATGCACAGGCTCTGCAGTAATACTAACTTTAGACCACTACATCATTAAGAAAATGCTCAAAATGAATCATTTTCACCAACCCCCAAAATGAGCTTTCTTCAACTTTGACCAGGTGCAACTTTCTTCCCAATCATCCTGGAACGCTTAATTATGCCTTACTGCACTCCTTAATGACTCTAAATAATTTATAAAAAGAAATGTTCTTCGTAAGACCTCATGTTTGTTAACCAAGTTTCTGCCAAAAAAAGACATACTTTCCTTGATCCATCTACAATTGACTGCTGCAAGAGAAAATCATTTGCAATTTCGGAATCAGCACATGAAAATGCACGGACAGTAAAAATTTGGTGTGAATCTGTTCATAAATTTTTTTTCAAAATGTGTCTAAGAGAGGTGGCCCCCCCCCCCCTTAAAAACGATTTTCCGCATTCATCTAGTACACCTGACTCGAGATGCTTCTAGGCAAAGTTTTCCAGATTTAAAGGTGCCCTGCAACGTAAATCAAGCACGAGGTCTTCATCCTTTGTTAGCAAAGTAAGAGACACTGTGACGCCTGAACGCCCAAAGAGATCAGATATGCACATTTCGAACCAATGGAGTTGCAACGTAGTGGCGATTTTTGGCCGCAGTAATGAGATTGGGCACTGCCTTTCTGACCGGCTGGGCATCCAGTTTGAACCTAGTTCCTTTATATTTGGAAAATGGATCCAAAATATTATGCCTCTTGTTACGTTTCGCCTACGACGCGCGGTATAGCCGGCGCGGATGCAACGGACGCCGGGGCTTCGTTCAAAGTGGCGGTCATTTTGGCCCGTTCAGTGCTGCCGCAACGCCTCCCGCCAAGCGCGTCCAGGCAGGTTTCAATGCCACGTGTCTTCGTGTGTGCGTGTGTGTGTGTGTGCATGTTGGTGCCCACGCTTGTCAAAGCGCGGCAGCCATGGAGAGGAGCTCCCCAACTGGGAGGCGAGGAGGTCTGACCGGCGCCGGCCCGGCGGACGCGTCACGTCACGTCTCAACATGTCCGTGCGTCGCCGTCTCATGCGCCTCATCCCGAGCCGTTCCTTCTTGCCCTAGACTCCGAGGGTATAAAGGCAGCTGCCCCGGACGCCAAAGAGAGGCTTCGATTTCTTCCGTCGAGTAACGTGGTCGCCCTGACCAGCTGCTCTTTTGAGATGCTAGAATAAACAAGTTGTTCTGTTGGCAGTCGACTCATCCTTTGCCAGGACCTTCGGATGTTTCCAGCTGTGCCCCAGGCCGCCAGGCCAACGCTACCCTTGTGGCTTGCGACCCTTTTGCAACACCTGGTGGCAGCGGTGGGATTCGAACCCACGCCTTTATCAGACTGGTTGCCTGCAGCGGAACGACTGCGCTGAATTCTTGGCTGCGAGGTTTGGTGAGTGCGGGACTTTCTTCTTCTGAGTTTTGCCAGGCTTTTGTTAGTGTCAGAAACAGAGCTGGTAATTGTGGTTGTCGTTGCTGCCGGGTTAGTTTGCGGCAAGACAATAGTAGGCAGTAGAGAAAGCAGCATTCGGAGCAGCCATGGATTTGAAGTCGTTGCGCAAACCGAAATTGCTGGAGCTTGCAAGAGAGTTGGGTCTGGATGTCTCAGACAAACTCAGAAAACCAGAACTGCTAAGGGCTATTCTTGAGTTGGAGGCTGAGGATGACGAGCTGTCGGAATGCCTTGAGACCATTGAGGAGAGGGAGCAGAAAGACGAGCGCGAACGTAAAGAGCAAAAAGAGGAGCGCGAACGTAAAGAGCAAGAAGAGAAAGAGCGCGACCGTCAACACGCTTTGGAAATGAAGCGTCTCGAGGTAGAGATGGAACGCGCTCGTAATGGAAATCAGGCACACGGTGCAGGGGAGCGGGTATCGTTCAAAATGACTGACCTGATGCGGCCGTTTAAACTTGGAGAGGACATTGGTTTGTTCCTGGTTAACTTTGAGCGAACGTGCGAGAAGCAGGGGTTCTCTCGGGAAACGTGGCCACAGCGCTTGCTCACTTTGTTACCCGGCGAGGCGGCCGACGTAGTCGCTCGCTTGAAGAGAGAGGAGGCAGAGGATTTCAACCAAGTGAAATCGAGTCTGCTAAAAAAGTACAGGCTGTCAGCGGAGGCGTTCCGTCGGAAGTTTCGGGAAAATGAAAAAGGCAGAAGTGAGTCATATACAGAGTTTGCCCACAGGCTTATGTCAAACATGCAGGAGTGGCTCAAAGAAGAGAAAGCGTTTGGTGACCACGAGAAAATTCTGCAGTGTTTCGGGCTGGAACAGTTTTATAGTCGGTTACCTGAGAACGTGCGGTACTGGGTCTTGGATAGGCCACACGTTAGTACAGTGGCTAAAGCCGCCGAGCTAGCCGAGGAGTTTGTGACGCGTCGGGCTCGCGAAGCTAAGGACGGTCAAAAGGGTGAATTTGGCTCCAAGTATGAGAGGCCGAAGTTCACACCCATGAGAGCAAGGGGGGACACACGTAGTGCGGATGCGAGTGAAAGCAGTCCGACCGAACGTAAGGAGACGGCGGCAGCCGAAGCCGAACGCAGAAAGCGGTTCGAGACGAGGCAAGCGCGCGTGTGTTATACGTGCCAGAAGCCGGGTCACTTTTGGGCGCAGTGTCCAGAAACAAAAACAAAAGTCGTGTTTTTGTCATTATGTAGCACTGACGAGAACATGAAGCTTCTCGAAGCCTTACATGCGAGACTTCCTCGTGAACGGGAAAGAGTGCCGAGTGCTTCGTGATTCTGCAGCTACAATGGATGTAGTTCACCCCTCTTACGTAGAACCCGATATGTTCACGGGCGAGTGCGCATGGATCAAGCAAGCCGTGGAAGCTCATAGCGTGTGTCTGCCCCTAGCAAAAGTGCTTATTGAAGGACCTTTCGGAGCAATTGAGACGGAGGCCGCAGTGTCATCTATGCTGCCCCCCCAGTACCCGTACCTATTTTCGAACAGGTCCGATCACCTCCTGCGCGAGAAGGGGCTTTTGTTTGGTGAGGCTAGCGTTCAGGCCTTAACCAGATCGAGAGTTCGGGAGCTCGCTGCAAAGGCGGTAGTTGCGGGGCCGACGTTGTCGAACAATGAGAAAGGGTCGGAGGCGCAGCAAGCTGATATTCAGAGCATGTCCGAACTGAATAAAATTGAGCCTGTAGCGTTGAAGGCACCAGGTACTGGAGAGGAAATGCCCGACACGGGAAAGTTAGAAGAGCTATCTGCAGATTTGCTCATCGCGCCTACGTCAGATGGACTTAATAGGTTGCTAAAAGTCAGCTGGTCGGCTTTGATAGCCGAGCAAAAAAAGGATGGCAGCCTAGAAAACATGCGCTGCAATGTCAAGGAAGGTATCGCCAAGAAAAATGCTCGTTTTGTGGAAAGAGGTGGGATCCTGTACCGGAAGTATCTAGACCGCAGGGGAGTGGAGTTCGATCAGCTGATCGTGCCTCAGTGCTACCGTCAGGATCTGTTGCGCTTGTCGCATGGCGGTTCGTGGTCCGGACACCTAGGAGTTAAGAAGACTAAGGACCGTCTCTTGCAAGAGTACTATTGGCCAGGGTGTTTTCGTGACGCAGAACACTTTGTGAGGACATGTGACACCTGTCAGCGGGTTGGCAAACCAGGGGACAAATCGAGGGCGCCGTTGAAGTTGGTACCTATCATTACGGAGCCTTTTAGACGGCTCGTTATGGATACAGTGGGACCTCTGCCGGTAACAGCCACGGGTTACAGACACATTTTGACTGTGATCTGCCCAGCGACAAAGTTCCCTGAAGCAGTGCCGCTTAAAGAACTCAGCTCAGTTGAGATAGTCAATGCACTACTGTCCATATTTGCGCGAGTTGGTTTTCCTGCGGAAATCCAGTCAGATCAGGGCACAGTGTTTACTAGCGCTTTGACGACAGCCTTTCTCGAAAGGTGTGGGGTAAAGCTGTTACACAGCTCAGTGTACCCCCCACAGTCGAATTCCGTTGAGAAGCTCCACTCCGTCATGAAGCGCGTGTTGAGAGCATTGTGTTTTGAACAACAAAGTGATTGGGAGCTGTGTCTGCCTGGGGTGATGTTTGCATTAAGGACCGCGCCGCATGCGGCTACGGGGTTTTCGCCAGCTGAGCTGGTGTACGGTCGCTCGCTACGGTCTCCGCTTCGCATGCTTCGAGAATCGTGGGAAGGCAGGGGCGACGACCCAGTCGTGGTCGAGTACGTGCTTAGGCTCCTCGAACGCTTAAGAAGGGCACAGGAGTTGTCAGGTGAAGCAATGGCAAAGGCCCTGCAGAGGGCCAAGGTTTATTATGATCGGACAGCCAGGGCCCGTCGTTTTGAGGTGGGCGATGAGGTAATGATATTGCGCACATCGCTAAAAAACCAACTCGACGTGCAGTCGGAGGGCCCAGCACGGATTGTTCAAAAACTGTCGGACGTTAACTACGTGGTGAGTCTGCAAGGAAAACGGAAAGCACAGCAAGTTTACCACTGTAATCTGCTCAAACCCTATAGACAACGGGAAGCAGTGGTGTGTATGATGGTAAACGTTCCCGAAGAGCTTCCGGGACTAGGCTCAGTGATGAACAGGGAAGACACCGATCAGGTCATTAGTGACTTACTCAGTAAAGCACCGCTGTCGCCTGAGCAGAAAACCGAACTACACCAACTCTTACAAGAGTTTCAAGGTCAGTTCTCTGAGAGGCCTGGTAGGACTTCTGTCCTTACTCATAAAATAGAACTTACCTCCCCAGAGCCAGTACGATCCAAGGTGTACCGGGTGTCACCCCGCCAGCGCGATATTATGGAGGCTGAGGTAAAGAAAATGCTACAGCTTGGTGTTATTGAGGCGGGTGAGAGTGATTATACCTCCCCTTTGATTTTAGTTGAGGTACCGGGCAAGGAACCTCGTCCTTGCGTCGACTACCGCAGGCTTAATTCCATCACTAAGGATCAAATTTATCCGATCCCTAACATCGAGGAGCGCCTTGAGAAAGTTAGTAGCGCTCAGTTTATTTCCACCCTAGATCTTGTCAGGGGTTATTGGCAGGTTCCACTTACAGAAGAGGCTAGTAGGTATGCGGCGTTCATTTCACCAATGGGAACATTCCGTCCTAAAGTTTTGAGTTTTGGTTTGAAGAATGCGCCATACTGCTTTTCAAGCCTCATGGACAAAGTGTTGCGGGGACAGGAAGAATTCGCTTTACCGTATTTAGACGACGTAGCGATATTCTCCGCATCCTGGTCTGAGCATATGGCACACTTGCGGGCAGTGCTAACCCGCCTGCGCGAAGCGGGCTTGACAGTCAAGGCTCCCAAGTGCCAATTAGCACAGGCCGAGGTTGTCTACCTCGGTCACGTGATTGGACAGGGTCGTCGCCGCCCCTGTGAAATAAAGGTGGCCGCTGTGCGAGACTTCCCGCAACCGCGCACGAAGACCGATATTCGGTCGTTCTTAGGTGTCGC
This sequence comes from Amblyomma americanum, assembly GCF_052857255.1. Taxonomy (NCBI): domain Eukaryota; kingdom Metazoa; phylum Arthropoda; class Arachnida; order Ixodida; family Ixodidae; genus Amblyomma; species Amblyomma americanum. Next base: position 76,869,253 of record NC_135506.1, read on the forward strand.
CGGCTACTATCAGAGGTACATCCCCAGGTACTCCGATATCGCGGCTCCCCTGACGGATGCTCTAAGAAAAACAGAGCCCCAAATAGTCGTCTGGGGCGAGACAAGGGAAAGAGCTTTTAGCGCCTTAAAGAGCGCCCTAACAAGCCAGCCTGTGCTACGATCGCCAGACTACACAAAAGGGTTCGTTGTTCAGTGCGATGCTAGTGAGCGAGGCATGGGCGTTGTACTGTGCCAACGGGAAAATGGAGAAGTGGAACACCCCGTCCTGTATGCTAGTCGTAAGCTGACCTGTTGTGAGCAGGCGTACAGCGCCACCGAGAAAGAGTGTGCGCGTCTCGTGTGGGCCGTTCAGAAATTGTCATGCTACCTAGCCGGCTCGAGGTTTATCATTGAGACGGATCACTGCCCTCTCAAATGGCTGCAGACCATCTCTCCCAAAAATGGCCGCCTCCTGCGCTGGAGCCTCGCTTTGCAACAATATTCCTTTGAGGTGCGTTACAAAAAGGGGAGTCTCAACGGTAACGCCGATGGCTTAAGTCGAGGCCCCTAACGTAGGAATCTGCCTCAAAGTTGTTTGTTACTGATGTTTTCTTCCTGAGGCAGGATTTTTAACATATTGCTTTTGTTTAGTGTTTCAAAGTGATGACGTGCTTTCTAGTGCAATTTTCCCATTTGTGGACGCGTTCTGAGTGCTGCTTGACTACTGTAAGGAACTAGGCAGTAGTATAAAAGGGGAAAGAGCCTGGCAGAGCTTGGTGAGGGTTGTCTCGTGCTTGCTGACTGAGCGGTTGCGTTTCGGCGTAGTTCTAACGCTTGCTGGGAACGAGAACAAAAATGGCAACTCTCCCGACGTCACTTTGCAGTGTCCTGTGTGAACCTGAACCTGAGAACGAGGCCTTCTCTGTGCGCTGCGCTCAAGCAATGCCGAGGGAAGACCGATTTCGATTACGAGCATCATCGAGCGACATCCCTCCGGACAGCGGATGCAGTCCCCTGACCATCGGGATCTCCTTCTCCCGGCGGGGCGGTCTGTTACGTTTCGCCTACGACGCGCGGTATAGCCGGCGCGGATGCAACGGACGCCGGGGTTTCGTTCAAAGTGGCGGTCATTTTGGCCCGTTCAGTGCTGCCGCAACGCCTCCCGCCAAGCGCGTCCAGGCAGGTTTCAATGCCACGTGTCTTCGTGTGTGCGTGTGTGTGTGTGCATGTTGGTGCCCACGCTTGTCAAAGCGCGGCAGCCGGGGAGAGGAGCTCCCCAACTGGGAGGCGAGGAGGTCTGACCGGCGCCGGCCCGGCGGACGCGTCACGTCACGTCTCAACATGTCCGTGCGTCGCCGTCTCGTGCGCCTCATCCCGAGCCGTTCCTTCTTGCCCTCGACTCCGAGGGTATAAAGGCAGCTGCCCCGGACGCCAAAGAGAGGCTTCGATTTCTTCCGTCGAGTAACGTGGTCGCCCTGACCGGCTGCTCTTTTGCGATGCTAGAATAAACAAGTTGTTCTGTTGGCAGTCGACTCATCCTTTGCCAGGACCTTCGGATGTTTCCAGCTGTGCCCCAGGCCGCCAGGCCAACGCTACCCTTGGGGCTTGCGACCCATTTGCAACACTCTGAGTACTGCAAGGTTTTCCCATGCCACAAAAACTGATTCTCAGTGAAAGCGAACAGAAACTGACAAGAATAACGCTTAGGGAAACAGTTTCCATTTTGCTTCAAACTTTCTTGGAGACAAACACTGTTTTTCACACCACTGTTTTTCAAGGCAGCGAAAAAAAAGAAAAGAAGGAAGAAAAGCCGGTGACACAACATGCTCACAAATGTGAAGGGAGAAGCCGGACAGCAGGTGAGGTTGGAGAGGATGAGCTTCCTTTGTAGACTTAGTGACCTCTGCCATGTGTAAAGTCCCTTCATAAGATTTTTCTAAAAGAAGGGACTTTAGCCCTGTCTACGGCACGTACATGTGGGGACGACGCCATCAAAATGCGCGGCTGTGAGCTGTCCTGGATAAGTAACAATTGCATGTAAGCTTCTGCTGCGTGTTTGTTAGGTGTGGTTCTGATTGGTAGCGCCAAAACTCAGCACTGGGTGAGTGAAATGGGCGACTGAAACGCATTTTCGTCTGATGTTTCTATCTTGAATTTTCCGAGCGGAATAGCTTTCGTTTGCATGCACCGATTTCAATCATTCTTTTTGCACTGGTCTCTGGAATGCGTGAGGAATCCATTTAATCAGATCAATCGGCACTGAGGAAGACATCGCGGTGCCTCTTTAAGCATATATTTCGACAGCTTTATACGGCGTATTCAACAAAATCAAGTCATCACACTCATCGGCTGCTCTCACACCCTCCACCTTTGCCCCTCAACCATTTACCGCGCTGTGCATGTGACGCCAGACGCCTGTCTTAAACAGACCTAGGGTATTTACTCGCATAATGCTCACACTCGCATAATGCTCGCACCCCCCACATTGGCTATCAAAAATTGGAAAAATTTTTTTCCCCGCATAATCATCGCACCCCCAAAATTACTGCCGCGAGCCATCTGCTTGTCGTAGCGATCGCCATCTATTGACTGCGGCCACAACAAACTGCCATGGTTGGGCGCGTGTGCTACTAGGCGGCGGTACTGTGCTATCATCCGCTGCCACCGCCGCTACCGCTCATCCACTCACCACCGCTACGCCATTTTGCGAAGGTGTCTCCAGCTCTCCGGTGTGTCGTAGGCCTCGTTTGCCTTGTTTGCGTGTTGCACCGTGCTCTTGATGGTCTCTGACCTTCGAAGAGAGAAGACGTGCTTTTCTTGTGCTCCGTCCGCTCCCGTCACGGCATCGGCTCCTCGCTCGATCTCCTTAAGCCGTACGCCGTATATTTGCAGTCGCGTAGGGATTGAGTGCCTTACACTTTTTTCGCTCGTGTGGCCATTTCCTGTGGCCTGTGTGCCATGGGCCTTCCAGCCCCCTGACTATTAGCTAATAGCCACCATTGAAGCCATGGCAGACGGCGAGGATGCCCTCCACCTGCTCGACGAGGATGGCATCCGAACTGCCCTCCTTCGCCACAGGCGGTCCAGCAGTGTTGGATGCTCCCGCAGCCTCCGAAAACTGATCGCCGAAGCAAGCATCACGCTTCAGCGCCAGCAAGAAGCGGTCCACATTGCCTCTGCAATACAGAGGACCCCTCCACCTGGCTACGCACCTGGGAATGACAGCACACCGCAGCAAGGCTCTGACGGTGGCCTTGAAGCAGGAGATGGTGTCAGCACAGGAACCGTGCCAACGCCAGAGCCACCGTTACTGCGACGCTACGACAGCGTGACGCCCGTTCCCGTCCACCGTGATGAAACCTGCGAAAGCGGCACTTCCCCTATACAGTGGCGGACCCACGAGCCAGACCGGGATGCCGTCATAACAAACACGGCTCCCTCCACCCACCTGGAGGAGACCCAAAAAAGCTCTGAAAGCACAAGCGGGAAGCAAGCCCTCCCAGAGGCAGATAGCATCGTTCCCGCTGCCTCTGCCGCCACAACAAACGCCGCCCCGACCAACGCGTTCACAGAGGCAGACTACCAGCGTGCTGCACTCGCCTACGCCAACAAAAGAGCCGGCACCCTCCCCCCCCTCAAGAGGCCCCCTCGTCCCCCACCCGCTCGGCGGGACAACACGACAGCCGAGGGGCTCGGCGCAGCAGTTCAAAGGCCACCGCGGGATGCTCCCCGCCGCCGTATACAAATACAAACCATCTCAGCGGCCCCTGTGACGCAGCCGTCTGCAGCGCGCTTCCCCGCACCACCACCACAACAGGGCAAGAAGGGGTCCGGCACTGCCACCATTCTCTATTACCCTGTGGACATGATGGCGAATTACCTGAAGTCATCCAGGGACGCCATCGCTGCCCAGCTCTCCAAGTTGCCCGAGGTTAAAGCAGTGCGCATCAACTTCCACAGGAACGTTGTCGCCGTGGACGCGAACGCATCCGCCGACCTCGATCCCCTGCTCAGCGTCAGCACCATCTGTGACATTAAGGTGCGCGCCAAGGAGGCAGGCGGCAACACATGCACCGGCCGAGTGTTTCGTGTGGACCGCACTCTATCGGCCGAGAACATCTTGTCGGGCATTGAGAGCAAGGTGCCCGTGCTAGCGTGCTCGCGAAGCGGAAACGACGTCATCCTCCGATTCGCGGGCACCCACCCACCCGAAGAGATCTACCTCTTCAAATTGCGCCGCCTGGTTCGTGCACGACAACCGAGGCCGCTTCAGTGCTTGCAGTGTGCCTGCCGAGGTGCCTGCGCTGCGGCCGCGATCACCACCAATCCCAGTGCGACTCACCTCGGCCGCGGTGCGTCAACTGCGGTGGGATGCACTCATCGACCGAGCCCCGCTGTCCACGCTGGCAGGAAGAGCGGCGCCTCGCTATCACTCTGGCAGCCTCGAACAAAGCGATGACCAGACAACAGGCCCTACTCGCTGTGCGCGGCTCCCACAACAAACCGGCCGGCGAGCGGAGGGAAGACATCGCAGCGCCCCGCAACGCTGCACACAACTCGGTTCGACAGCCGGCAGCTCCTGCGGCGCAGCCAACGCCGCCCGGCCCCCGCTCCTACAGAGACGCCCTTGAAGGTCGTGCAGCGACCCCCGCAACGCCTCAGTCCACACCAGACCATCGTGAAGACGTTATTGTGGTGCTCAGTGCTGCTGTGCGCGCCCTCATGGACACACTGCCAGCTACATCACCCGCGCGAGAGCTCTGTGCCGCGGCTCTCGCTGCTCAGCAGTCACTCGCCAATAATGGCTAACAACACTGCTGCACACTGGCCGCGCATCTTCCAGTGGAACTGCTGCTCGCTCCGCCACCGTCAGCCTGAGCTCGTGCTAATTTTGCCGCGCCAAAAACACGACGTTCTCGTGCTACAAGAGACCTATGCACACGCGGAGGACGTCGTGCTCCCCGGATATGTGGGCTACAGCGGTGCCACCGAATGCGCCTCTGATCAGTGCAGTGCTGTGCCGTGTTTGGACACCGCGCATCCACCTGGCCGACCTCGTGTGGCCATTTATGTGCGCGAAACTCTGCCGCACGCCGTGGTGCCTGTCGGGGACCTCGTCGGCGGACCCGTGGAGTGTGTTGCCGTCTCCGTGCGTGTCGGCCGAACGGACACAGCCATTGCGAGCGTGTATGTGCGACCGGGGCGGCAGTGGGACGCACGCTTCGTGGTTCGCCTCGCGACGCGCCTGGGCAGGGATCACGTTGTGTGTGGTGACTTTAACTGCCACCACACTGAGTGGGGCTCCCGCAACTGCACCAAGCAGGGTTGGGATCTACTTGATGCCACCTATGCTGCAGGTCTGACTATTCTTAACACGGGCAGCCCCACCTTTGTGCGAGCTAGCTGTGCCCCGACCGCCATAGACCTCACCCTGGCCTCTCCCAACAGCACATACTCGTGGCAAACTGAGCCAGACACCCTGGGCTCTGATCACCTGCCTATAGTAATCACCCCTTCTACAGAGCCGCCCCCTCCAAAAGTAGTGTACCGAGTGGTGCGCTGGTCACAATTCCGCGAACTAAGTGCGAAGCCAAGTTACACCGAGAACTTCTTCCTCCACGTTGCTCAGTGCGCGGCTTCTGCCACTATCCGCTGCGTTGTGCCCTCGGGAACTCCTGTGCCCGACATCAAGCTCCTAAACTTGCGAGCAGCCCGTCGCAAGGCACAACGTCGTGCGCACCGAACTGAGAAACCGGAACACCGAACAATTTACAAACGGCTCGACGCACTGTGTTTGCGCCACGCGAAACGCCTCTGCCAGCGCAGCTGGATCAACGTCTGCAAGGCCCTGGACCAACCCAGGTCCCAGGCACGAGGCTGGCGCATTCTCTCTCGGATGCTCTGCCCCAGAGCACCTCGATACCCAGTGCTTTCCATCGCAGTGGACAGAGGCATCACCTCGGAAGCCCTGGCAGAGCTCCTGGCCGATCACCTGATTGCACCAGCCGTGAACCACAACCAGGCCACTTCCTTCATCAACGGAAGCATTCTCCTCATTGTTGGTCGCTTTCCCCCTGAACTCTGCGCGCTCTGCAACGAGCGGTTTGCTTCCCACGAACTTGACGCCGTCCTCGCGTGTAAGCGCAAGCTCCGCAGTGCCCCGGGTCCCGATCGCATCACCTATCAGATGCTTGCGAACCTGGATTCTCCAGAGCGACGCCGGCTTTTGGAGGCGTACAATCATTTGTTCTCCACCGGCGTTGTTCCCGAGGAATGGCGCACGGCTACCATTGTGCCCATCCTGAAGAGAGGGAAGCCACCCAAGCATCTCAACTCGTACAGGCCCATCTCCCTCACGTCTGTCGCGGGGAAGACCATGGAGGAGATGGCCCTCAGAAGACTACAGTGGCTGGCAGAGACCTGCAATTCCCTCGCGCCTGAGCAGAGCGGATTCCGGCGATCGCGCTCTACAGCCAACTGTATCTCCAAGATAGCCGCCTTCCTCAAAGAAGCCCGCTTCAAAAAGGAGGCCGCCTACCTCGTACTTCTGGATGTGAAGAGCGCCTTCGACTCCCTGTCGCATTCCTCCATCCTCGAGGCACTTGTGTTCCTGGGTGTCAATGGAAGGCTCTTCGCCTACCTCAAGGCTTTCCTCAGCGACCGCAGCTCAAGAGTCTGCACTGGCGACGCTCTCAGCTCCCCTCGCCCCGTCACCGCTGGTGTGCCTCAGGGCAGTGTGCTCAGCCCGTGTTTGTTTAACCTTGTTCTCGCACACCTCCCTCGATGTATCCCGCGCACTGCCTACTTCCAAGTTCGAGCGTGCATCTACCGTATGCGGACGATATCGCTCTGTTCTGCAGTGGACCCACCCTCAAAGGCCGAACCGTGCGCGGACAGCTGCAGCACGCCTTGGAGATGGTCGGCCGATTCCTTGCGGCCGTTGGCCTATCCCTTTCCATTGACAAAACGGAGGCAATGGTCCTTCATCCCCGCCCGGGCGCCAAACACCTAATCCCAACACTGCACCTGGGAGGAAACCCCATTCCATGGAAAGCCTCGGCGCGCTACCTGGGCCTGTTGATCGACGACAAACTCACGTGGCTCCCCGCTGTCACCAAGCTGCGAAAACAAGCAAAGCGAGACAGCAGCGTCATCGCCCGCCTCATTGCAAACGGAGAGGGATGTTCCCCTGAGCTGGCACTTCGTTTTTACAACGGCCTCGCTGTCGCCAGGTTCCTCTACGCTTTGCCTTTCGTGAAGCTAGGCAAACACGCCTGGCGACGTATAGACATCGATCAGCGAACAGCTATCCCGGATGCTGCTTCATGCGGCTTCCCCGCTGGTCCCACATCGCTGCCACCTACGCAGAAGCCGCCGCATGGCCCGTGTCTCTTCGAGCCCAGCTCACGGCCCTCAACACCATAGAGCGCAACCTGAGAGCTCCCGGCGCCTCGCAACTCTTCCGCCGACTGTATGAAGCTCGCCACTCACACATGGGCTGCGCAGCTCGGCTGTTTGATGTGCACATCGCCCGCCCCCCCCTCAAGCTTCAGCGCGCCACTTCCGCCCCACACGCGCGTCCCGCTCAGCATCGAGACTGCCATCCCAGGCGTGCGGTCAAAGAAGAACACGCCCCCCTGTGCACTGCAGCAGGAAACCGCTGCGCTTCTCCACGAAGAATATAGCGGCCGCGTGGAAATTTATACCGACAGCTCCGTGCTGGACGAGGGCGCATCCGTGGCTGCCGCTTGTGTAATTCCATCACTCGGCATTACCAGGCAATGCCGTCTCCCATTCAGCGCCTCATCCACAACCGCTGAGGGTGTGGCCCTGCACCTCGCAGCGGATCTCATCTTGGAGACCCCTGACCTCTCCCCAGCTGTTGTCCTCAGTGACTCCAGGGCTGCGCTCGCCACTCTGCAAAGGGCCGGCCACACACTGCCCATGTACGCCTTCCTGGAGAGTAAGCTTCGCCGGGCGCGCGATATGTGCCGCGACGTTTCGCTTCAGCGGCTCCCATCACACGTTGGTATTCAAGGCAACGAGCAGGCTGATCAGTTGGCCAAACAGGCTCACGCTGACAGCACGCCCGTGTGCACTGCAATCTCGAGCTTCGATGTGGCTCGGCACAACATCAGAGCCCGCATCGTTGCACAACACCCCGACGACAGAGTGGCCGCAGGCAATGCGCCAAAACCCATCCGCTCATCGGACTTTGAGCCTATTGACCGAGCCACCCTTCTTAAAATGCGCATCGGCTGCGTTTGAACAGCTGAGTGCATGCACCGTCTACGGGGCGCAACCAGCCCTGTCTGCAAGGACTGCGGCGCGATTGAGACTCTCGATCACCTGCTGTCTAAGTGCCCTGCTCTGCGGAAACACAGAGACAATCTACAGGCATGCTACAGACGCCTGGCCCTGCCCTGTGACAGCGCACAACAAATTCTCTTCCCAGCTGGCCCGCGCGAGATAACGCGACACGCCTTCCGAGCACTGCTCAGTTTTGTTCGGGACGCCAAACTCCTCGAGCGTTTTTAGACTGCTGCCTTTCGGCGCTGCCTCGTGTAGCATACATGTGCATTTTTAGCTCATTGTGTGCAGTGACCGAACATCCTCGTGTGGTTTTCTGTAAACCTGCACTCGGGACTTCCGAATCGTGAGTGCGCCGTCTCGCGCGGCGCCAGAATCCACGCGACCATTCTGGTGCCTCCCCATGGATGGATGAATGGATGGATACGGCTGAACCCTTTACATTGGGCGGTGGCTCAAGCCACCTAGCCATGTCTTGTAAAATTTTACTCCAGTCTTGCTTTTAGCCACCAATCAGATAACCTTCGCTTGGTTACTTCTAACCTCTTAAAATCCACTTTCCCTTCACTATCCCTAAACCCCAATGCCTTGGGGAAGTCAGCCCCGCTGCTTTCCACTGTAGGGTGAAGCCCTTTACAGAAAAGTATCAAGTGTTCAGCCGTTTCCTCCTCCTCTCCGCACGCAATGCACAAAGTGTCTATCTCCTGGTACCTGACTCTATACGTCTTAGTCCGCAAAACTCCAATCCTGGCCTCAAACAAGAAAGAGCTTCCCCTACAATTATCATAGATATTTTCTTTGACAATTTCCTGTTTAAAAGTCCGGTATGTTTCCAGTGCCGATTTCGTCAGCATCCCTGTTTTCCACAAAGCTCTCTCTGTTTCTTTAACCTTTTTCTTAACCGATAATTGCTGATTTGCCCCCTTACTGCTGTCCAGATATTTGCTTGTCAATTTTCTGGTTCGCTTCCTCCATTTCGTGTCAACATTCTTTATATACAGGTATCTGAAAACTTTCCTAGCCCACCGCTTTCTTTTCCTCCATCTTTCTCAATCGTTCCTCAAATGCTATCTTACTGCTAGCCTCTCTGCTCTCGAAAGACGCCCATCCCATATCACCCTGTACCCCCTGATTTGGTGTATTGCCATGTGCTCCCAAACCTAACCTCCCTACTCCCCGTTGCCTAATTTCCAGCCTTGCTTGAACATCTGGCCTCATACACAGGACCGCATTACCGAAGGTCAGGCTAGGGACCATCACCCCTTTCCAGATCCCTCTTACCACCTCAAACCTATTGTAATTCCCCAGTGCCCTATTTTTCATGACAGCTGCATTCCTACTAGCTTTATTCATTACATATTTTTCATGCTCTGTCAGATACTCAGCACTGTTATTTATCCACACCCCAAGATACTTGTACTCATTCACTACCTTTAGCACGAACTCCTGTATTCTATGCTCGCCGCCCTCTTCATTAAATATCATGACTGCAGATTTTTCCTTACTATACTTGAAGCCTAATCTATCTCCCTCTGTACTGCATATGTCTAACAACTTCTGTAAATCTTCCTTGTTGTCAGCTATTAGCACTATATCATCAGCGCATATTAGTCCCGGTAATGACTGTTTAATCTATTCTCCTTGCCTGAAAAAAGAAAGGTTGAAGCTTAGTCCGCTCCTCTCTAGCTTGTTCTCCAACCCTTGCATGTACAACATGAACAACAAAGGAGACAGATGACATCCTTGCCTAAGCCCCCGCTGTATCTCTACTGGCTCTGATACATTTTTTCCCATTTTATAAGCGCTCTGTTACCTCTATTGGCCGAAAAGCCTGCGCCTCCCTACGGTCCGTGCGCCTCAAGCCACACCCCCCGCGATCTCAGTCGGCTCCAACGCCCAGCCGAGTGCGCATCAGCACTCTGCTCTCGGCACGGCCTCCCTTCCCTGCTCGACTACGGAACTGTGACTTCGCCTCGGCGAGCACGTACCCCTCTATTTCTACTCTCTTTCCTTTACCTTCCCCCTCCCCCAGCGCAGCGCAGTGACCATTTCCTCGTTCCAGAGAGAAATTACTGCACGCCTCGCGTGGCCCCAACTTTCTATTTTTTTCCTTCCTTCCTTCCTTCAATAACATACATACATAACATTGATTCCAGTGTCGACACGGACTCTGATGAAGAGTAGAATTGCCTGCAGGACGTATGCAAAGCGAGTAGTGACGGGGAGGTTGCGCGCGGCAAATAAAGTGCTTTAGCAGCTTGAGCTTACTTACGTTCACCCTGTACTTTCATAACGAAGGTAAGTTACGCTTGAAAGTAATCTTTTCGTTACATTTACAATTGCGGACCAGACAATCCTGATCTTGCACCCATTCATCTTTGCATTTAACACTCCGAAACATTTGCTTGAAAATTTTCCCCGCATAATTATCGCACCCATAATCTTCGCGTTGATTTTCTGGGAAAAAAAGTGCGAGGATTACGCGAGTAAATACGGTATTTAGAATTACTAAACTCTCCCAACTGATCATCGGTGGATGAAATTTTCACCACCACAAGGGTAAACATCTGGCAGATTACTGGGCCTCTTCCATTTACCGTGCTCAGGCAGCCTGCTGGCTGTATGGCTGGCTGCCAGAAAGTTTGCCCCCTGATCGGAAAGCGCATCATGGTCACATGGGCTGGTGGCCACCATATATATTAGTGGCGACAACGCGAGCGTGTGCCTTCGGTGCACAGTGTGCTGTGTGTAAGCTTCGAGAAATCCTCAAAAGAAAACAACGAGCAATCGCAATCTAACATTTTTCAATTGACACTACATCGGAGGGGAAAACTACCTGTGCGTTGCTCATCAAACGAAACGCCATACTCTCGGATTATCATGTGTTTGCTTACTACGCGGTAAGTATGACTGGTATGACCACAGACGATCGACCCTGCATAGTGATTGACTCTGCTGTGGTCGTTGCGATTTCTACGTTCGTGACCTCCTGAGGGCTGTAATCAAAAAAGAATCGAGATACGTCCTGTTCAAATGTAGTCTGCTGGCTGCCGGCTTTTGCCGCCGCCATCAAGGAATGCACGCATAATCTCAACAAAAGCGATCAGGTGATCAGCGGATGTACTGTACAAATTTAGCTGCGTATCGTATCTGCAACGCTACAGCTTTACTGCAGAAAACTGGCACTCAAATGAAAGGCACTGTAATCAGGCCTTGCATGTCGGCGCCTCATGAACCGCGTGTGCGTGCATGCATGCATGATGATCCGTGCTGGGAAATTCTTTTTATTTCTTTAATGAGCCAAATGCAAGGAGTTGCATGCATATAGTTCTTCTCAGATATTTTAAGCACTTGTGGCAGAAGGCTCGAGCGTCAGGCTGTACGACAGTTGGAGATGACAGAATCCGCACTCGCCTCGATCGGCTGCCTTAAGGGACAACTGTGTGGCCACATACATGGCAGAAGAGATGCCTCGACCAGTATGCTTTGAGAGCTTTCACTAAAGAACATATTTCAATCAATCAAGTACTTCTCAAACCATATCCGCCTTTCCATTGTGCAAAACACAATGACGACCATACGCTGTTCCATACGCTCAACACCTCGCTCAACACCTCGCCAAACACGTTCAGCACCAATTCATCACATGCATATATATGCGCGCATCTGAGCACATACCTAAAGCTGGAATCTAAGGCCGCTCTCGTGAAAGGCCTTGAACACCATCGCAATATCAGCCGGTTGCACGAAATTAACAGCCGTAATATTTTGTGCATCAGAAGCGATCGTAATATGAAGCGAGCATTTGTGCTTGCGAGGTGCTGAGATGATCGAATTGCGATCACACACATGTACGCAAAACAAATAGATTAACAGTCACAACTACTGCAAAAGTTGCCACTACAGGCGACACAAACGATGTACACGGTGGTCTAGTCGAAACAAGCGCCTGCATCGCGCAAAACATCGCACGAAGAACCACAGTCCTTCTGGTCCAAATAAATACGGGCAAGCGCACTTCCTGCTAACATACCACCTCTCCGTAATCTGCTAGTAGCCCGGGTGCTGCCAGCACAAAGTCGTCCTGGCGAGTATGGCTGCCCGCTGGCAGCCCAAAACCCAGAGAAAAACGAACACGTTCTGGGCAGCCATCGGAAGTATATGGAGCAGCCCGAGAAAATCGAGCGCCTGGCTGTGCACTCTCACAGCCTGCAGGCAGTCCGCGGGCAGCCAGAGACGAATAATTGAAGAGGCCCACTTAAGTGCATCCACATCTGTGGAGATCGGACCCCACACACAAGGGCTTGACAGTATTCAGGCTGTAGGGAATAAACGAGTGAAGAGACACCCACCCTAAGGTTGCGGTTCAGCTCCAGCACCCCCTGGAGGAGCACCAGCAGGAAGTCGGTGCAGACGTCCCTTTCATGCACCTCATCCACAATGACGTGCGAGACGCCGCGCAGCTTCGGGTTGCCCTTGAGATGCTGCAGGAGGATGCCCACAGTGCAGAAGAGCAAGCCCCCGCGGCTCGACAACAGCTGCTTGGAAAGCCGCACTTGGAAGCCCACCGTCTCGCCCAGCTGCAAGGCAATAAACGCACTGCACTTGTAGGGGATGGCTTTATTGGGTTTAACGTCCCAAAGTGACTCAGGCTATGAGGGATGCCATGGTGGAGGGCTCCGGAATATTATTTCAGCCACCTGGGATTCTTTAACATGCACTGATATCGCACAGTACACGGGCCTCTAGAATTTCGCCTCCATTGAAATGCGACCACCGCGTCTGGCCTCACAACCGCACGGTTCAGGTCAATAGCCGAGCGCCATAACCACTGAGCTACCACACAGGAGCACTTGTATGATATGCGACACCATGAAGTCAGGAGACAGTCCCCATTGCCGATTTCACAAACAGCTTCAATAAATCAAAATCTTTATCTGACATACACTGCACACAAAATGCTGAATAGTTATCTTGATCCAAAGCCGGGCTGTCACGGCTGGTGATGGATGGAGTGCAAAATTTTCACATTTTTACTAAACATTTGTATAAGCAAAAAAATGATAAAATGTGGGGCTTAATGTCATATAACGACACCTAAGCTGTGAGGGATACCAAAGTGGAAGGCTCTGAATTATCTTAGACCACCTGAGGTTCCTTAATGTGCCTGATGTCGCAAAACTTCTGTTTTATTAATAAAAATTAGGCTTGTGCGAATATTTGATATTTTCAAATAGTTGAACGAATAATGCGCTATTCGGCTTCGATTCGAATTTTGTTATTAGGAAATTTCGAAGTATTCGGCTCAAACGAATAGTCGCATGCGGCAAAGAGAAGGCGTTTTCGGAAGTTTCGCTTTTGGATTCAGCAATACTTTTCCCAATCCAATCCAATTCATACAAAGTCAGGAAAGCTCAGAACAAAGGCGTAAAAAACGCATCTTGTTGGTGTGGTGGCATGTGGTGGTGTGGACGATTGCTTTTAGTGGGCGACTCTGTCTCTGCCGCGGCGGCATTTTATTAATCCCAGCCTCCTTGGACCACTCCAGAGAGCCCAAAGGGGGACTTGCATGCGGCCAGCAATGCGATTTGGAACTTTTTGTAAAGATTCCACCGGGAACCGAAGCTCGATGTCTTAAATGCAAGGCAGTCCTGAAGACCCCGACAAGTATGACAACAACCCTAGCAACACATTTAAAGCGGCACCCGGACTTGCACAAAGACTACCAAGACAAGTGGGACGCACGCGAAAGGCCATCCAAGCTCAAGGGGGCAAGCAAGGCAAGTGGTCAACGACCATCCATAGCTGAGAGTTTCAAGCCTAAAATGAAGGCGTCGGCCCCAAAAGCCCAACGGATGACGAAAATGATAGCTTGCTTCGTAGCTCGTGGTATGCAGCCCTACAACATTGTCGAAGAACTGGGTTTCCTCCACATGATGAAGTTCGCTTTGGCGGATTATGGCGTGCAGTCTCTGACAACGTTCTGAAGAGCCATCATTCTGGACCTCTACGCATCAAGCAAAGAGAAGGTGGAAAAGAAGCTCGGGGACATTTTTGCAAGCGGAGTGGAGTCACTTTAAGTCACAGCTAATGGTTGGATGTCACGGGCAAATGACAGCTACCTTTGTGTCACTTGTCACGTCATGGACAGGGACTTCGTGCAACACGTGCATGCATTGGCTTGCACGGAGATGACGAACTCTCACACTGCAGAAAACCTGAAGCTATTTATCACAGGTGTCATCGAGGAGTGGGAACTTCCAACCCACGATACTGTGCCAATCTTCGTCGTTACAGATAATGAAAGAAACTTTACTTCTGCAGTAGCGCGGCCATCCTGGAGTGGTGTGCAGTGTTTTGGACACACCCTTCAGTTGTGTGTCAGTGATGCCAAAAGAGAAGTGTCGGGGTTTTTGCAGTTCTGTGCTAAGGCCAGAGCGACTGTGGCTAGATACAAACGAAGTCCCAAGGTCCGAGGACGGCTTCAGGAAATTCAGAGAAACATGCAGCTGGACCCTCTCGAGCTTATACAAGGCGCCCCGACATGATGGAACAGTGAGCATGCCATGATGGCCAGACTCGTGAAGCTCCGTACAGTCATCGCTGTAGAACTTTCAGAATCTGATGCAGTTCCAAACTTGAACACAAGTGAGTGGAAGCTTATGAATGCAGCAGTGCACATCTTGAAGCCACTTGACCATGCCACAACTGAACTGTCTGGGGACAGATATCACACGCTGTCACAAGTCACTCCCACGTTGCAGTGTACCAAGGTGGTTCTAGCTGAACATGTTTCCGAAGGTGGTGAGGCAGCATTGCTTGTCTCAAGCCTTTGCATAGCATCAAGACGAGGTTACCTGATATCAAGATGTCATGTCTTCATGCATTGTCAATGTTGGTCAATCCTAGATACAAAGATGTCAGTTATGCTGAACGGCCCGCAAAGCAATGGGCGTTCACTCTACTCACAACGGCAGCAGAAGAGACTGTGCCAGTTGATCAACATGGTACAGCAACAAGTGAGAACAGCACCTGCTCTGCAGAACCATCACGGGGTTCTATGTGGAGTGCTTTTACACATTTCAGCCTGCGTGCGCATCATCAGTCAAGCCGTACAATCTGGAATGAGGGTGCTGGGCACTTGAAGGCCCACCATCTTTCCCGGTCCGGAGACCCCCTTGTGTGGAGGAAAAGCAAGGGCAGCCACCTTTACCCAACCCTGGTTGCAGATGGCATCATCCGATACCAGCCACCCAGACAAGAAGTGAAAGGCTTTTTTCGACTGCAGGAGCCGTTGTAAGCTGCCGAAGGAAGAACCTCAAACCCCAGCACGTGGAACAGCTAGTGTTTTTGCATGAAAATTTTAGATTTTCGTAAATAATCAAGTTGTTTACTTTCCTTGAGTAAATCTCAGACCTTAGCCCTCTGCTGTTTTTTTTCTTTACTTGCTATTAATTGAAGTATTCGCTTCGAAATTATTTGAGAAGAATTACTATTCGCTTCTTCGAAACAAAAAAGCGCTATTCGCACAAGCCTACTAAAAATGTGATCCACTACTAAAAATTTTTTTTTAGTGACAGATAAAAGTATTTAGAAATGCAAAAAATGTTTGCATTTTCTTTTAGTGAGGACACAAAATTGGATGTTCTTTTCAGGTTATATGAAACGTTATTCCATAATTTAGCCCCAACAAAAGATGCTAAGCGGCGCCAGTACATGTTATACAATGAAATTGAGAAAAGCCAGAATTTTTCGTTACACTGACAGTTTTTCACTACTTGCAGTTTTCGCATAGACTCGAAAGTGCAATGCGAAAAGAAAATGCAATCAAGAAATAAATTTAGGTGAAATCACCTACAAAATGTTGAAGTGAACCCCCATTACTCGAATTCATAAACATGGAGAATCATCTCACGATCGCAGTTGCCACTAGCTCTGCCACGGCATGCACGACGCCGTTACGAGTGGGGTGCAGAGTGGGAGAGACAGAGGAGTTGGTGACACCATGAGCGGTAGGGCTGGCTGTGTTTGATGCATTTGACTTGACTTGACCGTCAGTCACGCTTTACCAGTTTTTACTGTTGTACATCGTCAATCGTCGTTAGTGGTCCAAATCCAGTAAGTGTCCAGCACTTGTGCATGGCCATGTTCAAGATGGCTGTCATTCTTTGTGCCGAAGAAACGAACTGCGTGCCAGGCCCCAAGTTTTGGTACAGGTGATGCAGGTGTGGCTGCAGAGAGTAAAAAGTTTCAGCTGTTCCCTGTGATGTTGTGGTGTGGTTGTTTGCGAAGTGCACGATTTCACACGGGACGTCAATGGTAGAACGACGTGCTGTGGCACCACAGCAGCAGTGACAATGGCAGCACTCGTGAGGACGATGGTGCAAGTGTGAAAGAGTAGTCCAATGACAAATACATTTTTGTTGTGGAATGTGCCCATGGGCACACATTATTTTTTTTTTCTGATGTGACATGGGGGGGTCGACTTATACAGTGGACGCCCCATAAACGAAACTCGGTTAAATGAAACTTACGAATAAACAAAATTAAGCAGGGTTACTTGGTTGGTTTCGTATATCTGGCGCAGTAAAATTCTTCGCTTAATTGGAGCACTACTAACGTGTTACCCTCCGCTAAACGGCACAAAAGGTAACAATTTGGAATCCTCCCGAGCGTATTTGTGCTCGCATATGTCAGCGGCAGTCTCGCAACCACGAACAAATTCTTCGTAGCCAACGCAATAGCCGGGACAAGCCAATCCAGTAAGTCGCTTAATCAATTTTGTATTTGTTGAGGCCTACGTGCGATCGGTGTTGTCAGTGTGTCGACGTGATGGAGAGCGTCAAGAAACGGCTGCACAAAGCGCTCTCGCTTGAAAAGAAGTTACAAATTCTGCAGGAGTTTGAGTGAAGTTCCCTTTCAAAAACAGAAGTCGCAAAGAAGTTCGACATACCGAAGTCAACGCTTTCGCGGATCATGAAAAACAAAGACGCCATTCAAGGAGCTGTCAAGTCTGGGACCTTCGCTTCCAACCGGATGCGTATGAGAACGACGCCGTATGAAGAACTTGAAAAGGTTCTTTTTCTGTGGTTTAAGCGTGCACGGATTGCCAGTTTTCATATAAGTGGACCCATTTTGGAGCAGAAGGCGCGGGAGATAGCCCTGCAAATGGGGGTTGAAATTTCTGCGTCAGCAACGGATGGCTTAGCAGATTTAAAAAGCGCCATGGCCTAGTCTTCAAAACCATCTCGCGTGAAAGTGATGCAGTGAATAGAGAAGTCTGCGCTGACTGGCGACACGGACGCATGCCAGAGATTTTAAACAGCTATGAGCCATGAGACACATTCAACGTCGACGAGATGGGCCTCTTCTACAAGGCGCTTCCATCGAAGACTCTCGCCTACAGAGGCGAAGCCTGTACAGGTGGGAAGCGCAGCAAAGAGCGCATTACCGTGCTGGTGGGTGCTAACATGGCAGGCGATGAGAAGTTAAAGCTGCTGCTGGTGGTAGGAAAATTGAGACACCCACGTTGCTTCAAGGGCATTCGAAATCTACCTGTGGCCTACACTACGAATGGGAGAGCGTGGATGACAAGAGCAATTTTCGAAAATTGGCTGCATGAGGAGGACGCAAGGTTTACGAGGCAGGGCAGGAAAGTTGCCTTCATCATACATAATTGCCCTGCCCATGGCCAGGTGGAAGTGCTGAAGTCCATCAGCCTTGAATTCTTCCCTGCAATGCAACTGCTGTCATCCAACCAATGGACCAAGGAGTCATCCAGAATGTCAAGGTCCGCTACCGCCGCCAACTGCTTTACCGCATGCTGCTTTGTGCTGACAGTGGAAAGGATTATGTCATTGACTTGCTGTCTGCTATCCACATATTGGCCCGTGCCTGAGAACAAGTTCAGGCAACAACAGTGCAGAGGTGCTTCCACCATGCAGGCTTCGAAGCACATGATCCAATGCCCCATGAAGAGGCAGGTACTGCTGATGAAGCAGACACTATATTTAATCAAATAGTGCCCTCTGCCCCTTTCTCGCGACAGGACTATGAGGACATAGATGCAAATGTTCGCACCTGTCGCGAGGAAAGTCTTGAAGAAATTATTGCAGAAGTGCAAGCCGACGACCACTCTTCCTCCAGTGATAAGTGCAAGGACCCTGTGCCCAGTGCAGTGCCAGACAGCGCAGCTAGGGATGCAGTTGCACTTTTGCAGCACTACTTTGAACGTGAAAGGAGCACAGAATTTTTGCAAAGCCTTTCAAATATGCACAGTTACTTTGTTAAAAAGCAACTGAAGAATGTAAAACAGACGACAATTGATACCTTTTTTTCTTCATGCCCACATCAGTCAGGGCTGGTGCAAGGTAAATAAATATTTCTTCATGAAATATGTGTGCTTTGCTTAAATGAAACTTCTGATAAATGGAACACTTTTTGAATCCCCTTCAAGTTCCGTTTAAGAGGAGTCCACTGAATTCGAGTTGACATACAATCGTGTAAATGCAGTAATGGGCTTATACTGCATAGGTGAGATTTGACAATGTTCAGATTGCGTCCACATATGTGGACACACTGTCTTAACTTACCAGGATAATGAATTGCAGTATGAAAAGATGCAAGACAAAGCAGCTAAATAACAGGGTTTGAGTTTGTTGGGTTTTACAGTACATAAGCAATCAAGGCCATCATAAGCTAAGCACAAGCTATCATAAGCTAAGCACAAGCTAATTAAAGAGGGGTGGTGGGTTGAAACATGCAATGACTTAGGTTCTCGGGCAACACAAAAAGCAAGGAACAAATCGGTTCCCTGAAACCCAGTTTGAGAACCCCTGGTTCAAGGCCCCAAGATTCCTCAGGAGAGACCAGCAAGTTGATGTCACTTCTGCAGGGCCACCCCTCACACCCTTTTCCAGTGCAGCCCTGAAAGCACCCCGAACACGAACAGACCTCAGGTTTACCTCAAAAGCTCACTTAGATTCCGTCAAACTCGTTTTTGAAAATTTCCGTGTCGCCACCTATCAGCACTGTACCTTAAAATAATGGAGAGTTAGGCTAGTTGCTTATGCATATACATTATAGCGCAAGACAACAAAGACGATACACTAGAAGACTGGACGAGCACTCATGCAGTCTTCAAGTCTGTCGTCTTTGTGTTGCACTATGACAGCATTGTACGATGCCAGTAAACGTAAAAACCACCAACCTCTTCGCCTCGCTCCTGTGCCACCCGCTTTGCTATGCTAATGGCTGCCATTCTCCGCGGCTGGGTGACGACTATGTTGCAGGCAGAGCCCTCGCCTCTGCGGATGAACTCCTCGAGGATGAACTGGGGCACTTGCGTAGTCTTTCCAGAGCCGGTCTCGCCACAGACCACCACCACTCGATTGCGCTCCACCATGTGAACAATGTTCTGCCTGCAGTACAAGCATGAATGTTAGATTCCGGAATGTAACATTCCCAATATAGTGGCAATTCTCAGCAATGCCTGTACCATTACGTGTACAATTACGAACTTCACGACTACTCTCCCCCTCTTCAAGTGAGGCCGATTCCCAATGCCCAAGGTTTAGCCACGGCCATTGGCAACGATACAAAGAACACAACAGTACCAGCAACTCTTGAACCTTCTGCCATGTTAGCACACAGTATTATAAAAAGAATACCAGAACAAAATCTGGTGCTACCATCATCAGGATGTACGCTCGAAGAAAACCTACGTGTGGTTATATATGTGGGTTTTACTGAATAAATGAGTTAGAAATAGCACTCACCCTTACCTGCCTAGTTGTGTCTGTGTCAGATTTGTAGTGCTTCCGAAATGATTACAAAGCTTGTGCCATGAACATTTATGATTTGCATTGAAACGTTCAAAAGTAGAAGCAAACAACTCTGATGTAAGAGGGGAGGCAGGTTTTGGGAGTTAAATTTTTATTTTTCGACCAAGAGCAATGAAATCTGGCATGCTTTATGGTAAGTGCACTAAATGAATAAATACAAATTTTCCCTCATACAGTTTTGTGCGTTTTTATCGCTGACACATTCAAAAATTTCCCCGCCTCAACCGCTGGCTCATTTGCGGTGAAACTGCACACAGAGCTTGCGTATTATGGTAACTTTTGTATCGTAGCAAGTTTGACAATGGTACTTACTTAGTTCAGGCGCACATGATGCGAAAGCGTAAGCGTCTACGAGAGATTGGCGAGCCAAAACCCGCAGATGACGCTTTTTCGCTGAGAACCGGCAGTGGCGCCATCTGTTTTCGGTAGCGGAAAGCGTCACGTAGACGCTTACGTTTTCGCATCATGTGCGCCTGAACTAAGTAAGTACCATTGTCAAACTTGCTACGATACAAAAGTTACCATAATACGCAAGCTCTGTGTGCAGTTTCACAGCAAACGAGCCAGCGGTTCAGGCGGGGAAATTTTTGAAAGTGTCAGCGATAAAAACGCACAATACTGTATATAACCAGTAGTTCTGACAATATAAATTTTTATGTGCTTCACTGAGATACCAAACTTGCAGTAAGCCTGGCATGACAACGAAATATGGTAGGAGCCTGCAGTCACCCTCAAGTTTTACACAAAGATATGTTATACAGTGACACTCTCCAAATAGCTTCAGTAGGCTGATTTTTTCTACACACAATGTCCTATCCCTGCTTCCATAATGCACTAATTGTCGCCATGCCAAAAGAGTGGCAGAGTGAAAAAATGGAGTAATTTATAAATGTAGGAATGTCACTGCTTTATGGCTTTTGGGAGTTTAACGTCCCAAAGCGACTCAGGCTATGAGAGACGCCGTAGTGAAGGGCTCCGGAACTTTCGACCACCTGGGGTTCTTTAACATGCACTGACTTCGCACAGTACACAGCCCTCTTCAATTTCGCCTCCATCGAAATTCGACAGCCGCGGCCGGAATCGAACCCGCGTCTTTAGGTCAGTATAAAAAATTTATCAAGGAACACAATGCAACAAACCACATAAATATCCAAAGAAGCTATTTTGATGCTATGCTTTCAGCAAGCAGGGTAGTCACGGTCAAGAAACAGTTTTGAGAAAACTGGCATTTTCTGAGGGTTTCAGCCAGATTTTTGCTACCTCCGCTCACAAAAACGCTTTTTGAAGGCACTTCTGTGCTATTTTTGGCTTTCTTGTGCTGTTTCGGTTTTGGTTTCCACAGCCGAATAAGCACTGTGACGTCAAAGTGTACTTACAGGTCACGTGAGAGATAGGAAACGTCCATATAATCGCTGTTTCCACATTCATTGTCATTCCGACTCTTGAGGAAGGCTGACTTCAGCGCAGCAGTAAATTAAAACGATGAAGCAGCGATTATATGGACGTTTTTCCATGCCTCACGTGACATAAAAGTACTCTTTGACATCACAGCCATCGTTCAGCTGTTGAAACAAAAACCGAAACAGCCCGACAGAAAAAATTAGATATATTATTTAGCGGTCGTAGATGAGTGCCACAAGGTGAGTCATGTGTAGTAGTGTCTTCCGCATCATTGCAGAGAAGAAAATAAGCTAACAAAATTAGGTGTCTATACTCCTTTAAGAGGCGTTACGAGATGACGCAACTTGCGGCACGAGAGCTCAACTTCAGAAGTTCTTTTCTCGCTTTAAACAAAAATTAACTCTATAAAAATTTCAGAAATGAAAGGCAATAAACTGTTCTACGTAACCCGCTATTGTTTGTATTTTTACTTAGACCACCTCAGGATACGTTTTTGGCTCAAAACACTTTTTGCAACTTTAGTATTTTTTTACTTTCGATGTACGCAGTTCGATCACCTGTGCCATTTGATTAGGTACTAGACATCTAGAGAAACAAAACGGCTATTTCCGAATTTCCGACAGCAAGTTGATATTTACATAACAAAAAACAAAAATGGGACATTTTTATGCATCTTTTCGATTTTTTAAATATATTTATGCCGTATAAAGCTGCATGATCCCAATTATATCGAAAGCCAGAATTGTGCAAATGTCAATGAAAAAAATTGTGAAGTGTTCTCTAAGAATATGAATGTTATTATTTAGCAGTGCCTGGTTTCTCGCCTTTTCTAAATATTGAAACTACCCTCACCTGATGAATGAATTTTTTCCGGCAGAAATATTTCAGGCTTTGATTACACGCATTAGGATAAGTTTCCATGAATTTTTTTGAACAAATTTAAAGATAGTAAAGCGCAATGTCTGGAACTTTTGGCGTGGAATGAGCCAGATCTAATGTACCTGACCTCATCCATTGCTTTCTCGCGTGCTGGGAAAGCTGGAACAAGCCAAGAAGTTTGAATTCAGTGAATTTAAAAGAATCTGCAGTACGAATTACGTGGCTGTAAAATGCATTGAAAATATAGCCAACCAACCAAAATTTCCAAAGTTATCCGAATTCACCGAAAGTTCGAATTACCGCAAGTTTATTGTACTTCAATCTGTCCTCAATGTCCTTTCACGCGGCACAAATAAGGGCACAACTTATAACCGCCACCAAACGTCAGGTTTCTCACCTCTGCGGGAATATGGGGAGAGCCTGTTTGGCCTGCTGTATTGTGGATGAGTAATGGGAGGCCCCCTCAAGCCTGGACAAAAGCTCCCCGTCTCTTTGGGGCTGAAACTCGCTGGAAACAGTGAGCAGCCGTCCGGTCATGATGTCATACACGACACGGTGTGAACTTGCGTGAGTGGCTTCAGTCTCTACGCTGTAGTTCTCTTCTCTCGCATCATCTGGAAGGTGCGCTGCATTTGACACGACGGTCTGAGGAAAAGAAGAAAAAGTGATCTTTCACAAATAAATTAATGATTTGGAGAGAAAAGAATGGTTACACATGAATTACGAGCACAAAAGACCACATAGTGTGATTAAATCACTAAAGAATCCATGGCCAACTTTGTCGCAGCCTTCCTTTTATCAGCACAAACTGCAATTCTGGTTGCACGTTTGCAGAGTTGCTAGACCATGTTAAATATCTGTAATGTGTAGCAGCCCAGAATTCCAGTATTTTCAAGCAAACGAACTGTGCAAAGATTTGCCCTTAAATGTGAACTTATCGTTACACAGTACCAATAAAGCATCACTACTGGATAACGCACAGATACCAATAATTGATTGCACTTCACCACTATTTTGACATGCTGCACAGTTATTCGCATAGAGCAGCATGCAGTACTTTTGTGACACAAGCATGCACTGCTTCAGTGTTAGCAATTTTCTCCTCTTTGTCTTGAATGGCTGAGGTATGAGTGTAGGATATATAACACAGCGGATCCGAAGCAAAAGAAAATGCCACCCGGAAGAAAATGCCGCCAGGGGTAGCAGCACTCCCTATCCACCTTATCCAGGAGACCAGGATAGGGTGGCCACAGGTGGAACAGGACAATGCTAATTGCGGGTCAGTTGGTAAAGGGCTTTTTAGTGCAGCGGATGTGATTGGGTTGTTGCCAATGATGACGACGACATCGCTGATGATGACAACTAAAAGCTTAAGATCATAAGACTTTACAACATTTTAAATTTATGTGTGTGACCGCTGGAAGAGGCCCCTAAGAAGTGGGCTTCCTCTACCTTGAAGGAAGACATGAATATGCACGGAAGCTACGTACATGACGCTGTCTACTCAGTTGTGTACGCTACAACAAGCTCATTGTCACGGGCCGAAAAGGAGCCCTCACACAAGGTTCACCATTAGAGCCGCTAGCCTAAGCAAACACGGACGGTCCTGTGACAGAGCTGTGACAGTATTATAAAAACAAGTGCCCCAGTCAAATTATTTGAAATAAGCGCCACTTACAAGAGATTAATGAATAATAGAAAATTAATTCTGGAAGCATCTAGGAACACACACCAAACCTTGCTGTCAGCACGATGACCCAGTTTAGAGCCCCACAGGACCACATTGTCTCCTAATCCTTCCTGACAATTAATGCACGCTTCCCAATCTACCTTTCGTAGCCATTCCTGTGAGTCAACAGTGGAAATGAGCTGAAAAGCCTGTCATCAGTGCTGTGCCATACAACTAAGTCCACTTGTTGTACCGTTTGCACAGTAACATAGACATGTGACAGCCCACTGGCCTGCCTTTGCGTATCAAGAAGCTCAAGGTCACTCTAAACTTCAGGCACCCTTGATACCTCCTGCTGGCTTCAAAAATGCATAATTAAAAACAAAAACAAATGCCCAGCATGACAAGGATAACACCAAGCACTGGAAGCATAGCATGAAGACTCACAACCAAAAGTACAAAAGAACTTCATGGCCCCTCCTTAAAAAGGTATTGCTCCAGCCAGACTAGTTATCAGAGGGGAGAAAAAATAGAAGGCATGCAAACTACAGCTGGCTGTATAAGCTAGTACAGTCGCCGACCGATTTTTCGGACTCGAAAGGACCCGAAAAATGGTCCGAAAAATTGAACAGTCCGAATTATCCGTGAAGTACAAAAAAATCACTTTATTGAGATGAAATCGGCTTAAAAATGTCACTGATTTTACTTTGCGGAAAATTTCTCTTGCTGGCGACGATTCGCGCCTGTATTTGCGCCAAGGTAGTGCTTTCACTGTACACGCTAGACAGCAAGGTCACCGCATTTAGTTGGAATACTTCCCACGCTTCTTTCACAGACCCGGCAAAGCCACAACCCAACCCAACAACCCAACCCAAGTGTCCACAAGTGTCCACAACCCAAGTGTGCACCACACCGCTCGTTGAACACACGCAAAGATAAGGCACTTTTCTTTCAAAGCGGTGGAACCGCCGGACGCAATCACAAAACGGCGAACAGATGTAACTTCGTGTGAGCGCCACTCAGTAAACGCGGTCAGAGAAACCCAAGTGACAAAAAGGCGAATGGCGAACGTATAAGACCCGCCGCGGTGGCTCAGTGGTTAGGGCGCTCGACTACTGATCCAGAGTTCCCGGGTTGGAACCCAACCGCAGTGGGCGCGGTTCGATGGAGGCGAAACGCAAAGGTGCCTGTGTGCTGTGTGATGTCAGTGCATGTTAAAGATCCCCAGGTGGTCAAAATTATTCCGGAGCTCTCCATTACGGCACCTTTTTTTTTTTTCCTTTTTTCCTTTCTTCTCTCAGTCCCTCCTTTATCCTTTCCTACCGAGATGTGAGATGGCTCCTGCACAATTTCCTTCCCAACAACCAATTTTCAACGTATGGGACAAGCGATAACTGCCCGCTACAACGTCGGCGACAAAAGCAAGTTGGCAGCGATGACAATCCGGATGCCACCTCGAAGTGTCAGAGATCACAGGGACCTCTACTGGCAACAATGAGGTACCGAAAGTGTGTCAAGCCAAGCCAACTGCAGCATAAATCTACCTCAATCCAAGATGGTGCCTTTTGCACCAGCGAAATGCCGATAAGATGGCTGGCTTTGGCCAGCAGGCAATTGAAATTAGTCCGAAAAATCAAACTTTCGGACTTTTTAGGTGCGAAATATACGTCGTGAATATGTATGCGCTTCTATGGGGAGACTGACGGTGCCTCACGAAGGTCCGAAATATCCTACAAGTCCGAATTATTGGAGTCCGAATTACCCGTCGGCTACTGTAGATGAAGAGAGATTGGGGAAAAGGAGCCTGATCTCCCAAGAATGTGGACTTGAAAGAAAGCATGGGGGTCTGCTGTTGTCTGCACAACAAATGCTGCAAAAATATAACTTGAACAAACTTCTCAAACAAATGGGCTTTTGCAATATGCTTTGCCAAGCACCATTAATCCAAACGAGTTTCAGTTAAACAAATTCAAACACATGGTTCAGTTCAATGAAATAGAAAACACTGAAGAACTGCTTGGGGCTGGAGATTTTATTCCTATTCATAAACCGCTCAACTTTCATTTCAGGTGAGCCAACTGTCCTTTAAGCAAACAATTCCTTAGAGCACCCTGAGGTTTCTTTAAAGGGACACTGAGGAGAAATTAAAGTTGGCTTGTATCGATAGAATACCAGCTCGAGATTACAAAAATGCCCCTCTTACTGAAAACAAAGCTCTTGTAAGGTAGAAAATAGCAATAACCAAAGTACAGGTATCGCCACCACAGGCAAATCTCGCAAGTACAAGCGTGGTGACGCCATAGGACAAGAGACGCCACCTTGGAGGAATTTTCCATCCTACATGGATTCGCGAATTTCTGAGGCTGACGAAGGTCGGTTGTGCAGATCAATAGTGAAGTAAGTTTTCTTTTAAAACCAACAGTGAACTTTTATCACACAAGGAAGGCAGGTAAAGGACAACCTGAATGTTGGAAGCAAAGAAAACCGATGCTTGGCGGCGCCACAGGCGGCCAGAAGAGTTTCGATTTTTTATGGCGCTTCACGTCTATGAGCTTTGCGTGCCCCGTGGTTTTGTTTTTGACGCGCCTCGTTTTACAAGCGCTGAACAGCAGGGGAACTCCAAGTGCCGCTTCAAGTTCTAGTTAACCTTTGAAGGAGCCTGTTAAGGCTTGTCAGATGATCGCCACGGTCGATGAAATGCTATGATGGCACGATGGTCGGTGATCGTACAAGGCAGCACTTGTGTATTCGCACGCTTGCCCGGCGAAACATTCCCGTATGTGCCAGTCAACTTCAAACTACTTAACGGAAATCGTTTATTAGGGACGGGAGACAAGGTACAAGGCAGTTCAGGAAAATTTCTGATGGCTAGCTCTGTTAGGCCAGGAAATACCTACCGAAAGCGCGGAGATTTCTGCATCAGAAGAGTGCATTCACTAGAAGCGCCTTTATTGACGGCTGTATCTTGAGCCGTCGTGGCGGAGTGGCAGCGTCTCCGCCTTAAACGCCGATAGGCCCTGGTTCGATTCCGAACCTCAGTACAGGACCTCTTTTCTTTTATTCAGTGAGTGGGCGGGGGGTTTCAGTTGCTCTCATGGATGCCGCCGACGAATACGTTGGTTCGCGGCCAAGCGCAGGCTAAGGCGTCACGTCGGTCACGTCGGTCAAAGCGAAGACCCTCTATACTCCAACTGCGCTTGACCGCCGACGCGTTCGGCAGCTTCGGCGCACTATGACCGCACTGGCAGGGAGACTTGGAGCATGTCACTATTTCGCGCCGAGTGCGCCAACCGCCGCCGGCCCGGCCAGACTGATTTGGCTCCGCGGCGAGGTGCGCGTTGTATTTAATAGCTGCGGCAGTTGGGCGGAGCTGTTATTTTCAAGCTCGGCTAATTTAATCCATTCACAGTACATATCTGAAGGTACATGCAAGTGGACGAGAGAGCCCGATCCAGTGGACCCGTTGGATCTAGCGGAAGCCGTTGAAGCGTCATGCGCCGGCTTTAGTTTCAAGCCGCCGACTTTAAACGCGACCACCCTAGAGCACCCATTTGTTTTTTGTGGCAAAAAAATAAATAAATAACTTGGCCCTTGCAACCGTGGGAGACCTCGACGCCGCCTGCTGCGCCGTGCAACCGCGCCGTTCAAGGAATTACAATCTGCTGGCCCCAAAGCCCCGGCCAGCCTCCGATGGGCGCAAGCGCCTACCTTGTCCTGGCCCCTTGCGACTCCCCGCACTGGGGTTATGATATTTAGTTTGCAACAGCTGCTCTCTGAGGAAGGGGGAAACCACCCGCCAGCGCCTAACCTAACCATGCTCCCTCAAAAGCATCGCACGCTCTGTGGGGCTGAGGTCGCTGAAATGCAGGCCGGAGTTTTTGCGAGAACTACGTCGTCGGGTTCGGGAACGGGATCCATCGTAACGCTGGCAAGACGCCGGTGCAAACGTAAACGAAGCGACGGTAGCGACCCCCGATAGATGCCTTCAACGTGTAGCGGCGGTAGCTGTCGTTTCGGCAGCTGCTAGACCGCACCGCTAGCGGCCAGAAATCACGGAGTCTCCGTTGACATCACGTCTCACGTCACTCCGTTCTGTGTCCAGAATTCCAGACTTCCCACAAAGTTTTGAAAAAACGGTTTTCTTGGTGTTGCATTTTACATTTAAGGGGGGGAGATTGCTCTTAGAGAAAATTTTTTTCGTTTCTGCCACAAATTTAATCAAAATGCACACCCTTGACTAGTCTCTTGTGCTGATTCAAAAAATATGACTGCTTTTATGATAGGTAGATTAGTTCTTAAGATACATTAATTAACACCCTACCATTAACAGGAACAATGAAAAGAAAGCGCACACCATAAAGGGTCACAAATGGCGCTTGGTTAGACTCTAGAAAAAAAAAAAAGAGATGCAATGCTGGAAACAGTTTAATCTTATCATCATAGGCAGTTTTAAAAGATATTTAAACTCAAGGTACAAATACTGCCTAAGGTGCAATCAATAAGAGCAATTCAAAAAATGTCTGAACCTTAATTAAAAATTCTGCTCAGTCAGTCTTCTCGGAGAGAAGCCGATAAAAGTGAGCAGACTCATCTGCGTCAAAGATATATTCCGACTGGTACTCAGCCAAGAATACCGGAAGCTTTTCGTCCTTCCACATTGAGATTGTTTCAGGATATGCTGAGTGTTCTCTCCGCATATGCTCTTGAAAACCAGATCATGGCAATCTTTAAAGCATGTGAGCCATCCATCAGATGAAGCGAAGCCATCGATCTCCAACATTGTTCCGAGAGATTGGGCTTTCACAACAATCTCCCCGCTGTTATTCCGTGCTCCTCGAATACATACCAACAGAACCTTCTCTAGCTTCGGATCGGCGCCTGAATGCATTCGCTTCCGCGACATCTTAAACATGTCGTGCTCAATAGCGTCCCGTATTGAGTGCTTATTCTTAATGAAGTTTGAAGGCGTGTTAGGCTTAATGCCATACTTCCGCCCGATAGCTTGCATGGCGGTTCCTTAGTTTTCCACTTCTCGCCAAGTCAAGCGTGCGATATGGTCCACGAGTCGCCATGACTGGTACAACCGCTGCATGTGAAGTTCAAATTCCCCTCGAAGCGTGGCACCATCCCCGACAAACAAACGGCCAAAACGTCGCCTTGCCATCGCACTGTGACATATCAGCTATGTCAGCACACTTCAAGCCTCATCTGACCACTTCGAGATTAGCGGTGCTATAGGCACTTACAATGGCCGTGGTGTATTTTGTCATTTTCAAGAAAGCAGCCTCCCGACAGTCACAATGGTACCAAAAATGACGGTCGTCATGATTATCGATTGAAAAATAACTTCTAATTAAATGACACTTTAAGCTGTATAACATTAAATTATTGAGTGATATTTCTACAGGAATACATGCAAAAATGACGGGACCGACATTTCACTTCTAATTAATCAAAAATTCTAATTAAGCAGCTTCAAATTATCGAAGCCAACTGCAGCAGCCTTCAGTAACCTGCATCGACTAGCAAATAGCATGGCACGTTACGACAGCAATTTGGCGGCATTTTCTTCCTTATCCAATAAGCATTAAAGAGCAGTAGTGACGCAAAAGTAAAAATGAAAAGCAGCTCTTTCAAATGAAGCCAAGATGGTGGCAATCACTACAGTAGAATGATAATAGCATGTCGCAGAAAAAGCCCTGTTCTTGTGTGAAAATCTACTCAGAGAGAGCAGGGATCGAAGTTTTATACTCATTTTACAGCTCAAATATTGACTCTCGAGGTTACAAAATTCACAGACGAACAAAAAAGCTGCAGATTTTGAAAAGTAAATTTTTAGAAAATCCTTTTTTTTTGCCATTTTTTTTGTCCCAAAGAGCTGCCTTCCCCCTTAAAACGAGTATCGACACCTAATTTTCATGGCATGTTTTCGCTGCAATGAAGCGGAAGACACTACTATGCATGAATGACCATGTGGCATTCGCCTATGACTGCCAAATAAATTACAATTGAATTTTTCTGTCAAGCTGTTTCTGTTTCCATTTCAACAGCCCTACGATGGCTGTGATGTCAAGGTATGGTCATATGTCACATGAGGCATGGAAAAAACGACTATATGATCGCTGCTTCATCGTTTTAATTCACTAGAGCACTGAAACCAGCCTTCCTCAAGAACTAGAATGACAGCGAATGTAGAAGCAGTGATTATATTGCATGCCTCACGTGACCTATAACCACACTTTGACATCAAAGCTACCATTCCGCGATTGAAACTGAAACCAAAACAGCACGAGAAAGAAATTCGATCATAAATCAATTAGTGGCCGTAGGAAAATACCACATGGTAATTCATGTATAATAATGCCTTATGCATCGTTATAAAACAAAAAAACATGCACCCAAAAGTTAGGTGTCTATACCCCTTCAAAGTACCGGCACAACTTCAGAACACATGGCTGAAACGGGCATGAAGACACAACGAATCCCCTCATTGTGTCTTCATGCATGCATATCAGCCACGTTTTCTGAACTTGCACAAAGGGCTTAAACCGTCAACAAAACTTTTACATCCAATGCTGCACAAAAGAGTTAGCAGAAAGAGAGTCAGACAGTGGTTGTCGGCCCTTGCCTCAAACTGTGTGACGAGATCTTGCATGGCAGGCACGGAGCTCTCTAGTAGGGCCACTGGCATGGGCGCCATGCGCTGACTCATTCGCTTCCTCAGCTCCTGGTCCGAGCATGTCTTAGGGCTCAGGTTGCGGTCAATGTGGCCCCTCGTTACAAGATACTCAACAAGGTGGAAGGCCGCCAGCGCTTCCGCCTCCTTCTTGGTCCGAGCACTGCCATCGAACGAAAGGTTGCACGGCCACTTCAC
The DNA here is from genome assembly GCF_052857255.1 of Amblyomma americanum. Taxonomy (NCBI): domain Eukaryota; kingdom Metazoa; phylum Arthropoda; class Arachnida; order Ixodida; family Ixodidae; genus Amblyomma; species Amblyomma americanum. The sequence continues at coordinate 76,900,208 of NC_135506.1, forward strand.
GGTCAACGTACATGTCCAGCTGGGAGAGTGTGCTGGCAAAAAGAAAAAAAATTCCAGATGACGCATTTATACACTCTATGGAGACATTAGCTTTCAATGAAGCCATGCACCTTACTAGCCCAGACACCAAACTTTGGCTGGCTGTTCTTTGTGATGATGCGCAAGACATTAACAAAAGTAAAATGCCATATAGAGTTTACTTACACCTAGTACACAGCTCATAACTGAATCTCTCCTCTTATGCTCTTTGAATTCAGCAGTGAAACGATGGATATGATGTCAGTGCTAGTTTTCGTCATGTGAGGCACACAAAAACATTTTAGCCACTCCTTCATTCATTGTCAATCCAGCTCTTGGGACAAGGTGGCGCAACAGTAGCAATGAATCAAAATGAAAAAGCAGCAATTATACTGCTTTTTTTTTTCAGGCCTCGCATGACAAACTAAAGTTCAATATAATGCTCGTCATTTTGCTGCATGAAAGAAAAAATTCAATTATAATTTATTTAACAGGTATAAGCGAATTCCATATGGGGATATATGGACAGTTGTGCCTCGTTAAAACGACCCTTGTTAATATGTACGACTTAAATTATGGACAAATGTAGTTGGGACAAAACCTTTTCAAGGTCTTTATGCCTCCGGAAACTCGCTGTCCAGACAGTGGAAGTGGGGAAAATGGACAGAGTCCATTGTGGTCCATGTATTTTTGCCCCGTTAATATGGACAGTGATGAGAACAAAATCTCTACCGCCCCAAACAGATGATGTATTTTCTGCATTTTGAGTGCAGGGCACAAGAGGAATGCAGTGAAAAAGTGTAAATAAACTGAGTGGTAGCCCTTTTCTTTTGTGGTAGCATGTTTTACAGTGCGAAGACGTCCAGTAGGCGCACCTTACCATTTTTCGTGTTCCAAGCATGGTTGTGAAGAAAACTCTCTCTGCAGGTTGTAGTACTACATACAAAGCCGCGTTGAGCTCCTGTCTGCCCACAGAGTCCTGCTAAATAGTAGTCGTTCATGAGATGTGAATAGCTGTAGGAGTTAAGTCATGTTGCCATGAAATGCCATGAAGTGTGTCATAGATTACTAGGTGTGTCAACCTGCACTGCATTATTTCAAACATAATCGTGATTAAAATAATGGGCTTGTGGGTACTAAAGGAACGTCTGATTTCAACTTCTCTACCAACCACTATGCACAGAAGCAGGCCTTAATCATAGCTAGTTATTTTTCTGAATACCTTTTCTTTGCCATTCATTATTTCAAACGACTCGCTTTATAGCCAGTTTTTCTCGGGAACCAAAGCGTGCATATTAATAAGGCATGACTGTATACTACCGTATATACTCGCGCAATGAACCCACTCGCATATGAACCCCCCACCCCTCTACTTTTGTCCGTGAGAATTTGTTTTTAAAGCATCCGCTTTTGGTACCGCGTTCCTCAGTTTTCACGCAGATTGTGGTGCAGACATTGGCAGCTCATGCATCGACGTTAGGAGATGTACATCTCTCTTGTCATGCCGTTTGAGCGCAAGAAGCGTCTTGGTATGATATGACTCCACTTCCCCTTTTTTCATCTTTTTTGAGAAATTTAGAAGCCCCTTTCTATTGGTCCAAACAGTTCCACATGTGTTTGGTTTTTTTATCTTGAAGGCAGTTGAACAGTGCTGGACTACTGTACCAATTATCTACAAATAGCGACTGTCCTTTTCCGAAGTAGTCTTCAAGCAGCTCTAGAACGATGAAGCCAGAAAATCCCAAATCCTTGACCACGGTCATGTTTGTCGTCGCTCCAGTGTACACAACAAATTTCAAAATGTAGCCGGTTTTGACATCACAAAGAACAAAGAACTTGACACCAAAGTGGTGCCTTTTCGAAGGAATGTATTGCCAAAATGACAGCCGCCCTTTCCATGACATCATAGACTCGTCTGTGCACAGGTCTTGGTGCGGAATTAGTATGCTACTCAGCTTGCTCTGAATTGCTTCCATAAATGGCTGCACTGTTCTCAGCCGATCTGCGACATCTGTGGAGTTACTCAGATAGAGGGGCCACAGGAGGAGCAGGAAGTGGTTCAACGAAAAAATGGTTGCAAGAAATGGTGTGTGCAACATAAGATTTGTGCTTCATTAGTCTTGCAAGGCATTCTTTCTTATCAGCCTCGTCAGCAGAACGACTTCAAAGAAACAATACGTTCCTGCTACATGTCTCCACCAAAGCTTTCAGCCGTAACGTGCGTGCAACTCTTTGTGCGCTTGTCTTCACTTGCCCAAACGGAATCGTTTCACTCACGATGTGTGAAACGATTGGCTCACCAAAAAACAGCTTGAAATAGTCATCTTCTTGCGCATCCAATTGAAGAGTTGCGCTTGCAGACGGTCTTGAATGTGACGCGTCGAAAGGAAACAACGTAGGTGAGAAATCGCCTTTCTTCCACATAGTTTCCGTTTGCCGTGCACGCTTCCGGGACAATGGTCCCACCGTTTCAACATCCGAATCTGACAGTGCGGAACTCACCTCTTCCTCGGATAAGACGCTGTCAGAGTCCGAGCTCGGCTCGTATCCAGAATCGGAAGAGCCACCGCTCCAAAGAGCAGACAAAGGACCCGCGCACTCAGCCATCCAAAAGTAACCACGCTCAGGGAGGATGTGCTTTCAGTGGCCCGCACAACGGAGAGAAATGGAACGTTGTGTGATCAAGAAGACAGAGGGAGATGAAAAAATGCTAAAGCAAAGTTTGAGGGGCTTTACGTTTACTGCTGCAAGCCGGAAGCGAGGGTACGGCAAGAGAGCGAAAGCAGCAATCGAGTCATGTGTCGGTCTCTTTTTGGAGAGGCAACGGCGCGTGCCCCTGAACTTGACGCGGCGCCGTAGCAGACACGCCAACCGAAGAAAAATAAAAACCTTCAAACCAGCGGAGATGGCAGAACAACCCTCGAACCCATAAACACAAGTGCACCGTGCATGATCTAGCGAACGCGGAGCGACCGCGCCACTCAGCAAAGAGAGAGGGGGAGTGGCAGTCGCCCCGTACTCTTCAATACATGTACCAAAATAGTGCGGGGCGAAAATAAGAACTTGTAGAAAGTTTCAACAGATGGTGCGGCCAGTCCAGGAGCGCCAGCTTTGCGCTCAGGCACAAAATTTGGAATGCACGATTGAGAACGTACCGGTACGTCAGTGACACTGTAGGGCGGGAAGCACAAAGATGTACTGGTACGTCCGTGACAGCAAAACGGTTAAACCAGCAATCTAAAACAAATCAAAATTAAAAACAATATTTTTTTTCGAAAATCCATAATTTAGTCCCGCATTCCCTGTTAAAATTTTGTCAATTCTAATCAGAAACCAAAGAAGTAATACATTTCCAGAATCAGAATTACACAGAGAAACTTACGACTACTAAAAAATTTTCTCACAGCATCCGAAAATGACTCTGAAGAGGTCCTACTTTCACCACAGCAGTCACCGGCCTGGACACTCATTAATAAGATTATTTCGCGCTAAGGAGAACGCAAATGAGACTGAACTCTATAAGCACCACTGAAGTTCTTTGGATCTTGTGCCATCAAGCGTAAACCCACCTTTAGAGGAAGCCAAAGTGTCGCGTTTTTCAAAACCTTGGTGGTTTTGAATCTTATGTTTTCCGGACGATTTTTTTCATCAAATTCTTTAGAAAACGCATTTGCCATCACTACCTCAGCATTTAAGAGGCTTTCCTTGAAGTACTCAATATTTCAGGATTTCCAAGGCTTTGCAAATGACACTTCCAAAATCAATAGCCTTCAGTAGTGTTACTACAGCCTCTTAGTACTATACACTGGACTTGCATGTACAGCCGGCAGTAAAAGTTTACGGGATGTGGGTGTGTAGAAAAATCTATTCTGGGACCGTCACGTCACGAGAGCCAACCACATGAAAGGTCAGCAAGAATGAGGGGCTGTGCATGCTTTATAAATTAATATCAATACCAGGAGGTGGCGCGAAGCAGCACTGCGATGAATCTGATCCTAGGCACTCACAATCATCAAACTCTTGCTGCCGACTGAGCCAGCAGCACCAAGTTCCATGAAACACAAGCTTCCAAAGCTGCGTTTTGATGCGAGATTGACAGTAAAAAACGCAACCAGCTGTCCTTCAAATTACATGCTGTTCTCAATTTTCAAGAAAATGAGCACCTTAGAGTCCATATATATATATATATATATATATATGCCTCTCGATGCCAGAACCCACCGGCAAGCCAGAAAAAAATTACCACAAAATTCCATCCAACCCAATCTTATGAGGCCTTCCCTACAATAATTTCAGGCCCAATTGCATCCCACCATTCCATTCAAAAGCATATTCTGAAGACCTGTGCGCTGAACTGAAAGAATGAAGCCATGCACACATGTAACTTACTCTGTGAGAGAACTGTCGTGTATGAAGGCAAGAGCGCCTCATCGCCTTTCAGGATGCACACATAGGCATAGATGTTGTGTACCACAGACTTGGCTCGACCCAATTCTCGCTTCTCAGTCCAGGCGTTGAGTCTCTCACTTGGCCCGTGCACTGAGAGGTTTCCATTCGTGTCAGGTACTGAAAATGTAAAAGCAATCACATGAATTAGCAAAAAAGTTGCAAGAATGTTTGCACACCTTTGAATTGGAGTCATCAATATTTACGTGCTGAAGCTATAAGGCATCAGGGCTGGACTTTAGAGAGGAAGTTTCTAGGAGAAAAAACTTATGACTCTTGAAAAACGTACAAAAAAAAAGTTACGCCTGCGTGGATCCTCGAGTAATTACATAAAAATCCTAATGTCTTTAATGCTGCAATTTCTAACCACTGCAGCACTTTGTACACAACTGTGTACAGGACCGCCAGAAACTAGCAGTTAATTTTTCCACATTACAAAACTGGCTTTAATTAGGTCTAAATATACTGTTAAGGTGTCAGAACCCTTCCTTGAATTTAAATGATGAGTGCCGTCTAAAAGGATATGCACACTTTGCCCAACCACAGCCATACCAACAAGCTGTAAAGCTGAAAAATTTAATTTCTAGGAAACATTCCGAGACAGAATAGGTGATGAGAGCTGCTTGTGCTAATTTAATTAGTGAGGATGGACTATAAGAAAATGCCAAGAAAAATTGATGATGGCCTAGCTCTGTTAGGCCAGGATATACGTAGCATAAGCGCGGCGACATCTGGTTCGGAAGAGTTAATATATGAAAGGCGCGCATTCACTACATGCGTCCTTATTCACGGTTAAACCTTGAGCTGTCGTGGCGGAGTGGTAGCATCTCCGCCTCAAATGCCAGAGGCCCTGGTTCGATTCCCAGCCTCGACACAGGGTTTTTTTTTTTTTCAGTGAGTGTGCAGGTGGGGTTGATCACGCGGTTGGCCACGTGGTCGGTCACATGGTGCAGAGCAGCTGCCAGTGGCACGGCGCCGTAGCTAGTCACATGACTGGTCACGTGACCAGTCATGTGGTGCGGTTTACAGAAGATGCGCAGACCGGCGAGGCATGCACGGCAGCGGCGGCGCGCCAGCTGTGCGCCGTGTGACGTCACTGCCACTCGCGCATGCGCAGTACGGCTCTCCAGGAGCCACGCGAAACTGCTCAGCCTCGGCGCAGAGAAAGGAACAACGCGTTAACGACTCACTCTGATGCAGAACGGGAGAAGGCACGACGACGCCACTCTTGACCATGGTCGAAACTGCGTTGGAAGCTTCAGCTGGGCTTCTTTGCAGCTCCATCTCAGAAGATCTGGCCATAATGACATTTGCCTGATCCGACATCAACTGCTGCGTGAAATCCCCAGCATCTCTTCTTTCCTGGTTTTGCTTGAGCTGTTGAGTTGTGTTGGGAACAACTACACATGGCCTTTTCTGTGGCTGTTGTGCAAATCCAGCGGTGTTGAAAACTCCCAGATCCTGAGAACAGACCGAAAGGCAGCAATGTCTACACATCCAGTCCATATCCAAATCTGCCATCCCATACTGCCTTGGTCAGATTTGCTCCTTCTTTTGGATTTGCTTATCACCAAAGTAAAGCTGTACTAATGGCACCCTTTGAATATACTTCTGCTAGGTGAGGAGGACAGTTGTCCTCACTTTTCACGGCCTTCGGGTCTTGCTGGCTGCCATATCTGCTTCTGCTGTGCAACCCAAACGCAAGCCATGAAGACAAAAGACTTTTGACCGAAGGTGTACATACAAAGCGCAGCATTGCATGCAATGATTGTGATGCTACGTTTGTAAGCAGACATCAATGACTTCCCAAACGGAGAGATGGAACAGTCCACCGCAAGTCCCCCCTGCAATGACACCCAGCTTGTGGGTGGAAGGAAGCTGGAAAAGGAGTGAAAATTAACATTCCTCAACTCTTGAACAGAGACAAGTCCGTCTGCTTGATGACAAGAGTGCATACTGTCATTTTCGGGGAGCCACCTCCCGTTCTGCCTTCTTCACAAAGTGTGTAGGCAATCCGTTCAGCAACTGCTTACAAGCTCGGTCAAAACAATCCTGCAATGCAGACTATCCAGATTACAAACATAGCCACCCGTTTACGTTGTTACCAAGGGTAACCACAGACACGTTTGCAATAGGAAGCACAGTAGCATATGGACCTGCAGAAAAAATTTAGCCAAAGTACACTCCATATAGAGCAGCTCCTAAGAAAGCATTTCTTGAAGTCTCAGCTACCTGAAGCACAAAGTTTGTAATCTTAAACCTGCCGTCAATAATTTAGGCCCCAGAGTAAGCGCAATTTTTGGGGACAAAAGGTATTGAGCTTTGCAATTGTTAACATTGCTTTCTACTTCAGTTGGAATCAGTGGAGCAGTGCACTAACACCTTCCGTGCTTATCCTCCTGGAAATTCACTTTAGCATCATTCAAAAATTCGTTCATTCACAATTAGGTGCCTCATTCCTTGGCGCAGAGGAAAACATCTTTTTAAGGAGGAAGCTCACAAAGCAATTTTTGGGGACAAAAGGTATTGAGCTTTGCAATTGTTAACATTGCTTTCTACTTCAGTTGGAATCTGTCAAACAGTGCACTAACACCTTCAGTGTTTATCCTCCTGGAAATTCCCTTTAGCATCATTCAAAAATTCGTTCATTCACAATTATGTGCCTCATTCCTTGGCGCAGAGGAAAACATCTTTTTAAGGAGGAAGCTCAAGAAGGAATTTTAGGAGACAAAAGGTATTGAGCTTTGCAATTGTTAACATTGCTTTCTACTTCAGCTGGAATCTGTCGAGCAGTGCACTAACACCTTCCGTGCTTATCCTCCTGGAAATTCCCTTTAGCATCATTCAAAAATTCGTTCATTCACAATTATGTGCCTCATTCCTTGGCGCAGAGGAAAACATCTTTTTAAGGAGGAAGCTCACAAAGCAATTTTTGGGGACAAAAGGTATTGAGCTTTGCAATTCTTAACATTGCTTTCTACTTCAGTTGGAATCAGTGGAGCAGTGCACTAACACCTTCCGTGCTTATCCTGCTGGAAATTCCCTTTAGCATCATTCAAAAATTCGTTCATTCACAATTAGGTGCCTCATTCCTTGGCGCAGAGGAAAACATCTTTTTAAGGAGGAAGCTCATAAAGCAATTTTTGGAGACAAAAGGTATTGAGCTTTGCAATTGTTAACATTGCTTTCTACTTCAGCTGGAATCTGTCGAGCAGTGCACTAACACCTTCCGTGCTTATCCTCCTGGAAATTCCCTTTAGCATCATTCAAAAATTCGTTCATTCACAATTATGTGCCTCATTCCTTGGCGCAGAGGAAAACATCTTTTTAAAGAGGAAGCTCATAAAGCAATTTTTGGAGACAAAAGGTATTGAGCCTTGCAATTGTTAACATTGCTTTCTACTTCAGTTGGAATCTGTCGAGCAGTGCACTAACACCTTCCGTGCTTATCCTCCTGGAAATTCCCTTTAGCATCATTCAAAAATTCGTTCATTCACAATTATGTGCCTCATTCCTTGGCGCAGAGGAAAACATCTTTTTAAGGAGGAAGCTCATAAAGCAATTTTTGGAGACAAAAGGTATTGAGCCTTGCAATTGTTAACATTGCTTTCTACTTCAGTTGGAATCTGTCGAGCAGTGCACTAACACCTTCCGTGCTTATCCTCCTGGAAATTCCCTTTAGCATCATTCAAAAATTCGTTCATTCACAATTATGTGCCTCATTCCTTGGCACAGAGGAAAACATCTTTTTAAGGAGGAAGCTCACAAACGAAAGAGCCCAACTTTTTCGTGTGCTACACAGCTAGAACCATGGTGCCAAATGTTCTTGACCATGTTATAATGGAGACCATACAAACACACTGAAAGTACCTTGACTTGTTAGCGAAGGCTTTTTGAGTTTGGTGCCTAAGTCTACTTAGGTAATATGGTACTTGCGAAGTATGTACAAAAGTTCCGGAATGAATTGTAAACCATGAGATATAACATCCCAAAGCAGCCGCACATTGTCTATGAGGGACACAAAAGTGGAGGGCTCCGGATTAATTTAGACCACCTCAGGTTCTCTGACTTGCGCAGACATCACAATGCACAAGGGCACCTTTTGCATTTTGCCTCAATCGAAGCATGGCCACCATTGCGGGGAGTGGACCCAGAAAGATCCTGAGTGCCTATATGGACCAATGTTTATGAAAGGATGTGTAGAGGCTGCAGTGCCACAAACACTTCAAAACCAGTGTTACAAGGAAACGTATGCATACAAGGTAATTTGCAAATGAGGATGAAACAGACCTCTTTCTGCAAATGAGGTCTATAGATCGTAATTCAAAACTTTAAACCTGTAGTTCACTAGCAACAAAACTAAGAAGTCAAGTCTTCACTGATATTTAGTCTGCAACTAGTTTCCAGCCAAAGAGGTTAAGCTTATACTGAAACAGGCAGGAGGTATCTGTGAGCCCATGAAATTGTTTTTAGTCGGCAGTTTTTAGTCTACACATGAGCATTCTTGGGATTAAAGTTATGTTAGCTCTTTTGTTTACAAGATGCTTAAAAAATATATTAAAGGTAAAACATCTTGAACAATGGATTCTTGGGATCTACTGTAGATCTTATATTTTTGAGTAATCAACTGTGATACAGATGCTGCACTGTTTGCAACAGCATCAAAGCAAATTGAAACTACAAGGTCTGCTGTTACAGGGCACCCTGACTCATCGTTTATGAGGGTTTAACGTCCCAAAGCGGCTCAGGCTATGAGAGACGCTGTAGTGAAGCGCTCCGGAAATTTTGACCACCTGGGGTTCTTTAACGTGTACTGACATCGCACAGTAAACTGGCCTCTAGAATTTCGCCTCCATCGAAGTTCGACCGCCGCAGCCGGGATCGAACTTCCACCTTTCGGGCCAGCAGCCGAGCGCCACAACCACTCGGCCACCGCGGCGGCGCACTCTGAATCAAAATTTGAATTCCATCTGCAAAGGTTTGTCAAGGCACACATCTACGACCCTCGTTAAACTGACTCAGTGGTTCTATAGTGAGAATGGGATGACTCTCCCCATCAAATCAAACAAAAAAGTCAGCTATCTTCCAAGAGCTCCTGCACCTACTCTTCAACTACTCACTAGTGAAGATGATGCTATGTTAAGCCACATGCAAACTCAATACTAATGGCTACCCCAGTACACATACTATATACAATGGCTTGCCAGACACCCTCGCTACCACTTCTGAGGGGCCACGTACATGCACAATGCAGGACTGGCCCCGCACAAGACGACTGACAACCAACAGCTTACACCGCCTTCCCTTTCTTAGAAGAATAGCCAGAGCATCAGGGTTGGTGATGGAAATGAAGTTGCTCTCTCGCCATCTGCAATCATCTTCGGTGACACCAGCCGAAAACCCTGGCATGCCACTCACCCGCAGAACATCACACATACGAGCCCTTGCACCTGCTAGAGACCCCTTCTTCGATGATGACACAGCATCAACAGTCAGATGTTGCGGCCAGGAGACAGAGATTTCAGTCTTCCATTTTGATAAACCATCTGCAAGACAGTACAGTAGTGTCTTAGCCTGAATCGCATAGCCTGAAAATTTCTGAAGAATACTGACAGTTCACGCATATTAGTACATATGTAAGTAGTCATCCAGAAAGCAGTCAGTGTCCACAACCACACAAACAACTAGCTAAAAATTTCAAAGAACCATCAAACACAATCTATTTAAATGTGGGTGCAGTAATCTTACTGGGTGCAGCAGCATAACATAAGCATCCCCTAGGTGAAGCTCAGGTTATGTGTGTGCACTTTTCTGGAGCTGGTGATTTCCATTTTGCGCAACAGATGTCCTGAAGAGGATGCACATTACCCTTTTCACAAACTACTGAGCCAATGGTTTTGCTGCTCTGTCAAGGTTTAGAAAGTTCTCTGTGCAATGACAAAGCCATGCCAGGCAAGCAGTATGAACAGCGCAACAAGAATTTACCAACCCTTAAACCTCTCCTAGCAATTTCAGTTGCTAAAAAATTCAGAGACGACAAACAGCAAGATGTCGACCTTCAGCCACTTGCAATAGCCTTTCCAGTTCTGCCATAAACCCTTTCAGGCACCACTTGCCAATAATCTTTCAGAAAATGTTTTTTTTGTGTCTAAACAGTCAATGCCAGTCTTAAAAACGCCAACTAGGTTAGCAATGCAAAACGCAAAATAACTACTCCTTTGGAGGCATGTATTAAATTCCATCCAAAGAGTCACACTAGATAGAAATAGTAACGTCGAGACACCCAGATTTGTCAAACGAGTAATTGATGAATCAAGGGATCACATTCCTTTTAAAATTGACATGCTAGAAAGGCAGGAAAAAATAAATTACAGCTGACAAAAATATCTGCAGGAAAATGGCAAAGGACATGTCACCAGGATCACTGAAAAATATTATTTTTCATAAGAAATATTATTTACTGTGTTCACTTGCAATCATGAAAAATCATCCCAGCTGCAAATATATCAAGAAAGTTCAATTCCCCTGAAGCAAAGAAATTGCAGCAACCTCTGGCACACTCCCTGAAAAACCTGTGCGTTCATAATGCACACAACTATGCAAAGGGACCTAAAGGGTAAAATACACCCTCTGTAACAAGCAGCGTCTGCCTCTCTCATTACATTCACATTCATGCAAAACCAACCTGTGCACATTCAATCAGGGACTGCACAACAATAACAATGAATAAATACGTTACTAAGAGAATGAAAAAAAACAAATTAGGCCACAATGCACCAGATGCATGCATCTTGCAGTATGACTTCCTCGTTCCAGCTAAAAATTTTTCCTTTCGATGTCAACAGAGTCTCCTAAAGTCAATTTCAAAGACCGATTTTGATGTATTTTAGGTATTAGTAGCAATCTGGTTGCATCACTGTTTGAAGACGCTACAGAGTGTTCCCACTAAGGAATGAATGGAAGTGCCTGTGGTGCAGCTTCACACAACTGTACAGCCGAACTCTTCAACTTTGGTGGCACTTTGAACCATTTGTAGGCATTGCACAGTCGCACCCATTGTGGAAAATGCATCTTAACATGTCTACTGGATCATGGGTCAAAGGCAGGTCATGTCATTTATCCATGCTATGCGGCAGATTTTATTGTGAAGCCTAAGGCGGAGGATCTCAGTATAAAATCCGTCTAACATGAGGCTTCATGGGACCTAGTACTCGTGGCCATACAGCAGAAAAAAATGACGTGATCCTCTGGTGGCCAACGACGCAGTGAATGCATCAAGTGTAGAAATGTCCATAGGAAAAGTTAACTATATGTTTGCCTTCACAGCACGAGGTCCCATTAGACCAAATGTCCTGATGGGGAATCTAGGAGCTATGTCAGAACCTCATAACTGTTCTAGGGACACCCGAAACAGTGCTCGGTTAAACACCCTAGGAGGGGGGAGTGCATTTTCTATGCATTACAGTTCCTTTGTGCATTTGTGTGTTATTTGTTTTCCATGAATTGCAGTTCTTTTTTGCCATAAGGAAGACTGAGTTGAGTTTTGAACTTCATGTATATGCATGTTGTTTGCTACGAGTGTGTGTTTTGTCTCTATGAATTTCCTGTACGTATGTATCTATATTACTTGTTCATGTGTTGATGTTGAAGTTTCATGAATGATTTGTCTTCTACAAGGGAAGGAGTATATGTTGCACTGTAAGTTATTGTTTCAGTTTAGTGAACTGTCTTGTGCTTTGCATTTTTGTACGTGTATGTTGTAACTGGACTGTGTCACGCAAATTAAGGTTATAAATACCAGTGGCTGCGTCAAATAAAAACTTGTAGACAAAACAAATTTACATTACAAATGCAACCATAAATATGTCAAGAGCTGGGCACAATCAAGACCTCCAAAATGTATGTTATTACATGATGCATGCCATAAACAAGTAACAACAAATCAATGCTGCGCTGCAGTTGAATTAATCACTGCAGACCACCACATCCATGAAAATTCAAAGTGAAAATAATGAAAGGGGTGTTGTTGCACATTTTATCAATTACGAAGTGAGACCGGAGGATACTTTACAGAGTGACTGCACAGTGCATGTAATCGGCCATGAGTTATTCAAAGGAAATCAATGACGCAACACTGCCGCGGCTTGCTTGAGCTAGTCGTTATACATCATAAACAACACAGGAATGCCAGAACGATCCCGAAGTTACACGGCAATTGAAGCTAAACACTTTCAATTGTTGCGGGAAAGAATATATTTACAGCTATATACACAAGCGAAGTAACAGCTACGAGCGGAAATTAACGAAATCTGCGCTCTTGATCGTATCAGTCAAGAAAGCCCGGTGGCATCAGTTTTTCAAGCGACTGAAACAGAGAAAATTCACTTCAGAGACTGCAGAAAAAGTCTATGCATTCTGTACGGCAAGTTCTCTCTGCATTTATGCCGCGGTCGATTTTTCGAGCAGCAGTTTCCGAACCGAGGGCACTCGGTGTGTGATAGAAAGAACGCAGGCGGCCCGTGTTCTGTAGCGTGGAAATGGCTCAGGAAAAACTGAACACGACTCGCGCGGTATTTGCGAAAATTTAGCGAACAGAATTCGCCAGCGCGACTCACCTTCGCAAACCCGGCGCGTCGTGACGCTGTGACCTTCGCCGCTTCTTTTCATTGACACAGAATCGAATTCTTGGAGCAGGCTGGCAGGGTTCGTGGTCCCTGAAACAATGACAACAACCACACACAATATAAGCGCTATTGGCGCCGATGTGACGCCGCTGCTAGCTTCAAAGGTTAGAACGTCGCTAATGAACCGCACCGCTTTCGACGACAGCGGCAGAAATCTTCGGGCTCTTGCCTCGGCGACACATGTGGTCCGAATACATGGTTCGAGCGGTCTTCTGCATTAGCCGGCATCCGCAAGAACGTGAAGCAGTCGAGTACAGCCGAACGCAAACAGACACGTTCATCCCGAACTGTACACGCGACCTGACACACAGCTACCACGCGCGCCATGTGCGAGACCACGTGACCCCATTGCAATTTTTTTTTTTGCCGGGGTTATCACGTGACCATAACAAAGTAGCGGCAGCCGTCTGACGGAGCCATGTAGAGCTACTGCTACTAAGTTCTGTCAGTTTCGTGGTTTCTTTCTGCGCACAGTGGTTTAATGCACAGCAAGTTCCGCCGAAGTACCGCCGCGTCAGCACTCACAGAATGTTAAGCGTCTCAGTGCGAGGCATCGACAGCGTCTCACTGATTTCACTTCCAATCAAATGGGCACCTCGCCAACCTCGGCGTTGACAGCAAGGGGATGACTGAAATAACCGTATGGATGCATGAGGATGGGTACGCAATGGTAATGGTTGGATGATACCAGTGTCTCTCCTTGAGTCCACGCAGAAATGGTGGTGGTAGTGGTTTTATTAAAAATAATAGTAAAAAGGAAGGAAAAGATTTTTGCTAGCCCCGGCATCTGCCATCGATACTGAAGCACCTGAGCTGGGGCAGCGGAAATAAAGGACAGCAGGCAGAATGGAGAAATGAAATGAAAGAGGTGAGGGGACAGGAATAGAGGACAGGGGGAGAAGTAATATGTACAAACTATTTACACATTAAGAAATGTGTCCAGGTTGTGCGCGTGATTAGTTCATTTTAGAGGAATTAAATCACACACGCGCACAACACTGTGTTGGTTACAACTGGAGAGGGACGTCCAGTTATTAAGCGGTAACCGCATGAGGCGATATTCCTTCGCGAAACGTCGCGCGATGACGCCGCCGTCGCCCATCGCTGTCGCTGGCGCAAACCGCACGAAGCGACGGGACTCGGCGTCGGAGCGGCGCGTTTTCAGTGTTGCTCGATTGCGGCCGCTTCAGCGTTCAAGTCATTTTGCGTTAATTAACGCGTAGAACAACGCTCTTAAGGCTTCATACAAGATAAAACACAATAAAAACATTGAAAAATATATTGAGGTAATAATTTTATTTTTTTCTGCACAAACTCATGTGACGCAGAAAAGTGCGCCCGAGGGACGCTGCGATGAGGCGCCAGGCCAAGCGACATTCCTGCGCTCTAGCGACTTATAGTGCGTATAGGACATACCCACAACACCCTTTACTTTTGAACTTCATTAATGAGCATTTCATTAAATTCTTGCATAGCTGCCATGGTGAGGGATGCGTCGGCTGTTGCTCCGCGCGGAAAGCCCACTGAAAAAAAAAAAATAATCGACTTTCGCGCGAAAGACGGATCGGAAGTTACTCACCCACAAGGCCTACCGTCATTGGCTAGTCTCGCACGGCACTTCCGGGCGATGGGCGAAATTTTTTGCAAACCCAGCACCTGGGTAGAGTAACCTGGGCGACGCGATGAGCGACAGTGCTTCGGCGGCCCTCAGCCCATCGCGCGGCGTGTCGGTCACTGCGTGTAACTACCTGACGGAGAACACACAGAGATTCTACCGGCTCTACATTGAAGACTGACACTAAGTTCCGCGCTGGATGAAAAGAAGATGTCGTACTCACGTCGTACATGAATGCAAAGAGTCCGTCATAATCGTTTCCGCGTTGGCTCACCAAGACTGGCATGTAGGAAGCGCTTGCGCCATGTCTGTGCTACTCATGGGCCAGTGATTGCTCGGCAAGTTTAAACACATATCGATCAGAGCAAGAGCAGCGCTCGAGGAAATGGCGTACGCCGTGCATCTCTTCATGTCGATCCCTTGCTGCTAGAAAGGAGAAGGCTACATTTACACTGCTACCGTTATACCCCGAGTCATCAGAGCCCCGAGTTCAAATCGAACGCAGAACAAATGATTCCGGTGCCATTCGATGACTTTCACTTTCTTCTTGACTGTGCAGCTGTTTCTCATCGAATATAAAAAGGCAGCAACACCACTGGCAGCGACAGAGACAATGGGAATACGGACCTCAAAACTGCAGCTTAAATAGACCCCTTTAGCAAGAAAGATGCGCCTGCTGCACACAACTGCAGCTAGTTCCGTCGCCATTATGCAGGGGCCGTCCGGCAGTCGAATTGCGACAACGACTGTATCGACGTTTTATATCACGTTACGAAGAGATCGCGACCTCATATCCCGTATCGAGCGCAAACAGACTTCCTTGCGCTTGTGAACAGTAATGCTCACCTTCGTTATCTCGGTCGTTTTTACTTCTCCACGACCCTCGTTTGACCTTGTGGCCGCGAAAATTCGGGACTATGCGCGAATAAAAATTTGTCTCCTTTTTTTCGGTAGCGACGTTCGGAAGGGTATTTTTCAAAAATTGTGAGGCCCGCGGTTTACGTTTTCTAGGGCGGGCGATGAATCAATCGGCGGTTTTGACATAATCGATATTTTGCCTAAATGGGGGGGGGGGGGGCGATGACTCGGGATATTAGGGGTACTCGGATAGCAGCTAGCTGCTTCCAATAACAACATGATCTCCGTCATAGGCGCACTTTCCTTCAAACCAAGGTCAGAAACACATATATCCATAAAATAATGGTGGGCGCTTTGGGCTACTTATATGCTTTGAGTGCGAGAGCATTGTCTCATCATGCGTTCTTTTGCGAGGTTCATTACAGATTCCTTCCTTTCCAATGACACACCTATATACTCATTAGTATACAGTCGTGACAACGCATACTGTAGGTGCTTATAGTATGCGCCAAGAAGCAACGTGGTTCCAAGAAGAAGCTTTTGACCGTGTCTGCCATGACATTATGCTTAAAGATCCTTGAACATGTCTGTGTTGGAGTGGTGATATCAAAAAGGGTTAAAATGGTATGCGGATAGTAATTGTACCACGAATCTGGTTGTTAACCGGGAGCACAGACATAACTCCGGTTAGAGCATCCGTGAGCGGCAAGGCATGCCCACTGTCACCGATAATTTTCACTGTTTAGAGCCACTCAGCCGGAACGTAATAACACCAGTATTCGCGGATTTGAACTTCAAGCCTGTGAAATAAAGTTATTGGCTTATGCAGATGATGTGGCCATTTTTTGTAGCAACCATGGAGAGCAGCACAGAACATGCGATGCCGGATTTGTCGTGTGCAGGCCTTTGGTATGGATACTGGACATCAGCACCTAGGTACATGAGTGTAAAAAGACCACATGTTCTTCCAAATACCCATATATGTGTTCCTCTCGTCAAGTACCAATGTAACGATGACTTTTGGAAGAAAAAAATAATGGAATGTCGACACGTACACAGAAATGGTCGGGTAGGGACCTGCATATATATATATATATGCTGCGAAAACAAAGATCTACAATATATTCTTGGTTTTAAAAGTATGGCATTTGTTGAAGGTCTTTCGATCGTGATCTCGACTTAGCATTCAAAAGTTCCATCGTCCATTTGCAGTTTCTGTTCGGCAGTCAATTCAATTCAATGTCAATTTATTTCCCAGAAGGTTCTGGTCGGCTGACTGGGCTAAAAGCTGTGCGTAAACAGCTTGACGAGGCCCCAGCCAGCCATTACAAGGCATAACAGCACACATTAAATGAATATTCATATACATCGAGAAGAAAATAGTTGATACACCAATGAAACAAAAGGGTATCATGGATTCAAGTAAATGCAGTGAACATATAGTTATATTAAGAGGACATCAAAAATATCAGTTCGTCAAGTAACACTAACTGCAAGGAAATATGCATACAATCAGCTCAATAAATGACAGCAAATCTTACACACTTTTTTAACACTTTAAACGAGAAGTTTGTTAAAAAAAAAAACTAAGGAAAACTGGAGAGAAATTTTCAGCTAAGAGAAAGAACATCAGGTTACATCATTACAAAATAATGACGTAGTGTAGCTTTGGTAGATTTATTCGTGTCTTTGTATTTGTTGAGAATTGCGGGAAGATTGTATTCTAGTGTCTGCAGCCTGTAGTCTGTTCGAAAAAACGGTACTAGCCATTTGTCTGTGTTGCGTGTGTTTACTGGATGGCTATTTTCTTTTAGCAGTGTGTTACGTTCTACCATTGATCTGAAGCTGGAAGGGAAATAGTATGACAACATAATTCGCAATTCGTACATATTTTGAATCCTTACAACATTGTGCGCCTGGAGAGCTTGTCGAGTATGACCTAAGTAATCAAGATTCGCAATATGACGAATGGCTTTCTTTTGGAGCAGTGAAATTTTCTCTATGTTTGTTTTAGTAGTTGTGAGCCAAACTAAGGAACAGTAATTAATGCGTGAGGCAAAGAGCGCATTATATATCTGAAGTTTTATTTTACAAGGAAGAAAAGTGCGGCAGCGACAGATTGCGCCTGTCACTGACGAGATACTATTAGTCAACTTTTGAACGTGTGAATCCCAAGTAAGGTTAGAAGAAAATGTTACCCCAAGTATGGTGCGTTCATGAACGATTTCAATTTTCTCACCAGCACAGGTAATAACACCTTCAAACCTGATAGCCTTGTTTTTTGGTCGAAATACCATCACTTTTGATTTTGTAGGATTGATTTTGAGTATATTAGCACCACACGACTTCTGAAGGGTATCAAGCAATTGGTTACATTTGATCATTAGTTTAGTTACATCTACACCAGAGAATAGTACTGTGCAATCATCAGCATATATAATGAATTTTAAGGTCTTATCAATGTTTACAATACTGTTGATATACACATTGAATAATAAAGGGCCCAGCACGCTACCCTGCGGTACACCTCTGATGACTGGTAAAAAGGACGATTGATGGTTAGCAAGATATACGCATTGCTGCCTGTTTGCTAAGTAGGACTGTAATAAGGATAGAGGCTTACCCCTGATGCCGTAAACTGAAAGCTTATGGGTTAGAATATCATGGTCCAGAGAATCGAAAGCTTTACTGAAATCGATGAAAAGGCTGACAGTTATTAGTTTCTTTTCAAAATTTTTCACTATGTATTCCTTAAGTTCTAATAATGCTAATTCAGTAGAGTGTCCTTTCCTGAAGCCAAACTGTGCATTAGAAATTAGGTGGAACTTTTCAAAGAATTTGTTAAAGCGGTCATATAATATCTTTTCAAATCCTTTTCCAAATGTAGGTATTATAGATATTGGGCGGTAATTTTTTGGCACGTTTTTATCCCCTCCTTTGTATATAACAGACACCCGGGACTTTTTCATCGCATTTGGAAATTCCCCGGATTCAAGAGAAAGGTTGAATATATACGTGAGTACTGGTGTTAGGTATTCCATAACATACTTGATAGGCTTAATTTGGAGGTTATCAATATCAAGGGCTTTGCTGTTTTTTAGTGACATAAATGTTCTATAAACTTCTGCTTCATCTGTTGGTGAAAGAAATATACTTTCGGCGCATGAACAACTTAAATCTTCGTTTACTTGGGAATTTTTGTGTTGTAGTGCAGTTCCAATGAAGTACTTATTGAAGAAGTCTGCAAGACCTCGACCGGTAATTATCTGGTCTTCGTGAGTTATTTAATCAGGTAATAAATCCTTCCTGTCCCTACCCAGAACATTATTGATTACTTTCCAGGCTGCGGCCGGCTGTTGTTTACCAATACTTGCAAAGAGATTTTCAAAGTAAGCAACCTTTGCCCGCCGAAGCTCAGAATTCAGCTTGTTTCTGACCACTTTGAAATTTTTCAAATCATCAGGATTTCGCGTTGTTAGAAAAGTGTGAAAAAGTGTATTTTTTCTCTTTATAGTCTTTAAGTGGTCGGTTGTTACCCACGGCTTTCTTATCTTCTTTGATGGAGTAAAAGTCTTGATAGGAAAGTGTTTGGAATAGATTGTGGAAAATATCTCGAGAAATTGTACATATGCATCATTTACATTTAACTTGTCATACACAGAAGACCAGTCTTGGAAGCTAATGTCTATTTCGAAAGCCTCTAAAGCATACTGAGGCATATATTGGACGGTTATTTGTTCAGAACGTTTTTTAGGTTTTGGTAATGAGTCATAGAACATAAATATGGGACAGTGATCACTAAAATCTGATGCTATAGTGCCAGCACCAAAAACAGAAGTCTCTGAGTTTGTTATAAACAAATCTAAAGCAGACGAAGTAGACACAGTAACACGAGTCGGTGTATTGATGATACTTATGAATCCCAAAGACTGAAGTTGAATAGTGAAATCAATGACAGTTGAAGTATTATCGAGGGTATTTATATTGAAGTCACCTCCGCATGTTAGCTGAAAATTATTGCTTCGAACATATTCTAGGAGGAGGTCAAAATATTTCATAAAGGATTTCATGTTTCCCTTCGGTGGACGATACATGACCGTGATAACCTCTAGCCCAGCCTTCACAGTCAAACATTCATAATCATTGGTAATTTCACAAAATTCAGGCAGTAATTCACAATCTTTACATCTTTGGACATGGAGCGCTACACCACCACCTCGTCTATCTTTGCGATTGCTAAAGAATCTGTCATACCCATCAAGATCGAGCATGTCACAGCCATCATAGTACCAGGTCTCAGAGATCATTATTGTGGTATATTTAAAAGGAAATTGACTGAACAAATGTGTGATGTCATCTTGTTTCCCATGTACAGAACGAGCATTGATGTGCAAGACTGTTTGAAGAGAGGGTGGTTGAGGACGAATGCACCCAGGTAAGACGAAGCTGTGACAATCCATCTTGACCAATTTAACAAGCAACAATAACGCACTAAAGCGCTAAAGCTGTCTAGGACTCACTCGATTTTCACAAGGTCAGCCTCACAAGTGATCTGAACAACATCAGAAGATTCTGTTTGCTTAGCAAAAATTTTTCCATTCAGAGTCCACACCGACTTCCATTTGTGCTCATACTTCCGCTTTACAGTCATACCCAGGAGTCTCTTTAGGGCCGGGCAGAGGTGCTCATTTATATATACTGGGGCGGGATTACTGATCCCAATATCCTCATTGGTCAGTCGGGCCTTTTTTCCTTTCCTAAGTATGCTGTCGCGTTTTGAACGAGATTTGAATTGGACAATGATGTTTGATTTGTCAGCATCTCTTGTTGGAACTCAATGGCAGGATTCAATGTCATCCTCACTGATTGACTCTTTGATTGCTTCTCCAACCCCTTGAACAATCTGCAGGACATTCTCATCATCCTGCTTTACTACACCTTGGATTTCAATATTCATGTTTCGAGAATACTGCTCCATGTGAACAATGCGTCTTGCAGCTTCATCATGTTTTTTTTCTAATGATATGCACTTCACCTTAAGTGCTTCATTCACTTTTTCGAGGTTAGCGTTCCTTGAGATTTCAGCCTCAAGTTTTTGTTTCAGCTCTTCCATGGAGTCATGAGCAAACTCAAGGCTCGTTGTCATGTTACGTTGTTCAGCCTTTAGTTCTCTAATTTCGTTTCGAAGATCCCTTTCAATGCACTCCCGCGAAGTTTTTATTTCCTGTTTGAAGTCTTCTTTAATTTTCACTAACTCAGCCTTCAGCTCCTCTTTAAGCTTAGCAACTTCTTTCGCCATGCGACGTTCAAGGCCTATTGCACAAAAAAACGCCAAGAAGCTCACAGTTTGGCAGCAGCGACGATATGGAAAAGACCAACAGATTTCAAACGGCTTTGGCACTAATTTGCAGCAAAGACGCGGAGACACGATAAGTTGCTGCACTCAGTCGGTCGTCGCTGCTGCCAAGTGGGAACCGTGGCGGCGGATGGGTCCTTTTGTAACCCAATGCGTGTGACGTCAGGCGTCAGGTGGATGCTGCAGATAGCGAAAACCGCTGCCGGGAAACGCCCCTTGTAGCCAGTCCAAGTCGGTGGTCAGCCAAGCACGTGTACTCAGCTGGGCTGCTGGGCTAGTCTTGAGCGGACAGTGCAGACGGCGCAAAGCAATCTGCAGCAAAGACGCGGAGACACGATAAGTTGCTGCACTCAGTCGGTCGTCGCTGCTGCCAAGTGGGGACCGTGGCGGCGGATGGGTCCTTTTGTAACCCAATGCGTGTGACGTCAGGCGTCAGGTGGATGCTGCAGATAGCGAAAACCGCTGACGGGAAACGCCCCTTGTAGCCAGTCCAAGTCGGTGGTCAGCCAAGCACGTGTACTCAGCTGGGCTGCTGGGCTAGTCTTGAGCGGACAGTGCAGACGGCGCAAAGCAATCTGCAGCAAAGACGCGGAGACACGATAAGTTGCTGCACTCAGTCGGTCGTCGCTGCTGCCAAGTCGTCACGGGAAAGGCTTAAGCGTGATAATTTCTGTGTACGTTTGGGAAAAAGGCGTCTTGCATTGCAACATTAACTTCTACCTATTTAGGCGTGGTGTCAAGATTTACGTTTTTTTTCCGAGATCAGTGCGACCCTTTTCTGCGGACTTTGACGCAAGTGAGGTTTTCTTCAGCTATGCCAAATTATGTTGTTGCCACTGGAGACTGGCTGTGATATAGTGCAAGGCACGCAATTTTTGAAAAAAAAAGTAATCTTTGCTTTCCTGTTTCGGAATTCTCGTTTCAGTTTAGAGTCTTCCTCGAGCCAATTGTACCGATATTTGTATATATTGAGGGCCAAGGAAGAAATTTTTAAAGTAGGTGAGGAAAATGGTGGTGCCAGTGGATGTGGACTTTTTTCTTCAAGTTGCAAACGGCTACGTTGCCAGTGAAAACATATGGATGGAGGAGAAGGGATTGTCTCAAAGCGAAAGCTTTACTACTCCAGCCAGACAGCCATTTCCGCTCGTCGCCCCGCATGTCATATGCCGTGGCCCACGAACGACCTTGAGCCGCCATTGCCTAGCAACACCGCAGCCGTTGCTTATATTAGGCAACATGAACGCACATATAGACGACCTGGATGGGTACACAGATTCGACAGGAAGCATGCTGCAGGACATGTGTGACAGGCATGATTCAGTTGCATGCAACAGTACCGAGAAGTGTGAAGGGCTCATAACATGGCAGGCAGGGAGTCTGCACTCGACAATAGATTATGAGCTAATGTCACAGAGGATGTATAATAGATTAGGGGTAATGAGCATAGATGAACATGGTTCCAGAAGTCTAGGTAGTGACCGCAATCGTATCAAGTTGAGTTTAAGAAGAGAAACCAATGTAGGACTGAAGCGAGATGAACAATCAGAGGGCAATTTTTCCTGAGAAAAGCAATTGGAAGCAGCAGCCAAACACATTGAGAAAGTAATTTTTGATGATAGTGAAACAGAATGAACTTATACCTAATTAATTAATTATTGTTAATTATTAATTGGAGCTAGAGCTAGATAAGGTGCGAGTAAAGCTAAAAGAGAAAAGACGCAAACTCAAGAATTGGTGGGATGAGGTCAAGCGGGTGATAGAGAAACGTCAGGAAGCGTCAAGGGAATACGGATATTCCAAGAAGAGGGAGAACAAGAAGTTGAAGTAGACAGAAAATGGGATACCTTCATAAAGTGTAGAAGGGAAGCATTCTATTTGATTAATGAGAAAATTATAAGAAAGGCGCCCAATGGATGTAAAAAAGTAAATAAAAAGGATACAAAAGCAGTTCAAAAATTCTGGAAACATCTAAATGCAAATGAGTAATAAGACTAGGCTGGAGCAAAGGTTTATTGTTACAGGTCAGGATATTTGACTAGAAGGGGATGAAGCGATACAACACATAGCAACAAGGATGACAGAAAAATTTAAAGAAAGAAATGTTGCACATAATTTATCGAAGGAGGATAGACCGGTTACTGCAATAGCTTCACTTGAGCAAAGAGAGTGGAAAAGGGCAGAGCAGAATGTTCCTAGTGGCACATCAGCAGGACCAGATGGTATTCAGGTTATATTATTAAAGAAGCTAGGACCAAAATCCAAGCAAACATTAATACAGGTAGTGAATAAAATGATAGTGGATGGGAAAGTCTCTGATGAATGGCGATTAAGTAGAATGAACATGATATATAAGGGAACGGGGGACAAAGCTGACGTAAGAAACTACAGTCCCATAACAGTGACATCTGTGGTTTACAGGGTGGTGATGCAGATAACAAAGGACAGATTGCAGGCTTGGGTGCAGAGCGAGGGGGCGCTAGGGGAGCTACAAAATGGGTTCTGGAAAGGAAGGAGGTTGGAGGACAACCTGTTTTCATTGACGCAGTGTATAGATATTGCCGAAAAGGAACACAGGCCCCTAAGGCTAGCATTTCTGGATATTAAGGGAGCCTACGACAACGTTATTCAAGAGTATCTATGACACATACTGGGCACATTGAACGTGGAAGATTGAGTAATTAATCTTTTAAAAGATATATATAAAGATAACAGAGTGCCTATAAAATGGGAAAAAGAATGTATCAGAGTCTGTAGAGATACAGTGGGGGCGTAGGCAAGGATGTCCTCTGTCTCCTTTGTTGTTCATGTTGTACCTGCAAGGGTTGCAGTCCAAGCTTGAGAGGAGCGGACTAGGTTTCAACCTTTCTTTTTCAAGCAAGGAGAACGGATTAAACAGTCATTACCGGGACTAATATACGCTGATGATATAGTGCTAATGACTGACAACAAGGAATATTTACAGAAGTTGATAGACATATATGTGGTACAGAGGGAGATAGATTAGGTTTCAAGTTTAGTAAGGAAAAATCTGCAGTCATGATATTTAATGATGAGGGCAGCGCACAGAATAAAGAAGTTCGCGCTAGAAGTAGTGGATGAGTACAAGTATCTTGGGGTGTGGATAAATAACAGTCATGAGTATCTGACAGACGATGAAAAATATGTAATGAATAAAGCTAGTAGGAATGCAGCTGTCATGAAAAATAGGACACTGTGGAATGTATGAGGTGGTAAGGTATGAGGTGGTAAGAGGGATCTGGAAAGGGGTGATGGTCCCTAGCCTGACTTTTGGTAATGCAGTCCTGTGCATGAAACCAGATGTCCAAGCAAGGTTAGAAATTAAACAGCGCTACGTAGGGAGGCTAGCTTTGGGAGCACATGGCAATACACCAAATCAGGGGGTACATGGTGATATGGGATGGGCGTCGTTCGAGAGCAGAGAAGCTAGCAGTAAGATAGCATTTGAGGAGCGATCGAGAAAAGGCGGGGGGAAGCAGAGGGTAGGAAAGCTTTCAGATACCTGTGTATACGGAATGTTGACACGAAATGGAGAAAGCGAACTAGAAAATTGAAGAAAATATCAGGACAGCAGTACGAGGGCAAATCAGCAATTATCGGTTAAGAAAAAGGTTAAAGAAACAGAGAGAGCTCTGTGGAAAACAAGAATGCTGACGAAATCAACACTTGGAACATACAGGATTTTTAAGCAGGAAATTGCCAAAGAAGCTATATATCATAATTGTAGGGGAAGCTCTTTGTTGTTTGAGGCCAGGACGGGAGTTTTGCGGACTAAGACATATAAGGACAGGTACCACGAGATAGACACGCTGTGCGTTGCGTGCGGAGAGGAGGAGGAAACGGCTGAACACTTGATACTTTTCTGTAAAGTGCTTCACCCTACAGTGAAAAGCAGCGGGGCTGATTTATCCAAGGCATTGTGGTTTAAAGACAGTGAAGGGAAAGTAGATTTTAAGCGGGTAGAAGTAACCAAGCGTAGGTTATCTGATTGGTGGCTAAAATCAAGACAAGAGTAAAATTTCATAAGTCAAGGCTAGGTGGCTTGCGCCACCGCCCGATTTAAAGGGTTCAGCCGTATCCATTCATCTATCCGTCCGTCCGTCCGTCCGTCCGTCCGTCCATCCATCCATCCATCCATCCATCCATCCATCCATCCATCCATCCATCCATCCATCCATCCATCCATCCATCCATCCATCTATCCATCCATCCATCCATCCATCCATCCATCCATCCATACTATCCAATTTCGGTTTCAATGGCTGGGAGACTGTGATGCGCGGCACCCATCATGCTGTTTCATCTGACAGCGCCGCCATACAGCGGACGCGCGCTCTACGGCGGGCACAAAAACCCCTGAAGCTTCAGGCATGTTCTTCAGGAGGCATTGCTTTAACTGCTACCACCGCTCCAGGGATGAACCGCGGTTGCCAGCCGCTGCTATAGCTACATAACGCCCGGCACGACGCTGAATTTCATAGCACCATGTGTGCCGCCGCTGCACCGAGGCTTTATCCGCAGCTAACATCTTTCCATCGCAACGCACCGAACGCTTGGCAGTTATGCCTCAGCATTCGACGTTCGACCGAGATAGTCCTGGTGAGCGGATGTTGTCCGGATCTCGAGTTTTGCGTATCGTTTTCCAGACCTGTTAGACCCGGTGGGGTCGTTTTCTGTACTCACCTGTTTTCTCTGCGCTGGAGGGCTCCCTCGACAAACATACTTGGTATCTCATTCTCAGCTCGTATGCCATACCGAAACAGCATCAGTGCCGACGGTGGGTGGCCTGTGTTAAAAATCCATCCATCTGTCCATCTCCTTTTGTTGGAAAAGCAGCCCTGGGCCCTGCATCCGTCACCTGCTCTTCTGTCCCGCGATAATCTCCGGAAGCGGTGAGATTTTGCATTCGTGAAGAGATTTTCGCGGCGAACGTTTTGTGCCGACCACTCAAAAAGGCAGAGAGAATTGAAAAAGGACGTAATTTTCGCAGTGTAAAGACACTCAATGTCGCTGCTGTAAAAAAAGTGCTACTTCCCGAAGAAGCTCTCCGAGTACGACAAAGTGACTTCATCTGTCAGAATTGCTACCGTCGGTTTAAGAAAGACATGGATAATACGCAGGCAGAGTCAACCGAAACATTCGAAGAATTCCGCCCTGGGGAAGATATCGTAGGAAATTTAAACTCCAGTGTCAGCCTTATACCTCTGAAATCTCGCCTCTAAAGCCACCAAGCGCTCTAAAAACGCCTCAGACTTTCCTATGCAAAGCGAAAGCAGGAAGAGGTGGCAAGAGCAATGGTGATGAAAATCCGATCGGCGATACAGGCAGCATATAATATTCCAGAGACTTCGCGTGTGTCAGTAGAAAAGTGTGCGCAATGCAGCAGCTGGGAAGACAACTTATATGCTGCCTACAATAGGTGTATGTCCCTTCAAGAGCGTTGCCAGCTGCTGACACTGCTACCACGATACCTAACCGTGAAATATGTGCATGAAGTTATTCCAGACGCAACGTCATGTTTCCTCAGGAATTGTGAGCACTGTCCACAAGATGGCATTTTCACTTCGGAAAAATTTGAAATGAGCAGCGAGGACAAGGCGTTGATTGCTTCGTGGGAATACGGTGAGCTAGTTAAAAAAACTGAACGCTTCATCATTTATGAGAGAATTTCTAAGAAAGACCATGAAATGGATTCCCCATAACTATATTAGATATGTGCAAGCAAGAGCAATACATGAAGAAAACACAGCTGCAAGAGAGGTGCAATTGTTTTGCATTTTGATTTCGCCGAAAACTGGACAGTTGTGCTTCCAGACGCAGTAAAAGCGTACCATTGGCAGGAAAAGCATGTCACCGTGTTTACCTGCGTTGTCACGTCAAGGAAATCGACTCGGAACTTCGCCGTTATTTCCGACGATATGTCTCACGATTCAGCCCATGCATGCTGGAGGCGCTGTACTGCCTGGCCGATCCGTCGTAGACGAGGCAGGAGGGCCCTCACCGCAGGAAGCCAGGTGAGACGCCGATCGATCTGCAGGCCGAGGTACTTCACCTGGTCCTGCCAAGTGAGCCCATCCCCACCGAGCCGCACGGTGGTGATATGTGCCCTGAGCCCTCTGGGATGGTACAGCAGGGCCTCAGTCTTTGGTGGCGATACCGTGAGGTAGGCCTGTAAGGCATCCAAGGCCCTCTGGAGGGATGTTAGCATGGATCGGATCCTCCTGGGTGTGCCCCTCACCCAGACGGCCACGTCGTCTGTATACACGGAGCACCACACCCGGTGGGAGGACCTGGACCTGAGGGAGGCTGGCAGTCCTGCCATGGCCAGGTAAAATAGGAAGGGCTCAGCACTGAGCCTTGTGGTACCCCGGCTCTGAAGGGCCGTGGGGAGCTTAGTTGCCCGCCAACGCGAACCCGGAAGGTGCGGCCCTGGAGGAAGGCTCGGACAAACGCCAGCAGAGGTCCAGTGACTCCCGGACGGCTCAGAGCCCCATGGATGACACTGTGTGGGAGGGTGTCGAAGGCAGACTTGACATCCAACAGGACCAGCATGACGGCGTCCCCATCGTGCCGGGCATCATCCAGGGTACAGACCACGTCGGTAATGGAGTCCGCAGTGCACCTGCCCCTTCTGAAGCCCGTTAGCTGCTCGGGCAGGAAATTGGTGACCCTGAAAATCCAGGTGAGGCGGGACAGGGCGATTGCCTCCATGGTCTTGCAGGCTGCGGAGGTCAGGTAGGTCCGCCTGTAGGAGGACGGCAGGCAGCTGGATTTCCGTGGCTTGAGGTTGGGTACGACCACGGCCGTCAGCCAGTCCTCGGGGAGAGTGGCCGTGCCCCGGATGGTGTTGAACGACTCAAAAAGACGGGCGCTCTCTGGGGTGTCCAGGTTTCGAAGCATCTGGTGACTGATGCCGTCTTGCCCCGGAGCCGTCCGCCTTCGTGGGCGGTCCAAGACTGCCTGCAGCTTGTGGGCTGTGATGGCGGCATAGCACTGGGCCGTGACTTGGACCAGTACATCTGGGGGCTGCACGGGTGCTGGAACTGGGCAGGGTTGGCGAACGATCCGCCAGGAGGGGTGAACTGGTCGGCCGCCAGCTCAGCCAGGTTTTCGGCACTGATGGCCCTTGAGATGGCAATAGCCATGATGGGACGCCCGGGGATCGTTGGATGAACCAGGGCCCTCAGGAGGCGCCATGCTTTGCCCGAGAGGCTGGTCCTCAGGATGCTGGAGCACAACCCCGACCAGGTCTGGTGGCGCCGGCGTGTCGACGGCAGGCAGTGTCGATGCGCCGGTAGGCCGCCCAGTCAGCAGGGAGGGAGGAGTTCAGGGAAATACGCTCTTGGCGCCGGCGGTTGGCCCTGAGGTTCAGAAGGTGGATGTCTGGGAGCTGGCCGGGAACCTGACCAAGGTGGTAGCCTCGTGGGCGCAGGAAGCCACGTGGTCCAGGAAGCTCTGGTCTGGAGGGATCTCCTTGGAGCGGGCGCGGAACTCTGGCCAGGAGACCACCGCGTACGTCCTGTCCTCCTGGGGCCGCCTTGAGGTTGGAGTCGGGAACAGGAGGAAGTGGTCCGACCCCCAAGTGTCGGTTGGCTTCCGGTGCTCGTACCGGATTCCTGGCGTTGGGAAGGCCAGGTCCAGGGTTGATGAGCACCGGAGGGTGACGAAGGTGGTGGGTGGGGCTTCAGGAGACCGAGGCCTGCCCTGAACATGAACTCCAACAGAATTCAGCCCGCGCGGCTGGCGGTGCGGCAGCCCCACTCCCTGTTGTGGGCATTGAAGTCCCCACACACCAGGGCCCTAGGACCGATGCGAGAGAGCACTGGCGTCAACATGAATGTGTCCCAGCTCACCCCTGGATGGATGTATATGGATGCCACAGTGGTGCCAGAGGCACCCACCCGTATGGTGACTGCGCAGGCCTCCAGGGGCCCCGAGACGACGTCAGCCAGGTCCACGACCACGTGCGGCAGGCCGGCCCGAACGTAGACGGCACTCCTAGGGCCCTGTTGCTGGTGGCCAGGGTCGAGGCAGGGGGAGCTGGAGCAGCCTGGTGTGGTGCAGCGATTGACTCCCGCATAGCCGAGGTACCCAGGCAGGCGCAGAGAGGATGGCTCCAGGTTAGTCTCCTGGAGGGCCAGCACATCGAAGGGAAGGCGGCCATCTGCAATGAGGCGGGCCAGTTCCACATGCCTGGCCCGCAGTGACCTCACTTTCCACTGCAGGATGTGAGGCAGTGAGGCAGCCTTGGTCCTCCTAGCCATGGCTGCCGCTTGGAGGGCCCTGCGCGGCCAGAGCTGCAATGCAGTCTCCTCGCCTCCGAGTTGGCGGGGAGTTGGGGGAGGAGTGCCTGCACCGCCATACGAAGCGCTGCAGTCATCTCTGGAGCAGGGGGTGGAGTGCTGGGTGGGGCTCTGCCAGATTGGGCGACCTCCGCGTAGCTGTGCCCAGGGTTGCTGGGGGCTGGGGGGACACTGCCATGTGGCTGCTTGGCTTGGCGGGGGGGGGGGGGGGCTTTCATCACTCGCAGCACGGACTGTCGGTCGTCTGGGTTGGCGGTCTGTCGGAGGGCTGTCGTCACGTGGCTCTGCTGCCGCCTGGCTGGACAGTTGGGGTCGGTGGTCCTGGGAGCCGTGGCTGTGCAGGCTGTGTGCTGGTGGGGTCCGCTGCAGGTCACGCAGCGGGGAGGGCAACAGCATGCTGCGGCCACGTGAATGTAGCCCCCGCACTGTCGACACTGCAAGGGGCGGGTTGTTAGTGGCCGATCTCGAACTTCATACCAGCAATGAAGGCGTGGTCTGGGGGGGGGGGTGTGAATCGCACTGCCACGGCATGGGGCCTTCGCTCGATGCTTTTCAGCGGAACTGCTGATTCAATGGAGTCCGCAATAGTGGAGGCGGTCACCTCCTTGCTGACTCCATGGACAGCTCCGATGTAGCCGTCCGCAGGTGGGGGGGGGGCTCAAATGCGTGGGCCGGGATGGACAGCAGGGAGGTGATGCCCAGAAGGTGACGCCAGGCCTCCTCCATTAGTACATCAGCCGAGACCAGGTTCCTGCGCCTGTTCATCCGCACCTCACAGACCCCTGGCATTGCATAGAGGCGGGAACTCCAGTCCTCCTTAACTGCAGCCTGGAGCGTGGCTGGTGGGCGGGGCCGGAAAAGGACTGTCGTCAACCGTGTTGTGCGGTTGGCTGGGCGCCGGTGCTTCCGGCGGACAGGGATCCAGCCCTCCTGGCCCTCCAGCACAGGGGTGGAGTGGTGGGGAAGGTGCTCTGACCTGGTGTCCTGGGTGGTTGGGTGGATGGCTCCAGGTTAGCACGGGGCTCATCCTCATGACCGTGCAGCTGGGTCAGTGGCGGTGGAGCATCGGTAGGAGGTTCCGCGGACTAGGCAGGACCTCCAGGCTGGATTGCAGCTTCCGGTGGGGAAGCCAGGTTGTCCTCAGGGCTCTCTGGTGGTAGTGGAGTTGCGCAAGCAACTCTGAGGAGCTCCTGTAAGGCCGAGGACTTTGTAAATGCCTTAGGAGAGGGGTCCACTATGCTGGGGACTGCTGGCGGATGCACCAGGGAAGAGCGCTCCGTGGGTCCCAGTACTCTTTGGGCTCTCTTGGTGGTGCGCGGGTTGGGTGGAGCGGTGGACTTCAGGAACTGTGTTAGGGACCGCGTTAGAGCAGTGGAGGTGAGTGCCTTGGCAGCCTCGCGGGATGCCCTGGAGGAGCTTTCAGGGGGTATGGGCTCGCTCTGCTCGGAGGCACTGAGCAGAGGCGTCTTTCCAGTGAAAAAAGTGCCAATGTGTTACCGATTACAGGAACACGCGCACCCTGTTCCGACATAACAATAAATTAACACGCGAGGTAATGGAGGCTTTTTATATTCGCCACAATGGCACAACATGTATCAGCAGACCTTCCATAACGTTATCCGAGAGGGAATTGAGCTATTGACCTACCACGTGCCTTCGAGATAGCTTTTGTTGATTGATAAGTAGTTCACTGTTTGTATTTATACGCTTTTCGTTCTTCAATAAAAACCAGTTGATAGTCAGCGCCTGTTTGTGCTAGTCCTTCGTCTTGTGTCCCGTTCGTGTTGCGCTGAGAGCGAAAATGAACTCCATCATGGAGCCCACGTGCCTCGGGCAAGTTAGCCGCGAACCAAGCACATTCAGGACGATGCCACGATCTATCAGCCTCAACGCCCGGCCCTGTGATCGCGCCACCCTGAGCAGGCAGGCGGCTGGTGGCACTGGAGCGCGCCACACAGGAGGTGCAACTAGTGTTCCTAACGGGAGCAGGAACACTAGGTGCAATATGCTGGCCTGACCCCGGCCCAGGCGGTTCCGTCGGTGCAGGCTCTGCACCTCTTCGGACCGAGCCGGCAGCAGCCACCACGTGGTTCCACTGCTGCATCACACCCTGCGGCCACGGCAGCGACGGCGGGCCTCCCCATTACCATCCACGAAACCGACTCAGGGAGTGCAGCCGTGGTCTCGGACCTGGGGAACGAGGCCATGGATGAAACAACCCACCGAAAGTGCCGTCGCTCGCCTTCCCCATCAGCGGGAAACAACGATGGCGGTCATGGCCGCTGTAAGAAACCACGTGGCGCGGCAAAGCGCGATGCAGGTGGCCTCGCCTCGTCCCCTGGAGTGACCGCATTCCAGGGGGCCCCCAGCAGAAAAACCACTGGCATTGCTGCTCTCCCCCCCCCACCACGCCCTCATTGTGATGACACCCCCCTCCCAGCTCAGCCTCGCCCTGCCGGGTGCGAGGGGAGAGGGACCCACCGACCCGGAAGGCAGCCCCTCTTCCACGGAGGCTGCTGGGGCTCTTGTTAAATTCCCAACTTCCGGATCGGCACCGATGGGTCAGCGGGAGGACGCTGCCGGGAAGCCGAGCTGTCTGCTAGCTGCCCACTCTCTCCCATCCAGCAGCAGGCACCGAGTAGCACCAGCGGTGGGAAAGCGGCCTGCAGCCTCATCCCTTGGAAGCAAGCCACCTCGCGGGCCCATCGGCGACGCAAAGCTGCCACCGCGGTGCAGGTCCCGGTCCCGGACAACGTCCACGTCACCGTCCTCTTCCGCCCAGCCCAGCGGGACGTGGCCTTCTCGCGAGAGCAAGGTTGGGAGCTGGCGGAGGAGCTTGGACCGCGGCCTGGCTGTCCGCGTCAACACCCGGCGTGGTGTTGTTGCGGTGGACGCAGGGAGTGCGGCCACCCTGCACGAGCTGCTCGCCATCTCGGTTACCCGCGGAGTGGCAGTGAGCGCGAGGGAGCCTGCCCCCCGGAACCACTGCTCGGGCCTCGTGTTCGGAGTGAACGGGCGCCGGATGGTGGCAGAGCTGCTCGCCGCAACTGACTCAGCCATGCCGATAGTACCGGCGTCGCTGTCTGACAGCACATTGACTGTCAGATTTCCGGCCCGGTGCCTCCGGCACACATCTCTATATACAGGAGGCGTCTGGCTGTGCGGGCCTGCAGACCACGTCCACTGCAGTGCGGAAAGTGCGGCGGACTGGGCCACACCACCGGGGCCTGCCGGGCTCCACACTGCTGCGTCCGCTGCGGGGGCCCCCACGAGCGGGGCGGCTGTTCGAGCCGCAAGCCAAGCTGCATCAACTGCGGCGGGCAACATGCGGCCACGGACCCCGCGTGCCCCCACTGTCAGCGCGAGAGACATGTGGCTACCCTGCTCGCCACATCGCAAGTACCACTGTCTCAGCGCGCTGTCCGGGCTTTGGTGACCGCGGAGACGGCGCCCCAGGCCACCCCGCAGCCCGCACTAAACCGCCTGGCGCTCTTTCCTATGCGCAGGTGGTGAGCAGTGGACGGAGCCAGCGCAGCCAGCCGCTCCAACAGCAGGGCCGGCAGATACCGGGCCAGCGCACATCCCGTCAGGCACCGCCCGCACCTGTTGCCAAAATCCCAGGCCAGCCTCCGGATGCACGGGACCGCGAGATTCAGAAGTTGAAGCTCGCCATGCGGGCGCTCAGCTCCCTGCTTCCGGAGTGATCAGAGGGACGCCGGGCCTGCTTAGAAGCTGCTGGCTCTCCTCGACAGGATTCCAAAAAAACATGGCTAGTCGCTGGGCTCCACCACGGATCCCAAAATCCTTCAGTGGAACGTCCGCTCTTTTGCAGAGTGTACTCCGAGCTCCGCGTGCGGATCGCCGAAAGCACGGTGGAGGTTATCGCTCTGCAGGAGACATAGAGGCGGGTCCACGATGGGGAGCCCCAACGGCGGCTATGTCGGCTATGTCGGTTACCATTCGGCAACCACATGTGAGGAGATGTCCTGTGCTGCACTGCCCTTTGTGGACCGCTCCCATCGGCCTGGGAAATCGCGGTGTGCGGTGTATGTGCGGCGGGATGTGCAACATACTCTCGTCGACTCGGTGGCGGCGACAGCCGATGCCAAGGTGTGTGTGGTGGTGACAGTTAGCGTCGGTGGCCTGTGTTTACGTGCGCCCAGCTGTCGTGTGGAACGAACGCGCTGTATTTTAGTGCAGTGAGTTCGTGCGGTGCCCCGCGCCAAATCATCTGTGGTGACTTCAACGCTCATCACAGTGCGTGGGGCAGTGCGCGCCACTCCGCGCGAGAAGACGACCTGAACGACGCAGCAACGCAAATGGGACTCTCCCCATTGAACACCGGCAAGCCCACCTTTCGACGACGCGGAACGGCCGGCTCCTGCATTGACGTTGCCTTCGCATCCAGAAGCATCGAGGCGACATGGCATCGATCACAATCTCTCACGGGCTTGGACCACTACTCCATCCTGATCGGACCCACTGCGGCGGAGGCGCGCGCCACACGCTCATACTACATCGTCAACTGGAGTGCGTTCTGGCAGGCTGTAGACGAGGCGGCCGCGCCCCCTTTTTCACGAGTTTGTTCCGGAGCGCCCTCGCGGCCACCCGAGGAGCAGAGGTGAGGGCGGGGCCGCCTACACCAGACAACAAACTGCTCGAGCTGCGCGAGAAAAGAGACCGCGCAGAGCGAAGGGCGCGACGGACCGACAGAGCAGCCGACTGGACGGTCTACAACCGCCTGGACGGGGCAACGCGCCGCCACGCCAACAAACTTTAGCATCGGCTGTGGCATGGAGGAAGATGGGCTGTGGGCTTCATTATGCCAAAGGATGGAGGAAGACGCCAGCTCGCGGAGTCTGTCTGACACCTTGCGGCGCATCACAGAACCCCAGGCGTACCCTCAACCGCTTGCGGCCCCGGCTTTATAAAGCGGGCTCAGCTACGAAGAGCTCGCAGAGCGGTTTGCCGACCGCTTCACGCCGCCCAGCCCCGCAGGTGCAGCTAGCGAGGCTGCACCCGAGAGCCCCAGAAGCGGTGCCACTCCCTCTCCCGTCACCTCGGAAGGTCCCTGTGACGCGCCGTTCACCGCGGCGGAACTGAACAACGCGCTGCAGCGCTGCCGCCGCCGATCGGCGCCCGGACCGGACGGGGTGACCTACCAGATGCTGCGAAACCTGGATGCGGAGCAACGACAGATCCTCCTGCAGCAGATCAACCTGGTGTAGGAACGCGGGGAGCTACCGGGGGACTTTCGCACCGCGGTCGTCTATCCTATCCGAAAGCCAGGGCGCCCACCTATATACGGAGCTGCGCTGATACCGACCAGTGGCACTAGCATCGGCGGCGGGTAAGCTCATTGAGCATAAGGCGTTGCAGCGTTTGAACGAGCGAGCTGCGAATGTTGATTTATTTGACGAGCGGCAGAGGGGTTTCCGTGGGATGCGTTGCACGGCTGATTCGATTTCGGACGTTGTCACAGCGCTGGAGCACGCCAGGGCAGCAGGGCAGGTCGCACTGCTGCTGCTACTGGACGTCTCGAGCGCTTTTGAAAACGTCCAGAGCGCCAACTCTCGCGGTGTGAGCGGGCGCCTTTTGCAATATGTTCGCGGCTTCCTGAGCGGGGGCACCATGCGAGTACGAGTAGGGTTCAAGTTCTCCGAGCCTCGTCCGTTGGAACTGGGCGTGCCGCAGGGCTCTGTCTTATCACTGTTTCCGTTTAATGTGGCCATGTCGGTGGTGCCGGCCTGCCTCCCCACGAGCGGCCGACACAATGTGTACATACATGTCCATATACGCAGACGACATTGCTCGGTGGAGCCGGGGGCCACCGAGCGAGGCGCTCCGTGTGCGGGAATGCCTTCAGGGAGCGCTGACAGCAATTGACGCCTGCTTGCACGGCCTAGGTCTGTCGCTGAGCGCGGACAAATCGGTAGCCATGGCTTGCGTTTCGCGCGCGCGCTTTGCGCCACTGTCACTGGACGGGACTCCGATTCTTCGGCGTAAATCGGTGCGGTACCTTGTACTGGACATCGACCGGCGCCTTTCCTTCCGCCCCGCTGCGACCAAGGCCTGTTTGTAGATGAAGAGGATCACAGCAGCCGTGCACAAGCTCACCGCTCGAGGCCAGGGCATCTCTCAACAAGCCGCGCTGCGACTGTATACAACGCCGCCGCATTGGGGGCGGCACTCTACGCGTTGCCGCTCGTCTCGGTGCGCGAAGCGTGCTGGAGAAAACTGGAGCTCGAGCACCGCAAGTTCCTGCGCGCGTGCCTTGGCCTGCTGAAAAATTCCCAGTGCGCCGCAACACTGGCCGAAGCAGGAGCGTGGCCGCTCCAGCTCCAAGGAGCGCGCAGGGCGCTGCATCACATAGACCGGCTCCATCGCGCACCAGACGGCGGCTCGCTACTGCAGCGGATGCGCACGCACCCATGCTCACGAATGGGTGCGGCGCTGCAGGAATACGAGCGCCTCACAGAAGCCCCCCCCCCCCCCCCCCCTCCTTCTACGGCCCCTGCCCGCCCTGGCCTGCTGCCTCGGAGATACAGCAAGATCGTCGGCACCGCGGGAAAGTGGAGCACACCCCTCTGCGCTGTGCAGCAGCTGACCAGAGCCGTCAAACACGAGGAGCTTCAGGACAATCTCCTCGTGTACACCGACGGCCCAGTGGTCCGCGACAGCCGCTCCCTCGAAGCGGCGGCTACCATCCACGCCCTGCGTCATCACAGTCAGACACACGCCACCTTCCTGGGCTCCTCCACCACGGCGGAGCTGATAGGGATCCAGCTGGGATTGGACCTGCTGCTCTCCATCGTCCCTCCGCCACCCAGGAGTGCTCTGCAATACGACTCCCGCACCGCCCTCACCCGCCTGCAGTGCAACGGCCGTGGTACCCCATAGTGCGCGACATTCGCGCAAGCATCGAGTGCCTGGCGCAGAAAGGATGCGTTGTGCGTGCACAGTGGGGGCCACTGCGGCATCGCTGGCAACAAGGAGGCCGACGAACTCGTTATGATCTATAGCGCAGCAACAAAACAGGGGACAAACACAAGCGCTTGTGTTTGTGCCCTGTTTTGTTGCTGCGCTATGGATCATAACGCATACCCACTAGCCCGAACC
This sequence comes from Amblyomma americanum, assembly GCF_052857255.1. Classification (NCBI taxonomy): domain Eukaryota; kingdom Metazoa; phylum Arthropoda; class Arachnida; order Ixodida; family Ixodidae; genus Amblyomma; species Amblyomma americanum. The sequence continues at coordinate 76,936,625 of NC_135506.1, forward strand.
ATCACCTTTTTAAGCCGACGAACTCGCGACCGCCGCACACCTACTACCTCCAAGTGATCTCCCCCTTGCGCTGGAGGACGTGCGTGTGGTCATCCACGGCAGTCTCCGACGAAAGCACCCCGACCCACGAATCGCCGGAGGTGAGCGCATCGCCAGCATCAACGATTGCCGCGCTCTTTCGCGGTCGCAACCAAATGGTCGCAACGCGCAATGATCCTCCGCGCGCACATAAGCTGCGTGTGGCCCGGGGAACGACGGGTGCGTCACGGGCTCGCGACGAGTGATGTGTGTGATGGATGCGGTGCAGTGGAGACACTGGAGCACCTGCTCCTTCGCTGTGCCGCGTTCGCTGACGCTCGTCGTGATACGCTCACGGTCTACAGGGCGCTGGGCATACTCCCAGACTCGCTGAAGACGCTATTGTGGCTGCAGGGCAGTGCGCGCACCCGTGAGCGAATCATGGTGAGCCTCTGTGCATTTCTCGAACAGACGGGCTTGACGTCCCGTCTGTTTTGCGTTAGGTAGGGACGCGCATGCAGTGACCGAATGCTCCGCGTGAACTACCTCGGACGAATAACAGCTGGGCGCCCCGCCCCAGCTGTTGTGTGCCAAGTGTTGTGCGGGTTTTTTATTTTTATTTTTTCTTTCTTGACTTCACATGCGCACATCCTGGACAATTTTACTGCTACCCTTTGTAAAAAGTGTATATATGACCACTCCCTGTGTCCTTTCTTGCTGTCCCCTCACCTCTTTCATTTCACTTCTTCAAACTGCCTGCTATCCTGTATCTCCGCTGCCCCAGCTCAGGTGCCGTATCCACTGTGATGGCAGATGCCGGGGTTAGCAAAAATCTTTTAATTTCCATTATTATTATTATTTTTATTAAACACTTACTACTACTATCCCCTTTCCCCTGGAAAACAGAGTTCCATCTGTCTGGGGGGCGTGTAGAGTTTCCGACCACATCCATGCTGTGTAATGCCCCGGTCACACGGCCAGTTTCAATAGCCATCGAGTCGAGGGCCTTCGATATTCTCAACCACCATCGAACTCGAAGGAGTTGTGTCGCTGCTACACGTCAAATCTCAATGGCCATTGAAATGGTTGTCGTGTCTTACGTCCAGCTTGTGTGGCGCCACAATCGCTACTTCGGATTTCGTAAAAATAACAAAATATTTGATAAATGCATACTAAATGCTTAAATACGCGCAAACGTGCATGTCGTTTAAAACCTTTTTAAAGCCTGTTTCACATGCAAGCGAACCACTCGCGAATTCCGCCGCCATCACCATGATGTTGCATCAGCCGGTATCATAAAAACGGGGGCGGCATCTTACACCTGATGAGATAGTCGCCCATCCACACACACTGGACCAGGGTTCTGAACGCACCGGGGACCCAAGGAAGAGAGCACCGGAGAATGCCGGAGGGGGTGCAGGAAACACCCTTGCCCCGACTCCCGGGCCCACTGCGGCTCTTCACGCTCACATAAAGCACGAAACCATCGCCCCCGGTCACTCAGTGAATGACAATGAAGCGAGCCTATTATGCTTGCAGACAACTAAGGCAGCACGAAAAATCGGTAACTGTATCGGGGCTGTATTAGAAATACAGCCGAGTCAGCGCCGCAGCCGCTTCTCAGAGTGGAAGGACAAATCACGACAAAGTTTCTTGGCGGCCTTCCTGCCGAGACAGAGCGGGAGCCGCAGAACGCTCAGAGGCTCAAAATAAACGGCAGCTTAGCGCAGGGTACAGCCGCCATGCATTTGGTCAGTGGCGGAAAGCTTCAGCCACTCCAAGTGGACAAATTGGTGATCCGTAGTAATCAACAGCACACAAATGGCGCTGCTGCCTGAGGGATATCTCGAATTGTAGGAACTACGAACTAGAGCCATTGTCAGGCGAATGCGTAGTAATGAGCAGGAACGATGCATAGATCACAACGGAGATTGTCGAGGCCATGTAGATTTAGCTACGTTCGAACCAAGAACTACGCTATATCAATCGAAGCCAGCGGATTCAGCAGCGGTCCGCACGATTTATATGAGCACGCAAACTAGTTTGGATGTACATACGCCCTTCGCGGGTACGATCTCTTTACTTCTTTTATTTCCTATTTGGGGCATGCGCGATAAGCAGAAAGAACAGAATCCTTCTGTCCATGTCCTCCTTTTGCTTTTTCAGTAGATAAGCGTCGGCCGATTTGAGCATCTAACATTCTGTAAAAAGCAGGAGCTCAACTCAGTTTACTGAGTCCGCGAGCATTCTCGCGCTAGATCGTTATGTTCAGTTCTTTCGTCTCGGAGGTGCCACTCAGGCACACGAAAATTCTCCCGTAAGCCAACACTCAGTGCACGCCACAGCAAGGGATCCAAACCCAAAGGCCTCCGTTAGATGTCAGTGAGAGGCCGAATTCGAAAGACGGAGGCCTCACGTACTTGATATAACTCTTGAACTACGCGCTCACGCTGCGCAAGTGCGGTCATACATGCAGTGCTCAAAGCGGATAACAAAAGAGCGAAGTAGCAGATTAGCAGTACACTGTGAAATGAGCATCATTGTGGATACATACCGTCCATATGATATCAAAATCCACCTATTAGCAGCGCTATAAGCAGGTCATATGGCTACAGAAAAGAACGCAAAGCATGGAACAGCAGAAAAAGACGGCCTGCACAAAGCTACTAGAGGTCAGGGAAACAACAACAAAAAAAGAGATAAAAATGTGCCAGTCTAAAACCTTCCTTTAAGACCCCACTCTGCTCTCTTCGTTCTAGCTCATACATACATGCACACACAGGCTGCGCTCTCAATTGCACCCGTATGGTGGAATGAATTAGGTAAATATATATCGGTTTCTCACATAAGAAACAAAACAGTTCAGCTACAAGAGCATGACTAAACAAGCTGCTGCCACCTCAGTGGCCCAACATTCTTTTGCTAATGTACGACCATAATATTGAAGCGGATTTTTACGATCAGACAATCACTACATAACAAATTTAACTCAAGTTCTATGCCTGTGCTACTAATCGTACTAAACTGCAAATGATTACGCGAAAGCTCCGTTATAACTGTCGCTCAAATGTGTCAATGTCACTACATTTTAACACCGTAAATGATAAATTAAGGGTACCGCCGCAAAAAACTTATCCTTGCGAATAACACATCGTTTGTACGTACATTGCGTTCAAAAATCATTAATGAAGGTATGTACTCCAGGTATATAATAGGCCAGATCTACAAGTCTGGTTCACAGCACGCAAACGTCTAGTAGCATCAATTTACTTGCATGTTTGCTTGCTCCCGAGGTATTCGTAATGTGTATGTTTGCTTATTTTTTTTCTTTCCCCCTTTCAGAAGTCTTTCAACACTACAGTGGCCACTCAGCCCGCCCGTACGACATCTCACGGACTTCACGGAGCTCAGCAATCGCTACACTTCCCGGGGTCAGGTCAGCGCTGATATAAGCAGGGTCCGTATTCCGAGTTTGTGTCATAATAAAAAGCGTCATAATCTGCCGCAACGGGCAAACCTGATTGGTCGAAGCGCCGGAAGAGTATGTTGTGGTTAGGAGGCAGCGAAAATGGTCGAAGAAACCGGACGGTGACGTCAAACATATAGCGTACACAGCAGATGCTCGACAGCCAACATGGCGGCGCGCTCTGAAGTGGAGCCCCTAGCTTCGAAGTGAACTCGCTATGTTATTGCGTTTTTCGGCCCGTGAACATGGCTATAAACTTTGTACGGGACTTTCGCTTCGTCTCGCCTTGACTACAACTATAGTGAACTAGAATACCCATCTAGCGGCGCGAACGGAGGCGCGCGGCAGCGCAGCGGCTTAGGCAAAACGCCTCTCCTCGCCGCAAGGGGCGCTACTGCGCCTTTTTCTAGCCCCGCGTTGCCGCTGCCGTGCTGCTTCTCACATGCGGAACGGCTCTCCGGGCGCTGAACTGGCTGAACCGAAGTGTTTTATCTGCGTTCTACGTTTCGGCGTGGCTCCTCGAGCTGTAAACTGTGAGTGATCCGGAGAAAAATCGTCTTGCTTTTGTGAAGTTCGTGCTATAAAAGCACTACAGAGAGGCACGATGCCGAAAAGGAAGACGGACTCCCATTGCTTTGCTCCGGGCTGTCGGAGCGGTTATCCAGGAGCTCCTAAGGCGTCTTTGTTCGCCGCTCCCGCGGACGACGAACTTAGGAAGAAGTGGGAGCGCAATCTGCGAAGAGATGACAAACCTTTCACTCAGTCTTCAGCGGTCTGTGAGCCCACTTTGAGCCCGAGTGCATATTGCGGGACTACATACACATCATAAATGGCTCCGAAGTGTGACTTCCCCGTGGGAAGCCGTCACTGGCACATGGTGCGGTGCCTACCCTCCTGCCTGACTGTCCGTCTTACCTTTCTGTCCGAAGAGCGAAACAGAGGCCAGAAAGAAGGCCAGCAACAGCAAGCGTTTCGGTGCCCAGCAAGAAGCCACGACAGGACGCACAGAATTAAAGTGCAGATGTCGCGCAGGAAGCGCTACGTCAGCCTTTAACAGATGTTTCGATTTCTGAGCTGAACGCTCTAAATGAAGCTGCAGGCCCCACCGAGTGCGAGACCTTCAGAGTTAACATGCTTCGAGGAGTGATGCTTCCCTCAAAAATCTGGTGCCGGCTAAATTGCGACAGTGACGCCAGCGTGCTCTTCGCAACAACATCGATACGAAGAGACACCAAACTTGAAATTCTTCACGTGAAATCCGTGCTGTTCTGCGCATATGAGGACAAAGTGTCTGCGCAAATGTTTCTTTGGGGTGCCTTGTGTGGAGACTTCACTATTGATTCACTCACTGCCGCGAATCGTGTTCTGCAAGAAGCTGATGCCAGCACTACCTGCAGAGGGGCCATGACAAGTGTGGAGTTTAGGGGCATGTCGCACATTCTAACATCGAATCTACGGTCTGCAGCAGCCACATTTGGAGGTTTTGTCTTCAGCACAAGGTACCTGGGAAAGATTTCCTCACAAGGTAATTTGTACATTGCAACCTTTATTGCTTTTGGCATCTCTGTTCCAATATTTCACATGTAAGTCATACATATACATGTACACAGAGTTTTTTTAGGTGCAGTTTGTGAAGAGTGCAAGTGCACACGAAAGTGCCTTCTTAGTAGAAAGTCGCGTACCTCAAAACCGAGGCTTCATGTATCTAAAAAAAAAGTTACTGCTAAGCGACTAAAACTGGAAAAACAAAAGGCAGCACGACTTCGAAACCGTGCATCAGCCATGCAGGATCAGCTGCCAGCAATGGGGGCCAACAATGCAAGGATTTCCGAAGACGACTTTAATGAGAGAATAGCAAGCCTTCCAGCCAAACAGCGTGAGGCAGTGCATCATGTTTTTAAAGCTTCGCAACGTAAAATTAGCCATGGCATGAGGTATTCAAACGAGTGGGAGCTTGAGTGTCTGATGATGAAAATGAAGAGCCCCGCACTGTATGAGCACCTTAGAAAAGAAAAAATACTTGCCATACCCAGCAAAACAACTCTGAGGAAGTACCTAAAGTCATACAAGACAGGCTTTGGTTTCAACATGAAAGTACTTGACGTGCTGAGCGAAAAGACTAGCTCAATGGATGAGTTCAGGAGACATGGAGGTCTCATTGTAGACGAAATGAAGTTGTCTGAACACTTGTCGGTCACTACTACGGGTCACATCGAAGGTTTTGTAGATTTTGGCCCTTTTACATTAGAAGACGATATACACACTGTCTGTGACCATGGGATGGTTGTTATGTTTATCCCATTTGTTGGCAAGTGGACTCAAGTGCTCGCAGCATTTACCACGAAAGGAAACATAAAAGGAGCTCTAGTCACAAAAATAATGCTGGAAGCTGTGATTTTGTCAGAAAAGGCAGGTTTGAAAGTCGACTTTATCACGTCTGACGGAGCCACCTGGAATAGGAAGATGTGGAATATGATGGGCGTCCGCGCATCTTCAACAAGCACGAAGTGTGGTGCACCACATCCCATGGATCCAGAACGTCGGCTCTATTTTCTGTCGGACTTCCCTCACTTGATAAAGTGCCTGCGCAATGGCTTGCTGGCTTCCGACTACCTGCTGCCAGAGGGTCGTGTAAGTGGTGTACACAGGTTGAACCACATTATTTTTTACTAGGAAGAGAACAACTATGTAACACATTTTTTTACATTTCAGGTGTCGCTGAAAAGTGTCCGCAGAGCCATTGCTCTTGATGGTAAAAATGTTGCATTAAAAGCCCTGTACGGGATCACATCTAGCCACACAAATCCCAACAGTGTTGAGGTTCAGAGGGTGTCTCTAGCCTTTCAACTCTTCAGTGACAAAGTCGTTAAGGGGCTGCAGCTGCACAGGGCTGAGATTGAAGAGACCTGCGGGAACATTTCGTCTACTCTCCATTTTTTTGAGTGAGTAGCAAAACTTATTTCTTTGCTGCTGAAAACTTTTCCATCGTAACGACCATAAGACAGTCTCGTTGCTGTGTATTGGTTCCTGATTTGTGCTAAGCAACTTATTTCTGTTTCAGGACCACCCGTGATCTGATCCATGTGATGACATCTCGCTTCACTACCGAGGCTCTGCGTCCCAATTCTCCATCTGTTGAAAAGCTTCGCTCATTTTTGTTGCTCCTGAGTGCATGGGAAAAACACACTGATGGAAAGGAGGGCTTTTTAAGCCAGTCCACAGCTACAGGACTACGTGTTGCACTGTCTAGTGTGCTGTCACTGTTGGAGTACTTAACAGAACGTGCAGGCTTCAACTACCTGATGACCAGTAGGCTAAGCCAGGATCCAGTTGAACATCTTTTTGGAAGTGTGCGCCAGTCTTCTGGGTGCAATACCCACCCAACACCACAGCAATTCATAGTTACCGTGAACTGCCTTACATTCAACAACCTTGCGCACTCTGTTTCCACGGGAAACTGCGAGCCTGGCATCCTCAGTTCCCTTTTGGATGCAGATGCTGGCCAGCAAAGCTCCCATAGTGGCAAGCAGGAACTTGTTGATAAACTGCTAGATGCAGGCAACATAGATGTGGCAAATGCAGTGCTCCCGAAATTACCCCCAGACCATTCCACTTGCACTGTGCCATCAAGTGACAGCCGGCTAATATTTTATATAGCCGGTTATGTGGCCAGGAAATGCGTCCTCAAGACAAACTGTGAAAGCTGCCTCAATTTGCTTTTGTTGACCAAAGAGGCGGCTGGGAACTTAAACCTAGCCCAGTTCACTCGCATGAAAGACAATGGTGGTCTTCTGTATCCCGCTGCCGCCCTGTACAAATTTGTAGCTCACCTAGAAAATGCGTTCACAACATGTTTTAGCCTCCTAGAACTACATGCAGACAGTATAATTGATATTGTAGATGTGGTTAAGGCAAAAACAGTGCTCAGACTTGGCTGTCCAGACCACTGCGAGAATGTTGCAGCCGAACTCACTGCTTTTTACATAACAACCCGCCTTCACTTTTTTATGAAAAGCATCAATAGCAGCAACAACCGGAAATGCCAAGCTTTTAAGTCCCTGAAAATGAGTCGATACACATAGATTTGCGAAGCACCCTGTTAGGGTAGCTGCAAGGCCAGCCTTGTTTCCACGGATGAAATTTCTATGTAACCTAATTTAGGCTGGTTACGCCAATAATGTGCCTGCCATTAAACCAATATTTTCTTCAGTTTTTCTTTTACATGTCCGCACTTGCCAATAAAAGTATAATGCTCGCCTCTCGTGTATTATCAACCTGGCTTATGTCATGCATACACTGCAAGTAAAATTTTCCGAAAATTGGGGTGGAAATATTTTCAGACATTGGTAAAATTTTCTGAAAATGCGTTTCTGAGGCCGCTTAGCCGTCTCAGAAAAAAAAACTGATTTCCGTAAGACTAGATCACACGTATAGCGCGCGGACAGATGAATGAGGTGTGTAGTTCTCTATAATTAAGTCGCCGCGGTGGCCCGGTGGTTATGGTGCTCGGATGCTGACCCAAAAGACACCGGTTCGATCCCGGCCGCGCCGATCGCATTTTGATGGAGGCGATATGCTAGAGGCCCGTGTATTGTGCGATGTCAATGCACGTTATAGAACCCGGGTGATCGAAAATTCCGGAGTCCTCCGCTACGGCGTCCCTAATAGTCTGAGTTGCTTTAGGACGTTAAACCCCGTGGTACCAAAATATAATCGCAGGTAAACAATATCAGCCTGATAAAAGATGCATCTAGACAACTAACATCCACCGTCAAATCCGTGAGCCTCTCTCATTGCCCGACGCCCGTTCTCGCTAGCAGACGGTATACGACGACGCGGTTTTTCATCATCGCCGAAATGCTCAAAGGGTCACGGCGGGGGAAAAAAGGTGCCTATGAAGTTGCGTTGAAGCTAGCTGAAGCAAATGACATGCATGTTTATTGACTACAGGCGTATTAGTGAACCACACTGTAACAACGACTGGGAGAAACACACACAAGCTTCAGCGACGACGCCGCTAGAAAAAGTTGCAGTGGCGCCACATGGTGGTTTCTACGCCAAACGGCACGCCCGCCCCCTTCCGTTCGCGCCACTAGGATAGTTCTAGTTCACTATAACTACAACAAATTGAATGGACGATAAATTTGACCTGTTTTTTATTTCGTTGGACAATTCGGTAGCTCCTAGGCATAACGAGCACCGGTTTGTTGCAGAAATTGTTCTCTTCATTCAAACTGGGCGACGCCACTATCACCGAGTTATCTCGTCTGCGTATGTTGACTGATGCAACATAAAACAGAATGAACTGCAAAATACTTGCGTTTACTGCGCGCCAACGTGCATTTATTATTCTAGAGCTTTCCATTAGCTGTTGAAGCGTCCTGCATCATGATCGTATGTAATGTTTGCCAGCGTGAAACCACTCACGTGCACGGATGGTCAGTCGCCAGCGACGCGCTGCTACACCGAAGCGTTTGACATGCCAGAGGTGGTTTTTGGTGTCCCTCACAGTCCTCGATAGCCGCGGTGGTGTGGTTCTGCAGCATCCAGCTCGGGAGTCAGCTTGCAAGTTAGTTTTCACGTGTCAGTGTGGGCATGCCTGTGCTTTGTACCATGGCGAACCTATGAAAACTTCGTCCGCGAAGTCAGCTTCCAGCCCATATATCAAGAGAAGCACATTAAGAATATTTTTTCAGCTCATCTCTTTTATTTATTTGCAGTGGCTGCATAAAATGAATGAAAAAACGCAAATTACCGTCTGCACAACCATCCGTTCAGCACCAATTAACATTAAGCGATGTTGCAGACGGCAAGTCTTCACGGCGTCTTGGTTCAGCCTGGCACGAAGGGCGCATTGTGCAGCGAATGAGTACATGCTACAAATTTTCCTCTCCGTTCCCTTTTCCTTAAGATAAATGTAAAACGCCATGTTGCGCTAACAAGCTAGCTGCCTTTTATTTACCATCAGCGATCGACGGCCGTAGAGGCCGCCTTCTATCACTGAAAAGCCATGCGTGGTTGCGTACAATATTTTCTTCTTTAGGTACACCTCCAGCCTTTACGGTGCTAAAAAGAGTGCCTGAACTATATTGTTTGTATTTGGTGAAGTGAATTGGGTAAATAAAGCAGTTTTGATATTACACAGTGGAATCCGATGCGCAACCAAACTTGTGGCTGAATTTTTTTTCTGTCGCATTCGTCGCGTTCTTTTTCTCGGCAAAGAGCAAGAGCGCCGCTGGACGTTTCGCTGTGGCAACCGCAACGCAGTGACATCATGCCTTAGAGTTTCTTACTATTAACTAGAGGGAAAGCTGGAGCCCGCCTATGGGAATTTGCATGGAGCTTCCTCGAGACCACATGAACCACCATGGGCGCTCTAAGCATTAAGGGGCGAAAGCTACCGACTGCAGAACCACAACTTTTGGCTAAAAATAATGAAAAAACAAACGTTGTTCGATAATAAATAATGTCCTATCATTCAACATCCTGTCTATAAATCGTAACAAACGAACAGAAAAGCATGTAAATATAAAGTTCGCCCAAAATAAGCGATGGCTTGCTGTCCTATCGGCCAAGTATTGCAGACAACAAAAGCCAACATTTCTTGCTAACAGGCGCATTTTTAAAAAGAAATGTTTCGCTTCAACACTTTTTTTATCTAACAGTTTTTTAATGCCACTTCGGAAACCCGAAGCCGTTTATTGGCTTCGTGTGCTCTTGCGTTTTTGCGACTACGGCTTTTGCGCACTACGTTTGCGCCATGGACGGAACGGGAAATCTGCGTAACGCTACTCTCTGTTCCTAAAAAAACCGACTGTCCCGCACCAAGAAGCTCTTTGCCCATGCTGCTTTGAGCGCCCATGGTGGCGCAGGCGCAGCGCCGCCAGCTTTCCCTCCAGTTAGTAGTAAGAAACTATGCATCATGCCGCCGCTCAAAATCGCAACCGAACCGACATTCGCTTCCGGTTTTTTGACCAATAAGGTGTGGCCGCTGCGACAGATTATGACGCTTTTTATTATGACATAAAATCGCAATACGGCACCAGGCATAGAGTTTCTTACTATTGACTAGAGGGAAATCTGGCAGCGCTGCACCTGAGCCACCGTGGGCGCTCAAAGCATCATGGGGCGATGAGCTACATGGTGCGGGACAGTCAGTTTTTTTGATGAACAGAGAGAGGCGTTACTGAGATGTCCCGTTCCATCCACGGCGCAGACCATAGAGTTTCTTACTATTAACTAGAGGGAAAGCTGGAGCCCCGCCTATGGGAGTATGCATGAAGCGTCCTCGAATCCTCCTGTACCACCATGGGTGGTCTAAGCATCATGGGGCAGAGAGCTACCGACTGCAGAACTACAACTTTTGGACAAAAATAATGAAAAAAACAAACGTTGTTCGATAATAAAGAATGTCCTATCATTCAACATCCTGTCTATAAATCGTAACAAACGAACAGAAAAGCATGTAAATGCAAAGTTTGCTCAAAATAAGCGATGGCTTGCTCTCCTATTAGCCAAGCATTGCAGACCACAAAAGCCAATATTTCGTGCTTTACAGGCGATCTTCTAAAAAGAAATATGCTTTTTTAATGTTGTCGCTTCAAGATTCTAAAATGTTTTTCCGCAGCATTTCGGAAACAAAGACCTTTTATTGGCATTGTGTGCGGTTGCATTTTCGCTACTATGGCTTTTGCACACTACTTTTACGCGCGCCGTAGATACGGAATGGGACATCTCAGAATATATATAACGCCACTCTGTGTTCCCGAAAAAAACCTTCTGTCCCGCACCAAGTAGCTCGTCGCTTCATGATTCTCTGCGTGCCCATGGAGGTTCAGGTGCAGTGCCGCCAGCTTTCCCTCTATTAAAGTAAGAAACTCTATGGCGCAGACGACTGTGGCGCAAACCTAGTGCACAAAGGCAATAGTAGCGAAAACGCAACAGCACACGACGCAAATAAAAGGTTTCTGTTTCAATAAAAAACCTCTTAAAGTGTTGAAGCGACAAAATTTTTTCAAGAACACATTTAAGAAAAAAGTGCCCGTTAAGCACGAAATGTTGACTTTTGTTGTCTGCAGTACTTGGCCAATAGGAGAGCTAGCCACCGCTTATTTTGGGCAAACTATATTTACATGGTTTTCTGCTCGTTTGTTGCAATTTATAGACAGGACATTGAATGCTAGGACATTCTTTATTATCGAACAGCGTTTCTTTTTCCATTATTTTTTGGCCAAAAAATGTGGTTCTGCTGTCGGTAGCTCACCGCCCCATGATGCTTAGAGCGCCCATGGTCATGGAGGAAAAAAACTTTTTTTTCCTCCATGCCCATGGTGGTTCAGGTGGTCTCGAGGAAGCTCCATGCAAACTCCCATAGGCGGTCGCCAGCTTTCCCTCTAGTCAATGGGAAGAAACTCTATGACACCAGGTCTGTTATTGACCATTCACCAAAACGCCAGGAAACACGCCATGCAAGCGCGAAAGTATAGGGACCCCAACCTAAAGTTTGCCGCGCGACGACAGCGCCGTACTCCTCCCGTAGTGGCGGAATTATGAAGCGTCGATCGGGCACGATGGCGCCGGGGCGCTCTGACTGGCCGTGCTCGCGTGCTGCGCGCGCCCGTCTCCTCGCGGGCGCGGCGGATGCGAGCACAGCCTGACGACTGCACAGTGCGCCGTTTATGTCCATTGGTGGGCAGTTTTTACGCGGTGATCGAAGTGGCACGCTGCACCGTGGTTGCATAAAGGCGGTGAAGCGCCTTGCTTATCTTGTGGGCTTCCCTGGAATCACGCAACTGATTACTGCCGTGAGTGATGTCAACAGAAATTACCCAAGTGGCAGGGACCGTTCAATGCGAAGTACCGGTGCAATATCGCGCGCTGCAGTAATGATTAAAAAATAATACTAAAGATCCATCACCTGTGGCAAAAGGAGAGAGCGCTGGCGGGCAATTAATATATGTGCACTTACTCGGCCAACACCATGTAAACTGGCAGTGCATAAAACTGCGAAGGTGAAGATGGCAGACACGATTCCACATGTGAAATAACCTTGTGTCTCTGTTTTACATACGCGTAGCAGTGTGGCTCTGCAAATTAGACTGTAGACCTCGCGCGGCCGCGCAATACTGTTACGTGCCCCGTCGATACTCATAAGAACTGAGTTGAGCCAGTGGTTTGTGAGTTTAACGTCCTAAGGCTGTATGTAGTTTGTGCGCAAAGCCGTTTTTAAGGGCTCCGGAATAACAGATATTATTTTTAGATATCCGTATAGTAAATACGCCATCTGCTGTTGCAGAACGACCATGTGGCAGAAGTGGCTAGGCAAGCGCGACACCGGTATACGAACGGCAATGCGTTACCATATAGGTCGCATCAGCCGCACGCCCATGCTAGCACTCTCAAAGCTCAACAGAATGGGATTCACTAATGCGCACCGACATCGCGAAATACGCTTTCGTATTTCGCACAAATCTAAACGCGGCGCGATTCGACCTGTGACACTGGGGTGAGCAGCATAGCGCCAAAGCCATTGAAACATCGCGGAAAGGGAAAGAAAAAGGCCGCCGAATCATGTCACCAGCACGCCACGGAGAAAAAAAACGCGAAACACATTCGTGCCAGTTCGTTCCAAGGTAGGCTAAATTTCAGTTTTCACTTCGTGCACCTCGTGGTTATGCGCTCTGGGCCCTAAACTAGGGCGTGACGAAAACATCGCCCTTTTGGACTGTGCTTCACGCCGCGCACACGAGCTGTTCTCTCTCTAAAGCACGAAAGTGTGCGCAAAATTTTCGCAGCAGTATCAAAGCGCGAGGAAAACCCTCAGCGGGCGCGATCCTCTCATAACAGCGTCCATGCACGAGCGGAGAGAGCATAGCGCGCGCGAAGCAAGCTCCTCTCACAACGGCGCCGAAGCGCGAGCCAGAAAGAACGAGTGCGCGCGCGCGAAACTAGTTTCCTTCACGTGCGGGTGATGCAACGCACACAAGTAAGTGGCGAAGCTCGTCGTCCTGCCAGATTAGCTAGGAAGAGTCGCTCGGAGAAGGCGCTGTTCACTGGCGTCCGCAGCGCCCTCTGGCCCAGGTTGTGTCTCACGGAGACACCCAGGGTAGTGTTCCTGGGGAGCATTTACAGGAACACTAACCCAGGGAGAAGAGTCACGTGATCCTGCCAGAGCTACCAGAGCGGCAGCAAGAGCGGAGTGAGGCCGGGCCCACAGCGGATCCGACAGGTCGCTGCTAGCTAGCGATACGCACGCTTGCGTCGCGGAAGTTCGTTCACTCAGCATCAAGAATATATACGGTGCGACTGGCTCACTACCAACACAGGCACCCTGCAGCCGTCCATAGGAAGTGCCGAAGAGTCTTGCACTGTTGCCAAATACCAACATGGCGCCTCGAGCCTTTTCTGGCCAGCTACAAACGTGACGCCGCTACTCGCATTAACACCGGAATCAGGTGAACGGTCCTTTCAATCTTTAGTGCACAGTCAAGAACTGAAAGTGGGAGCTACGCAGAGCGACCGTCAGTTTCCACCTATGTGTAGTCATGGTACCCACCGATACTGAGTACCAGAGGACGTCTGTGCTCGCCCGATCTTTTTGCTGGATGGGGAACCGTTTTGGGAGGACCGCCGACTGATACCGACATGCCGTCCCGCTGCGGGCATGTCCGTTGTCGAAGTATTACAGAATGTAATCGGAAGCGAGGAGCTGTGCCGGGGCCACTATGAAGCTGCAAATCCGCCTTGGTGCATCGGCAGGAAGAGCTTGACGCTGTAGCGGGCAACACTGAGCGAGCTGCTTCGATTTTCTTTGTATTGTCGCTCGCGGTGATGGCGACCCGCCGGGGTTAGTCGGGAGCAGCTCCTTGCATAGGCAAGCCGTAGCAGACAACGTTGGGGTCTGGGAGCACGCTCGGTGCTCAAATAATGCACCGTGAATGCGGCAAGCGTTTGCAAGCGCGTGCTCGAGCACTTCCAGGGATTTTTGGGCGTCACGGTACGGAGTGACTTCAGTGAACGCGCGTTCTGTCCGCGTCCTGATCCAAGCAGACTGCGTCCATGACCACAGCGCGCAGGCCTGTGGGCTGTATCGCTTTCGAGCAAAAGAGTACAGCATGGCCATTGCCCGCTGCACCGCTGTGCTCATAACACAGTAGATTCATTCTCTGATAAGATAACTTTGCAGTCCTTGTGACCTGCTGTGTGATATTTCGAGCTGTGCATGGATGCCTTCACAATTCGCAAATGGTGCTGTGTGACTGAACTTAAATAATGAACTGCATTTTATTATTTCATCTCCCCTCCCCCCCTTTTTTCTTCTCTTATTGCAGCCCTAATTCAAGACTTGCTGGATCATGGTCTCATCTTGAGATAAGCTGTGAGTCTGCACTGCAAGTGGTTGACTTGTGCCTGACGTACCTGGCGTCCTTACAGGGTTACAAAACACTTCTTGCTGGCTGTTTTATCGTGAAGTGCAAGCCTGTCTACGCCAACAGTAAAGTTGACTGCTTTGTCCTATGTTGCTGTGGTTGGAGACAGGACAGCAAGCGCCATGAAGCCTGGATTCCGCACCATGCCTAGTTATAGGTGTGAAAGCTGCAAGTTTGTTGGAAAGAACAGAAAACACCTAACATACCATGTATCCTTAAACCACAGCAGCCGCGTGTATAGGTGCAGCCTTTGTGCATTTGTTACTCGCTACCAGGCCAACTTTTACCGGCACAGACGGAATATCCACAAGTTTAATAGGGCTAACATTTGTGAAATGTGTGGCCAGCTGTGTGACAACCAAGATGAGCTTGTGGCGCATACCTGTAATGAACACCCGCAGTTCTTGGATGTGCTACTGAGGAAGCAGGAAACCAAGAGAGCGTGCTATGCGAAGTATGCTGCAAAAATGAACATCAAAGGTGGAGACACTGCCTGTGCGTCTGCTGAAAAAATAGTTGCAAACAGCCTTGAGCCAGAACTGATCACTGGCGATGTTAGTGATCAGATTCACCTGCAAAATGGTGTTCTTGAAGAGCAGAATGAATGTGCTAAACAGTCAAAAAAGAGGCCTCGCGAGAGTTCGCCACCTGTGTCTGACAA
The DNA here is from genome assembly GCF_052857255.1 of Amblyomma americanum. Classification (NCBI taxonomy): domain Eukaryota; kingdom Metazoa; phylum Arthropoda; class Arachnida; order Ixodida; family Ixodidae; genus Amblyomma; species Amblyomma americanum. Next base: position 76,952,199 of record NC_135506.1, read on the forward strand.
AAAAGGCCGTACACGAAGACAAAACTATACCTGTGCTGAATGCGACTTGGTAACGAAATGGCCACGAGAATTTCTCAGCCATAGGAGAGATGTTCATGGGGATTGCATTAGCATTCATGAATGCCCTTTTTGTGTGTATGCTTCCAAATGGCCACAGAAACTACGGAGGCACTGCAATACTGTCCACAAGGAGGAGATGTGTGGTGAAAAGTCGTGGCATTTTGTCAAAACAGGATCACCTGCATTGTCACCATCTTCTGCTGAAATCAATGTGCACATTCTAGAGAAAGTGTTCAAGTGCAGCAGTTGTAACTTCCATGCAAAGAGCAAAATTCATGTGGAAGAACATGAAAAGACAGTGCATCTGAAGCGGCGGTTCTATCGTTGCCAGCAGTGTGGCTATGTGTGCCATGAAAAAGGTCGTTACACTAGCCATATGCGTTTTCACAGTTTAACAAAAATCAAATGCCAGTTCTGCAACTTCCAGACCTGCTACAAATGGAACATGGATTGGCACCTCAAGTGCCATACTTCAGGCGGTGAGTTCCGTTGCAACAAGTGTGGTTTCATGACCATGTCTCGTAAAAGCCTTACTGCCCATTGCTTGCACCACCACAATGAACTTTTGAAGGATGCTACCGATATTGAGGAAGAAAACACTGAACGTGATAATGTGGATGATGATGAGGACAAACTCGTGATTGACGAAGATGCTGCTGAGGACACCACCTCACCACCGCCACACAAAATGACTCTGAAGCGAACTGGAGAGATTGCTGTGGTAGAAAACAGTGAAGGCGCAATGCGGAAATGTAAATATTGTCCTCAGCAAGTCCTGCGGCCATCGGAGCTTAAACGACATGAAGAAACTCATTTTAAAATGATTAAGAAGCATGGATGCCCAATTTGTCATATTCGTTTTGACCAGCTTGATCACCTTAAGCAGCATGTAATGCTAAACCACCAAGAAGAGTCGAGTGGAAAGAGCAGTAGTGATGCTAATGCTACTGGGACGACAAGTGCACCAATCATTATAGAGCTGGGCAAGAGTGATGATTCAACTTCCTGTGCTAACTATTCTGGCTCCACCCAAGCACTTGACATCTCTGCCAAGAGCAAGCAGGCCATGCATGTTTGCCAACACTGTGGCTATACTACGCGATGGATTTCAGCACTGAGAAAGCACGAGTTAACCCATGGAAACTTGAAAGCCTTCAAGTGCACCCACTGCTCCTATACAAGCCATTGGAAAGGTGACATGATGCGCCATGCTTTTCGAATGCACAAGGAGAACACTGGTGCAGCTGACACTAAACCCAGGATCGTTCAGAAATACAAGTGTCCACACTGTTCATTTCTGACCCGACCAGCATGGCGCTTTCATTTTCATATGATACAGCACCTCAATAAAAGACCCTTCATGTGCCCACTCTGCAGCTATCGCTCCAACTGGAAATGCGATGTCAAGAAGCATATCAAAAGAAAGTCTGGCAATGACCCAAAGCACAAGAAGGCCAGGTTGGTAGTCGTGGATGAAACCGGCTTCAAGAATTATGCAGAGTACAAGATTCATCTAGTGGATGTAGAGGAATCCTCAACAGGTGGCAAAGTTCTTCAGCCCGCACAGCCTTCCAGGCTGAATCAAGAGGAAGTGCAACTGATTTGTCGTGATGAGACAGGACGTAGTGGTAACATCTGATATACTCTATGGAGACCAAGATTACGAGGATGATTCGGAAGCTCCTATCCGTGAATCAAGTTCTAACCAGCAGGTTTCGTACTGTGGCCACTGCAACTTCAATCATACTGAACGCAAAGCAGTTCTGTCACATTTGGGCTCACATGCATCAGTAAATCTCTGTTGTTGCCGTCTTTGCAACTTTGTTTCAAAGTGGTACCACATTGTCCTGATGCATGTTAGACATCGACATAACACAGGTCCAAAACACATAGAAAGTAATGTTTCTTTCATAGAAGGCAACACATTTAATTTGAAAGAAGAAAAACCTGCTGGTACCTCCTGCATCGCAGAATGTTGAGCGGAAGATTTTCAAATGTAATACATGTCCTTACCAATGCTCAAAGGTATGCGACATTGAGTTTCACGTGAAGCACCATGTGCCTAAAGAAGTTGCCATCTACAAGTGTAACTATTGCCCATGCTATGCCAATGTCAAAAAGACTGTCCCGTCACAGGAAACTGCACAAAGAAGAGCAACAGCCAGCCATAGAGGTCCTTCCTCGCTTGCTTGTGAAGGCAGATATGAAGAAACATGCTTGTGAGCATTGTCCATACACCTCCAATAATAAAACTCAGTACCTGTACCACAAGCAGTTCCACCGGCCCAACAAGAACGCCCCTCACAAATGCACCCATTGCAATTATTGGTCAACCCGCAGCCACCTGATGGTCCAGCATCAAAAGATACACAGATCTGCCAATGGGAGGCCATATAGTGGTGGAATCCAGACAATCACAACAATGGTGAATGGCACTTCCCACCGCATGTTCAAATGTCGATTCTGTCCTAATGTGAAGATTCATAAACGCATGCATACTTCATCAAAGAGGGCTAAATTCTAGTGTGTTCTTTGTAGCTACCGATGCAACACTGGTGTTCTCACCAGCCACATGAAGCTTCACAAAATCTCAATGAAAATCTTCATGCACTGCCTTCCAGGCCAGCAGTTGCCAAAAAAGAGTTCCTGAGTCAGCAGCTGTAGCAGCACAAAGGTCTGAGATCTCGGCATTAAAGGAGAAGCTGAAAATCACCATCATGCAAGAAGATATTCAGCTACTTTTGTGACAAATTCTCTGCCATGTTCAAAAGCCACTATGACTTGGACACGCATAAGGCGTACCACAATTCTGCTCATCTGTATCCATGTCACCATTGTGACTTTAGAGCCAGACACAAGGCTCATCTGCACAAGCACCTTCTTGTTCATACACCAGAATATGCAGAACGCCAGAATGGCTTTACATTAGCTGACATTCACAGCCAGCAGCCAGAGTCTGCCACCCCTCCTGCAGCTCCAGCTTCTGCTGATCAGATGTTACTTCTGGAGAAAGCCGAGACTCGTGCCTTTGTGGATGCTGGCTCTCAGAGCATGGGAGTCCAGTTACACTGCTGCATTCGCTGCCCTGCAGCTTTTCAGAAACTAACACTGAAGTATCACCTAAGTCTGCATGGTAGCGCAAGGGTCTATGCCTGCCACTTCTGCAACTATGCGGCCAACAGCGCAGCCAATGTGAGCACACACATGCACCTTCACTTCCGAGGTGCACTGAAGCAGAAAAAAACCTCCCAAGATGTTTCGCTGCGACAAATGTCCTGCGTCATTTTCAAGACACAATCACTTTGAAAGTCACCTTACCCTTCATGGATGCAATGAACAGTTTTGTTGCTCACACTGTGACTACTCTGTCAAGCTTGCAGCAAATCTCGTCAAGCATCGTAAACTCCATGAAGTCGTTGTGCCTGAGCCAAAGCAGCCGAAAGTAGAGCCTCCTGCACCACTTACAGTTACGAGCACTCCTTAGCCACCTGAAAACGGCTCTGAGCCAAGTACTGCTGTGCCTTTGTTAGACAGTACACCAACTGCTGCCACACCAGCAGTTGTTGAACAAAAGTGTGTGTACATCTGTAGCAAGTGCCCGTACGCGTTCCATCGGCGTGAGACTGTTTTTAACCCTCTTCAGCATCACGGTACTTCAGAAGGACTGTGCTGTACTTTTTGCGATTACCGGTCACCACACATGTCAACTTTACGAGACCATTCAAGGTGTCATTTTAAGCCAATGCGTCACTACAAGCCTCAGGCTTATATGAAATACGATTCGTTCGAGATTTCGAGTAGTGCCAGTGATGTCACCGGGACACTGGTGTTTCGAGATCTTGGAGATGAAAAGTATTTCCCTAAACTTGATGCCGGTGAAAATGACACATTATCGAGCCCCGCTTCCACATCAGCCTCCTCTGGATCGTGTTTAGCTTCAACGGCATCCAGCACTCCTCAGCTACAATTGAACAATAAAGATCTCAAGCCTGCAGTTTTGAAGCCTGTCAAGCGTGAGACAAATGATGTAGTTCTAGCAAGCAAGGAAATGCTTGAGGAATTGGTGAGCAATGTTGTTGTGCTCAACAATGAAAAAGAAGAAATGCCTCCTGGTTGCAAGATGCAAGTAGTCAATATTGTAGTTTTAGATGGCACCAAACAGTTGAATGAGGTTGGAGGAGAAGTTGCACGAGCAGAACACAAGTCTGAAAGTGAAACTGACTTTAAAGATGATGAGAGTGCGCAGGATTTGTTCAATCATGTTTTAAATCCTGATTCCATGGAATACGAAGATTTGGAAGGTGAGAGGGATGTGTACTGTGAAACACTCGGTGAAGACCCAGATGTGGCTGATGAAGTTGAATGTAAAACTGTGGAGGAGGATTCAATAGAGTCTGAAGCACTTGCAGCAGATCATGATCCCATGCTGAAAGCTCCCAGTAAGTATGCTGAGTGGACTGAATTTTTGGATATCACTGAAGCATCTGATTGTGAACTGTCTGCAGAGTGCAAGGACATATTTCTGCACAGTGTAGAGTGTGAAAGTGAACATATGACAGTAGATGTTCGTGATGGTGTGGCAACTTCGTCTTTGGTTACTGATAAAAGCCTTACAGCAGTAATAGAAACTACTGAAAGCGATACTTTGTGTCAAGTAAAGAAATTGGAAGACAGCAAACCTGTGTGCTCAAGAATTAATTCACAGGATCATCTAGTAGCAACATTTCCCAATGATAGCCCATGTGTTGGTCTAAATGTAGCAGCTGTATCAAACTTGGCCAATAATTTTGAGCTGAAAAATTGTGGCGTTGAGGTTGCAGGGTACAATTTAGAGCCCGACACATGTAGCCGAGCTACAACACAGGATGAGCATGACGATTTCTCTGAGTCTTGTGTTCTGCAAAACAGTCCAGGGTGCAGTTATATGCCAGTAAGCCAAGGTGTTAACAGCATAAGTGTTTGTAAAAGCAGTGAAGATTCTTGTTCAGCTGAAAATGGTTGCACTCAGGATGGGGATAGTACTGTAGTACTGCATAGTGTGTCGTCAAGCTTGGGCGTCGATGCACGTTGCCAGATAGCAGTGGAAGAAATTGAGGCTGACGAGATCAGCAAGTGCAGATCAGACCCTGATGCAGTGTCGTGCATTGTGCCAGACGATGCAGCGCAGATTGAAATTGGCTCTTCACTGCCCACCATTAAAGCAGATCCTGGTGGTGATACTGTACTTGCACTGCAAGAGGTATTTGAAGTGCAGTCTCCTACAGCTCTTCAGCGCACAGCATTTTTGTCCCAGAGCTAGACTAAGAATGAGGAATTAAACATTTACACTGGAGGCAAATCATGTAATTTGTACAGGGTGCTCCTACATCAGTGTTCCAGGTGTGCTGTTTGCAGATGTGCAATGTATCTATGGAAGGGGAATTACAGTGAAGATCTTGCAAGGCATGCACATTTTGTGTAGTAGTGGAGATTATGCACAATGCTTTGTCACTTATTTGCTGCCCTTTCTTTTTTCCACTTTTTGTGGACATTTTTTTATGGTGCAAAGTTAGCATTTTTTATCATGGTAAATATTTAATGAAGCATTTTTTTGTGACCTGTTGTGCACAAATACAGTAACATTATTTTGATGGTTCATAGTTCAGTTATGTGTGGCGGGATGACGTGTTGCACATTGTTTTATATAGCATTGTTTCGGCCTTTTTTATATGTGAAGTGGCTTTTTTGACACATACGTGCATGAAGAAAATGCATCCTTCAGTTTGGTCCTCTGTTTGGACCTTCACTCTGTATTTACTCTCATCCTTGTAATTATATAACATTGTTTTGGTTTTTTTTATGTTTTAGTGCTCATTCTCTATACATTTGTTGTCCGTATGTATAAAACAGTTTTGTAGTTTGTTGTGCCACAGCTCCTTTTGTTAGTTAATAACTTACTCCTCTTTAATTTTCTGCAGCAAGTGCACTCTTTCATATGTCTTCATAGCACTGAGCCTCTTTGCATTGTAAAGCTACACAATTCCTTTGCATGTTTCAAATGTTGAATTGTACAGTAACCTGCATATTTATCTTGATAGCTGTCAGAAGTTTTCTTTTGTACTACTAGTTTGTTTTTGTTTGAATTTCACAAACATTCATTTTCAAGGTATACTTTGTATCGTAAAGCATTTTGTGTGGTACTTGCCTGCTATGATGGCAGAATTGGGAAGCTCAGCCAGCCGAGTGAACTGGTGTTGCAGACTTCGAGGTGGGGAACAGAAGCTGCGAAGACTAGGGGCACTGTCGGTACAAGCAGCTGCCAGACCTTGCCAACAACAATAGTTTTCCATTTTCTGCTACGTGAATCAATCTTGTACACATTTTGAATGCATTACTGTTCAAAGCAGACCTTAATATGTGATCTATTCGGGAAGTTTGAAAGCGAACAAACTAGTGATATAGAAGGCAGAATTTACGGTAGGTGCCAAGATTGATTTATTATGTAATACCCATTTCTTATAGATTCAAAGTGCCACATCTCTCCCATATGTGCAGAAGCTGAATCGTTTTTTTCCTGTTTATCTTCATAAAACCTTTTTAAAACCACTGTGCTATACAACAGCTTAGGCTAACAAAATTGTCAGCAGTACGACTTGGAGACCTTCAGCTACTTTACCTTGCAAGTTTTTTTCTAGTCAAGTTGACCATATCTGGTATGTTGTAGCAGGACTATGAAACTTATGGTTGTGGGTTAATGTGTGCATCTGGTGCACAGTGTGTACATTTGAATACACAGTTTGTACCCAAAACATTCTGAATCTGCCCCCTTCTTATTTTCTTTGTTGACTCACCTTTATTTTGCTGCAGTGTTCAGTGTAACAGCTGCCTGTCTTTATGTTGGTGTTATAGGTTCACCATCATACATGCATTGTATGTGTAGTTATTGCTGGCCTTGCGTGCACTGTGAGTGTACATGGGTATATGAGTAGCAGCGTTTCAAGTGAAAGTTGGATTATTTGTTTTAGTCAACAGTTGTTGAATAATCATTACCTCACTTGATTTGTGCTTGCATCTAATAGCATGAAAAATTGAAGAGAGCAGCATAATTGCTTAAGATATCACAAGTGCTGCTGAACTTTAGTTTGGTGGCAGAAAGGACCTTGCCACTATCAAGGGCTCAATATTTCATGGTGAAGCTGGTTCAACAATATTTTTTATGAAGACGAAAAACCTTGTAGACAAACTGTCAAGGCTGTGTGTTTCACAATTGATAAAAAAGGCATCTTTTTTCTTTTTATGTCACTTTGTGCAAAATATTGCAGCTTGGTACATAGGCAGCTTGCAGAGAGCATGCTTCCAAGCCATGTCCTATGCCGCTCAGTGACTTTTGGGATATCAAGGTGACCAGATGCAGCTCGTCTCAAAAACCCATATAAGTAGTGTGGCTTCTGCCAAAAAATAGCTCCCATTGAACGCAGAAGTGTTTGCCAATTTGGTGGACAGTTTAGGTTAAAATTCTGTGCTTGTTGAAAAGTGCATGATTTGGAAACAAGGAAGTGTTAATATGTGTAAAAATTATGATGACCAAAATATTTTCAAAACAATTGAAGTTGATTGAACATTGGCTAGGACATGTAAATGCAAAATACAAATGTGCCTTATTACTCAAGCGTGCATGAATCCAGAGACTGTGCTTAACCCTTTGACACGTTATGTACACAATTGTGTACAAAGCAAACCTGCAGCTTTTCTTGAGAGTGATTCCACCTTGCAATGATTTCTCTATTTCAGATGAATTTTGCATCTTTCACGTGGTATATAGGGTGGTTTTTATGCTATAATAGGGAATGCAGTAAATAAAATTTCGTGAAACAGTGAGCATAGTAGCACGTCATCCGCCATTTTTGTGAAGACATATTTTGCCGCCAATAGTAAGATTTTTTTTCCAATTTCAAGCATGGTGTGCACATTTGAAATAGAAATTATTGCCACGATCCTTCAGGTGTTTACTTGATAGGTCACAGCATTTTTATGGCACTATTTCTATTAATTATGACACTGTATGAAATTTTGCACATCCCCGGATTAAAATAACTACTAGTATTTAGCACTGAAAACTAACAAATGATCTTGTTTAATGCCTGAATACACTAGGCAGAGAATCTCTTCAATGAAACAAAAAATGGCGTTTCAAAGGGTTAAGCCTGAGAGCAGTCTCGAGCAGTTGAAGAAAAGCTGGTTGAGAGTGACAGTTGCATCTATGCAACTGGTTGTCTTTTGCACCGAAAGCTTCACTACCCTAGGTAGTGAAGCCACTCTTCACGTGTCGCTAAATTTGATCGTTAAATTTGAGCCAGAGGTCATGCTCTCACAAGGTTTAGGTGTCCACCAAGATGAGATCTGAGAGCTAATGTGGCCTTTCCTTTCGTCAAAAATGTTTCCTTCCCTCAAAACACATGCCTTCACATTCCTCCACGTAAGCAGACTTAAGTGCCCTCAGTTACATTTCGCCTCCATCGAAACGTGGGCCGCGGCCGGGTTCGAACCCAGGTGCTCCGGCTCAGTAGACGAGCACCTTAACCACTGAGCCGCTGCCACGGTGGGTGCGCAGCCTATCCAGTGTGCAGAACCCACTCAACGTTACAGACTCCAAGCCGTGTCTGCTTGCCTGATACACTACAGCTTTCGCTCTCTAACCAGGTTCAGCAGTAGTTAAACCGCACCTAATTTTTTTGGTAGCACAATCTTACAACACATGTACACAAGAATGGGCACTTGGTGTCAGTTGCACAGTGACATGGTTGCCAATTAAAGAGCAAACTGCATGGTGCGAGTGAATTCAGAGGACACAGTATGACTTCCACATTGCACATCCATCTTCACTGCAGAATGTTACACAGTCTGTGTGGCCACAGAAAAATAGTAAACGAGAACCTAAAGAACAGTGTTATTTACACAGACTGCTTAAGCATACTTACAGGTCTCCACTCTAAAAACGTAGTCACTGCTATACTTCGTGACATCATACAAAACAGTAACAGCCACAGCTCGAGGACGAAACATAAAACTGCTGGGTCCCGAGTCATGTCGGAATAAAAGGCAACGAGAGACCAGATTTGTGCACTGCTGATACTCATGGAAAGGAAATAAAGAAGTAAACATAGCCTTTAATGATTGCATAAAATTAGTACAATGGAAATTAAGGAAAAATGGCAGTCAGCTCGGAAAAGTGAAGTGAATAATAAACCACACTTGAAAAAGCCAGTTTTAGGTGAATTTAACGCGTGTGCACCAGGAATGTTTCAAGGAAGTGATTTTATGCCCTCTTTGAATAGGCCACATGCACCATATGCACAGCTTCCTGCTAACAAAACAAGACAAACCTGTTTGCGAAGAATGCAGAGATGGTCTTACGGTTAACCACATTTTATTTTCTTGTGTGAAACTGGAAAAAGTAAGAAAAAAGTACTTTACTCAATTTTATAATGAATTCATTCCTTTTCATCCAACACTGCTCTTGGATGATAATGCCATTGTTCATACCCTCTGTTTTTACCTTTTCTAAAAGAAGCAGGTGTGCTTGAAAAACTCAGTTTTGAACCACTGGTTAGCTTTACTACATACATGATACACCTCAGCCACTTTCTCATCCCTGAAAAGAAGGCTGAGGTTTTTGATTGATTAGGAGTCTCAGGATTCTTGCCCAGCCAAGGATAGCTGCTGAGGCTACCTGAGCTCTCTAAGGCTTTTACCACTAGCCATTCCCAAATTTCTTTTCCTCTGTAATTACTAGGCAGTACAATCCTTAGACCATCTATGCCATCGATGATCTTTCACACTTCTAAACATTCTACAAAAAAACTTATTCTGTACATTGAGCTTGATGCATGATGGCCTTAGCTGCCAATGTGCCATAAAACCCAAAACAACACATAATTATTATGAGTAATTGGAGGTTGAATTATGCATTGAAACTTTTTAGGCATGTACTTTAGAAGGATGGATAGCTGGGCGAGTTGGATCTAGCTGGGTGACACCACAGCGCTCCTCTGTGGCATCTCTTTCTTTTGTGCTTTCATCTGTTTCTGCACTGTACCACCTACAAAGTGTATAGATCTAGAATATGCCATTTTTGAAAAATCGAACTTTCATAGTTTTTTATCATTTCAAGACCTGCGTCTCCCGTTAACAGTGGTTTTTAACGTTTCAGAAAGAATTAGAACTTGTAAGGACCTTGTACAAATGCTTTGTCCAAGCAGAACTAAATGAAATGTTTCAATGCTACATTGAAAAATAATGGTTCCAGCATTTACTGCAGTTCCATCACCTACTGGTTCCATCAGCTGCTGGTTCCAGTAGGTGCTGAGAATGTGTTAATAGCCCAGTACTACTGGAAATAGTATGATCCCAGAGGGACCTACCAGCGAATTTAACTCTCATTAAATATTGAAATATTTATTCAATGTTTAGCACTTATAGTCAAAGCAATTTAGCTGCAAGATTTTGTTAGTTGAATATTTTTAAACCTCAAACAAGAAAGTGTTCCAAACAGAACAGCAAAAAATTAACTTCCTAGAACCGGTGCAATCAACAAAAAACCAATAAGCACTCTGCTGGGACCAGTACAACCAGCAGAAAACCATCAGGTTACCTACTGGCACCAGCAGAAAACCAGTAAGCACCCTACTAGAACCAGTACAACCAGTGGAATCCCAGAAAACCAGTTAGCACCATACTGGAACCAGTAGATTTCCTTCTGATTTCTACAAAATCCAGTAGATGCCCATTAACAAATTTTTGCCTGGGTAAGCTGTTTGAATAGTGTGAGCAGTGAAAGCGCAGTGGGAATTGAACCTGCTTTAGGTTCAGGGATATCTAGTATAGTTACTATCTTTATACAAAGCATTATCTTTATACCTTAGATCATCAAGTCATCAAAGCAATTCAACAATTCTTGTTTTTTTGCTTTTCTTCTTTCAATTTGTTTCTACGGTTATAGCCTTATGAAACACTTACAGAATTAATATGAAGAACTGGTTGAGCTTGAAGGCTTTCAAATTTTGCAGAGAAAAGATAACAGGCAGCAAAGAGTGAAGACAAGCACATTTTCTGCTCTTGTACTGCCCTTACTTTGGTTTGACATATCTCTGTGCTCTAAAAACATGAACAGCTACAGTGGCCTGCATTTGATGACAGCCCTATGGCTGTTGCAAAGCGATGCAGAAAGCTGGTATACTATCCAACAAATAAACACTGCGGAAAAAAAATCACAAGCTTTAAGTAACAGAATCGGCTCTCATTGCACACTCTGAGATGCTGCAAGCCACAACATTTATGTGGTCTTTTAGAGCGCAGCTCTCAAATGCCCGTTCATGGGTTGAGCCACGTCGCCGCCGTCGGTGTAACCGAGCTTGCGCTGTGCATTGCACTTCGTCGTCTTCTACAACTGACACTGCTACCGGACTAATTAATATATCCATTCTCACACCCTGTCACCTTCATCAACTAATACTAGTATCGAACAAATATCACCACCAGACCAGCCAATGACCCAGCAAAGCAAAACTATGAGCTTACAAAGCTGAGACACCTACACAGCTGCGTTCAAATTTCACATTGGGTGGTATCATAACCATGCTTAGGATTTTCTATAAATAAATGACTTAGCTTCTTTGCGTGCCAAAGCTTTCATACATAGACAAAAAGATAATGTCATAGTTACATACAGCTTACTGTTTGGTTGGTTGATGTTGGTGTGCGATATATGAAATGCAACGATGTCTGTGTTACACTGCTCCTTACTTCGACCACTATCTTAACTTCTTATGACCTGAATTTTTTAGAGTGATAGTTCTACTCAATGCAAAACTCAAATTTCAGTCTGTATGTATATAGGACAATGAAGTGACCTTCGAACTTGGCCTTAAGTCAGATGCCGAAGCATACATTGACTATGACCGATGTCTCTAGGCTGAGGAGGAATCTAATAACAGATGTTCGGTTTCAAACTTCGCATGCATTTCTTATCTCCATGACAGTTAATAAAAAGGACACCATTGAAAAACGACACCTTTGATAATGATGTTGAGCAAGAAATTAGAAAATGCATTTATAACTAGCGAAATAATGGGCACTGGTTTTTTAGCAGGCCAAGATCACACTAACACACCATTTCTTTTTTAGTAGCACTTCTGAGCTAGATCTCGAAGCCGCTGCTGTCATTGACATGCACAGTAATGCAACTTTCCCAATCATGCCAGCACCAGACTTTCAGAAAAGAAAGAAAAGATGTGAGGCATAACCTAAACTGCAAACTACAACAAACTACGAATTTGAGACTTCAAGGATGTGGTACACTTTTAACAAATATAGTAAGTGAAAAACTGGCTTCTAGTTTGGATTGGTTTATGGAGGTTTAACGTCCCAAAGTGACTCAGGCTATGAAAGACGCTGTAGTGAAGCGCTCCGGAAATGTCGACCATTTGGGGTTCTTTAACCTGCACTGCTACCGCACAGTACACAGGTCTTTAGAATTTGCCCTCCATCAACATTCGACCGCCATGGCCGAGATTAAACTCGCATCTTTCAGGTCAGCAGCTGAGTGCTATAACCACTGAGCCACCGCGGTGGCTGAAAACTGGCTCTTGGTTGTAGGCATGTATAACATGCATGGATATGCCAACCTCATCAGCAATGAGGGCATTACTTTACAGTAAGGTTTCCTAAAGAATGCTTGGCTGTAATTTCAGTGTGAAGCCAGTGGCAGAGCTTAACCTTCCTGCTCATTGCCGTACATACCCGTAAGTTCTGGAATCCACTAAAAGTGCTAAACAGTGCCACAGCGAATGCGAAAACTGACAACAGCCCATAGAGAGAGAAAAATAGAGATTAGTCCCCATAACACCAGCTATAAACTATATTACAAAAAACAACCAAGATTAGTCTTTGAAAAACACACACGAAAGGTAGGAATTGAGCGACCACTGTCAAGAGGCTATCATAAAACATTCCATTTTTGCTGTTACAGCAACGATATAAGAATGCAGTGCTTGTTGCATTAAACATATTTTTTCCCACCCTCTGCAGCACACTGGTGAGTGGTAAAGAATTTAAATTGCAGAGACCTGATTAATAAAGCACAGGAAAAGATTGTATATTTTCAAATTTCTTAACTCATTTTGTTATCGGCAAAGAAGATAGGACACCTTGGTAGAGTACGTGAGCATCCGTGAGGTGACAGCCTGGCATAGGCTTGGGCAGCATCAAACAGAACAGTGTGCAAACTGCATCAATTTTGTATAACTTCATCAGGCACCAAACCATCCATTACCCTGCATTTGAGCAAAACAGGATTGTGTCAAAACATATTTCCTCCCTGAGTTGATTTACACTTCAAAGCAGAATAGAGGACCCAGCTTTTGGCTAGAGAAAGTGCAACTTCTCTGACACTCAGGAATTTTTTTTTGTAAAGCTTTGATTACCAAAACATAATATTGCAATCTAGCACCGTGATTTTGGCTACCACATGCAGGAAATAGAATTGTGTTTAACATGGTTCTAACTGCCATTGTGAACAGACATAACACGTACATGATCTAACAAAGAATGCTTGTTACTGATTCCCTTGTGCAACATACAATCGAGCCCCCACATATTGAACCCAGATATATTGAATTATTGGCTACATCGAACATACAGATTATCCCCTTCAAAATACCATGCAAAGGTATTGGAAAGTTGCCTAATGTGAACTCCAATTTCGCCAGTCATTCAATATATTAAACGTTGCACCGTGTCTTTTTAAGTGGCCCTTCTAATGGCACTCTTCGGTCAATTTTCATGTGTGGAGACAGGTCAGCTGAGTGTGGCCTTGGGCACCTGCTGGCAACAACCAAGAGACAAGGTGAACGTGGGGTGTGCTTGGGGGTGGCCTTTGGTCCCCTGTACTTAATTTCCATGCCATGTTGCTGTCATTCAGTGAAGCCAATTTGACTGACAAGAGCACTGATGGCTCTAGCCTGGCCTGCTTCGCTGCCAAAGACATTGCAGAAAGCAACTGTACTTCAATTTTAATGAGAGTATTATATTTATAGTGTACTCGTAACACGAGCAGATATTTATGATAGGCAGTGGCTAGTTTGAAATGATCTGAACCAGGGTATACCTGGCAACATCAGTGTGCTGCCAGCATGCCAGCGGCGGAACTTCGATGCAAGAAATGCGTCCGTAGCATAGGTGTAAAGTATTCTCGCTTGAAGGTTAGATATAAGCTTGTGTTTTTTCATTTATTATACAATCAAATTACAGATATATTGAACTCCTTCATGGTCCTCTTTGAGTTCGATATATCTAGATTCAACTGCATACATTACAAAACACATCAAGGACATACCAGGACTTTTAGAAGGTTTACAAGACAGCCTGGAAAACAGCCCCATAGTCAAATATGGGCATCACCACTCACACTATATTAATAAAATCAGTGATAAAGTAGACACTGTTGTACAAGTGACCCTAGAAACAAGAAATGGACAGGTGAAGTGCAGGATTTCAGTTCTGAAGTGAGTGGCTACCAGATGATGAAATGATGCAGCCTGCTCCCATGCATTGCATAACTCCTGATCTCTTTGATGGCATCTATTAACCTGAGGAGACTGGTCCCTTCATTGCACAATCTATTTTCAACATATACAGACACCTTCATGACTAGTGTGTGAAGCTGCATCTCAGGAAAACTCGGGGATACTTTAAGGTGCAGTTTGAATGTTGCAAAGACAGAAAAATCATGAAATGCCTGGAGAGCAATTACTCTTCTGAATAAAAAACATTCATACTTTTGGTGAATACTAAAGCAAGCATAGGTTTGTTGCAACTATCTGGGAACTTGAAGGGTATGCCACATCCAATTCCGAGAGAGACTAACATTATGCACTGTGCATCCAGGACGCAAAGCAAGTAACAGTGCTTCAACCACAAATGCAAGTCCATTCCAAACAATACTGCATTGTAATGCTCAAGACAAGACTTGCCAAACATAATAAAAAAAAAGAATAACAAGCGCCCATACCATGCTTTATACTATGGCCACAAAGACTAAATTTGCTAGTCTAGGTACACTCTTTCAAAAAGCTTCATAAAAATACTGCCACAGTCCAAAAACTGTGCTATTACATTGGCACGAAGGAATGACAGCTGAATTTCTCCACTCTGCATATACACCAGATGCTAAGGCCATCAGACATGCTATGACTGACTGCGTCTTACAACAAATAAGTGGCCAGTCAAGATGGACCACGGTTCTTGTGAAGTAGTTTGTAAATCTTTGGTGTCTTCTTGTCAGCCCCAGTGCCTGAAAAAAAATTAAATGCACCATTTCCATTGAAGACAAAATGTTATGAGCAGCTGACCTTCCATGTTCTAAGAATTCAACATGGACATTCTGGGCACTCTCATAAGGCAGATTCAGTAGGTAGAATGAAAGAACTTCTAGGGACTTCCAGTAAGGCAGCTGTGGCTACTGAACTACATGGCTGTTCAAAGTCTTGCACAAGAGCATGGCACTAGTGTGGAGTGCAATTTTGACAATTCCCTTATGGAAAAGCAAACTTCGCATCCCTTTTTGCAACATTCAAAGTTTGAGCTGGTTCACACTTAGTGGCAGGATATATTACAAGCACGGTCTCTTCTGTCGCAAAGAAACATTCACAAAAAATGAATGTTGGCCTACATCAATATATTACCAAATTCTAACATCTTTTATTTTAGTTAAAACGGAGGTTTCATGAGCTAGAAATGGCCAAAAAATAAGAACGGCTGCCAATATCACCGGCCAACTTTCGAAGAACTGTGGTGTATTAACACTGCTTTTTGGGTGCAGATCCAAGTGGCTAGGCTAAACTGCCATTCACTTCGAAACCCTCCTCCCACTCCACCCTCCAGAAGCACCACCCATCCAACTCCACCCTCCATAAGCACTGCCTTTCACCACCCATCCACCTTCAATGTGTAGAGGGGCTCTACCCACCACCCAAACCACGTTCGCCCATCTCCACCTCCTGAACATTTCCACCTAATACCCACCCGATCATGTACACCTTTCAGAAGACTTAAGCTGCATGATGCAGCACTAGAATGAAAAACTGATGGCGAAATCCAATTGACAGATGTAATCGATAGGCAATAAATGTAAAAGACAACTTTACGGTCAGTACTGCACATGCTGATTTGTCTCATCACATCGTAATGTTGCCTGTGCATTTTTTACGGCTGAATTTTGGACAGTCCTAAGCTTTAATGTTAGGCAGAAGTGTTCAAAAGGCACTGAAAATGATTCACTGAGTGCTGAAATTGTCGAATGGGAAGCAAACTTAGCCCCTCGAAGCACTGCATGCATTTGGGTGCCTAATGAATCCCAATTCTTGTTATTGTTAAGAATACAAACTACTATCACCCAGCAATAATATCTCATCTTATTCAACAACAAATGCAATCACATTGTCTATATACCACTGCAGTTAAAACAAGAATAGTACTTATTAAAGTACACCACAGCATGTAAAAAATGTTGCCACATAACCTGATTCATGAAAACAGGTCAGTCCAATGTCAAGATGGCAGCACTGATTCGAGTATTCCTAGTCGCCAACTAAATGACACTGCACATAAAAAGCATGAGGATGGTGCTAAAAATAGGTTTATATAAATCCCTTGTCTTCAAACAAACTAAATTGGTTTCCCCTTTGTTTGAAGATTAACAGACTTTATGAAGATGCTTTTCAACAAGCACCCCTTAAGCACGAAATGTACAAGCTAAACACCATCTCTGGAAGCCATTTGGCTGATTGTGACATGTTGCTTCTTACGGTCCCTGGTAATATCTGTTTAACTGACACCACTCACCACATAAGCTTTTCTTGAGCCCATGCAAGTATACTTTCAATAGGACATGTGCAGCACCTTGCAAGAATATTTCAAGCTGCAAATTTAATGCAATATTGAGGGAAAGGGCAGTATGGCAGAACAGTAGTAGCTGCTAAGAATACGAAGTAGAAACATGAGAAATCAGCAAGAGTAGACAAGTTGTAAAATCATCTAAGTTGTGATACAGAAGTGCTATAGTATTGCTGTGACACCTTCTGAAGGCATAGATAATGAGACAGAGAAAGCTGAGACGACCTTAACATGCTCAACAACAGTGAAGTGATCTGGCAAGCAACAATTGCTTGGCCAAGAGTGATCCACAATAGGGGCAGTGAGAGACTTGCAGTTTATCAAGCCATGTCAGGTGTGACCCCTAAAAAGCAAAGAAACAAAAATACAAAATGAATTATTTGTAAACAGATATTCCCTTCATCCTTTTGCACATTTGGCACAACAGTGAAAAATCACTGTGTGGACAACAGATGGGAACAACAAGATGGGAGGATCAAAGCTATCCTTGTACAATAGCAGAACTTAGTATCAAAAAGGAAGGGAAGGATGACAGTGTATGCCTATGAATATGAATGCCAGTGCAAATGCTAAACCACTGCCACTATTATCACTTGTGCTGGGATACCAGCTGCCAAGGGCTGCATTCAAATAACGACCATTTCATGTGCTCACCAATGTATACGAGAAGTACGCATTGCACTTAAGACACATTATTTTGATCCAAGCAATAAGATGCACCATGGATAGAAATGTTTCATTTCCTGCCACTACAGCACCAAAAAGTATATGCTTTGTCTTACTTCCACACATTACTGACAATAGCTACTTTGAATACTCAGCATACATGACAAACACAAGCATGGCACCAGAACAAAGCAAATACACTGATATACAGCATGAGATTTTGCACTGAATTCTTTTTATCATGTAAATGTAAAAAAGAGAAAGCAGAGTTCCATACCTTACAGTTTAATTTGCAACTAAGATAGGGAACCACTTAGGTATTTAAAATAACTGTGATTTTCACTCTACTGTGGTTTTTGTGTAGATCTAGAATGACATTAGGCAAAAAAAGCCTTTATTTTGTACTGTGCTTATACACTTTTTTCTTGGGAATTGTGAAGAAATTTGGAATTAGTATATTAATTACAAATCAGTTGTTAATAACAATCCATGGTCTCTTTTAGCCATTTAAATGGCTATGGTGAGGCACAAGGCTTTCACAAGCGTGCTGTTATTACGCTCTCACGAAAGAGAGAGATAGGCATTTAAGCTGGTCGCACGCGTCTGTAGATTCCGTTGCATAGCCATAAAAAGCTGTCTATGAGTATAGAGAGGAGAGCTACACAGGTTCCACAGTAGCATCATAGATGAACAAAACTAAAATTTCTGTTAAGGCTGTATAGCTTTCCATATAGCCATGAGCTTGCACGTGCTACTACTGCAGAGTTTGCTTGGGGCTGGCTGGTTCGTGATTCTTCCAAGAAAAATTCCTTTTTAGCGTGATACATAAACGGGATACGACAGGCGCTATCGCGCACGGCATCGCACACGGCACAAAACGAATGCGATCTGGTTGACGACGTGTGAGGATTGAGGGGTCGAAGGAGGATTATATATAATAGGGCCCACTGTAGAAGAAAGGTATATCAGCAGCACTTGCTTCGGGGCTAGTTGGTTCGTGCTTCTTAAAGGGATGTAATTTCCTTTCTTAACGTGACACATAAATGTGACATGGCGCGCCAAACAATTGGCACGTGTCATGTCCTGTTCATGTGTCACACTAAAGAAAGGAAATTACATCCCTTTAAGAAGCATGAACCAACTAGCCCCCAAGCAAGCGTTGCTGAAATACATTTCTTCTACAGTGGGTCCTATTCCATGTAATCCTTCTTCGACCCCTTAATCTTCACATGTCGTCAACCAGATCGCATTTGCTTTGTGCCGTAGGCGATAGTGCCTGTTGTGTCCCGTTTATGTGTCACGCTAAAAAAGGAATTTCCTTGGAAGAAACGTCCTACTATGCAACTCCCAGTATCTAAAAACAATATTGCCAAAATGTCTACACAATGTTGAATATATTGCATCAATATTATATGTGGACATGCTGCGAGTTTTCTATAGATGTTCAGTCTCGTCAAAATGGACATTGTGTAGACTTTATGTCAACATAATATTGACTTCTGAATATATCATATGGACATTAAATATCTTGTGGCAGATATTTATTAAATGTCCACTGGATATTAGCTGGTTGGCTGGGTTAGGTTAATAAAAAATTGCCATGACCAGGATTCGGCTTCTGCGGCGGCGCACAGATATCTTCACTGGCCACTGCAGAGAGCACTAGGCTATCTCTGCAACCAATCATGTCTAGTGTTTAACTGCAACTCTCTCTAGTGGTGTGCATTGCACATCACCTAGCTTCTCCATCAACTAATACTACTACCAATCTAATAATCATGCTTTGTGCTATGTGGCGGTAGTGACAGAGAAATGTGTGCTGCATACGCTGGTGAGGACAAATGTGGCAGAAACACGGCACTAGAGCTATGCACGTTGGCGTTGACGACATTGCTGCAGAAACACGACACTGGAACATAGGCTTCTGGTGTACATTGGCATAAACGAAGAAAAGTTACAGGATTTCATTCAAGTCTACTTAAGAGCATAAATGCTAAAGCCTCTCCCTGTCCTCATTCTTCCTTCATTTTTGTTATTTTTGTAATTTTTCGTTTTTTCCTGTTAGATTCTGGTTTATTTCATTACATGTACTTTGCTAAAGAACTGTTACCGTATTTACGCGCATAATTTGCACACCCTTAACTTATCACCCGGGTTCACAAAAAAAATGTTTACTCGCATATTTTACTCACCGCGCTGTGCTAGACCACCATCACGCACGCGGGCTCTACTATGGCTCTACTCAGTAGCATTCGGCTATTCCGCGTGTTTGTTCGGAAGGCTTTTTGAATATTTTGTGCACTGGGCGTTCATGGTGGTGCCTGGGGCCGCTGCTACAATCGCGGTGGCATGAGCGGCATCGCCACTCGGAATGGCCAGCAGCGCTTCCGGGGAGGATCGGCAGCTGAAGAGCCAACATCGCTGTTTCTTTGGCTGATGCACGTGACTCGACTGCCGGCTACGCTTTTCTTGGTGGCTCTGACGGCTTTGGTTGTTCGGTCGTGTCTTGCGATGGGATATCGCAACTACACAGCAAGTTTCAAACTGCTTGTCAGCACCTTATCACTGCGCGGAGCGGCGAAGCCAGCAAGAATAACCCCGTGCGCACAAGTTTGCCCATAGACGACAATTGTTGTGTCGGAAAACTTGTGCGCACGTGGCTATTCTCGCTGGCTTCTCAGCTCTGCGCCGTGATGAGGCGTCGACAAGTAGTTTGGTCGACGCTCGTGCAGTACTGTTAAAGAATTGTGTGGTGTGATAATTGATTTATTGATCTGCGGTTGCTATCACGGATGAAGTTGCGAAAGCACACTTACGGAATCCGGAACTACCGATTGCTGTGCCACAAGCGATGACGCTGTTTTAGCATCTTATTAGGTTCATGCATGCACCTTCATGCCACCTTGCAGGGGGGGGGGGCTTTCATTTAGTGAACTTTTTTTGGGGGGACGTGAATAGAAGCCGCCGGTGACGCAAAAATTATGTCCGCCGGCCAAGGCCGACCAATACGAGCGGGGCATTGTGAGAGTTGTGGGTCCGGGTGCTGACGTATACGCGGAAATATACACTATGCCTATATTGCGCGTTATGACCTTTGTGGAGTTTTATAGGTCGCGCTCGCGAAATCCCAGCGTAATTTGCGCACCCCCTTCTTAGAGCCCTAATTTCTGAATAAAAAGTGCACAAATTATGCGCGTAAATATGGTACTTAACTTTACATATTTGTTTTATTTACCACACATTTTAACTTATGATTGAAAGTTCGTGCGGTTAATTTCCGTCTACAACTTCTGCCTACAGCTTCCGGCTACAACTTCCGTCCACGTCATTCATGAGCCAAGAAAGGCTTTTGCGTTAAAAACTGTGTAAATGTCCTGCCAACTACAGTCTGCACACTACCCCAACCCTCCACCTGTCTCCCAACATAGCTGGCTCTAGTCTCCTCCAATGGAGGACAAACTGGCCTCGACACGACAGCCGACCAAATTTGTGTCGTGTCCCAAGCAAAGTTTGTTACTACTACTACTAAAATATACAATTACAAT
Organism: Amblyomma americanum; assembly: GCF_052857255.1. Lineage (NCBI taxonomy): Eukaryota > Metazoa > Arthropoda > Arachnida > Ixodida > Ixodidae > Amblyomma > Amblyomma americanum. Next base: position 76,973,399 of record NC_135506.1, read on the forward strand.
CATTCCAGAAGCACCAACTGGTAACAGAAACAATGACTAAATGGAAGCGAGTTGTACACAGCCCAGTGAGCGAAATTGGTTGGTTTGGTTTTTGGGGGGGAAGGAAATGGCGCAGTATCTGTCTCATATATCGTTGGACACCTGAACTGCGCCGTAAGGGAAGGGATGAGGGAAGGAGTGAAAGAAGAAAGGAAGAGAGAGGTGCCGTAGTGGAGGGCTCCGGAACAATTTCGACCACCTGGGGATCTTTAACGTGCACTGACATCGCACAGCACACGGGCGCCTTAGCGTTTTTCCTCCATAAAAACGTAGCCGCCGCGGTCGGGTTCAAACCCGGGAACTCCGGATCAGTAGTCGAGCGCCCTAACCACTGAGCCACCGCCGCGGGGCTGAGAGAAATGTGCAAAAGTCAAACTGAGGATGTAAAATACACTCAATCTGCAGTGAGGGCAAAAATAACTGATTGATAACTGGAGGAGATGCAATTGTATAACACACTGAAACGAACAAGCAAGAGTACTACTTCAGGCATGCAACAAAATATTGGGCAGAAACGGTGCCAAGCATGAGCATGCCACCCAATGGACCCATACACAAGAAAAATAAGTTCCTAGAAAAGCACACTGGTCAGTTCAGTTCACACTTATTGATGAGAGAATAAAAAGCGAAGTACATACAGGGATAGGCAATACAAAAAAAAAGTGGTTTATTGATGAGAAAAACAGAGAGGTTAGCCGGAAAAATGAATATCTGGTCTTCTACTCTGCACTGAGGAAGGGGAAGAGGCGGAAAAAAGAGGGTCACGATAGCGGATGACGATAATGGGAGAAAGCAGATGAAAAAGACAAGGCACATTTTCTAACATTACAAACGCGAGTCAAGTCCCGTGTGACTTAAAACCGACAGAAAGTGAACAAGGGGAGAGGGAGCACTTAGGGTGCTTGTCAACATTTTTACAAGAGGACTTGTCTTCATCTGGGCAAAGCGTTCGTCATTGGAGAAGTTTAAATAGGGTGCTCACACAAAGGAGGAAGCCCTGGTGTGGGGTAGAAGGCTGTGATGTGGGAAGGGTGTTAGAATGTGAAGCGTGAACTTGAAAATCTTGCCCAGGCAGGATAGCTACAAAAGAGGATCAGGCGGTTGGCCCGCAGAACTGTAATAAAGAAATATGCCAGCTCAGCAGAAAAGAATCTGGAGGTTGGCGAAGGTGGACAGAGAGCAATTATGGGCTTGAAAGGCTGTGTGCCCACACGTGGAGAGCTGCAAAACTAGGCATGGTACGACTGGATGGGTTGACCTGGAAAAATTAGGGGAAAGCAATTGAGCAACATGGCAGAAAGAGTACAAGGAAGAGGAAAAGAAAGAGAAGAGGGGAGGACAAAGGAGTGCAAAAGTCAAGGAATCCTGAGAAATTATAGCAGCAGGTGCAAAGCATAATGTAAAAGAACAACGAAAACCCATCTACCTATGCTCTCTTTACCCTATAGTGATAGTGGAAGACAAAGAAGTCATCCATATTAATTTTCCACCATTTAATGATTACAGTTGGTAAATGTACTCAATTGTATGTGCCTCCATTTATTTTGCTACATCCCAGCATGACTACAACATCTCTTGTGGAATATCTCAAAACTGGTAAGGGACGCAAGAATGTGCTGCACTGATTAAATGTGCAACTGACTCAAGGAAATAACAAGTTGTCACATATAATAGAGAGTCTGAAATAAAAGTATGAACGAAGGAGTATGGAAGAAGACGACGAGGTTGGCGGTAAGGTTGACGTGGATTAACCGAAGACTAAAGAAGATGAAGAAGCATTCGGTGAGGTGGAAAAGGATGATTGGTGGAAAAGAGAAGAAGAGGACGATGACAAGGATTACATAGACTAACGCCAAGGCTATAAACGGGTGAGGAAGAGCGAGGCACGGGAGGGAAGAACAGAGAAGCGGAGGCTCCGGCGGGTCAGGGACACTTCGGCTGGAAGAGAGTGACGCTGGCTACTGCTCCGGTGAGCTCGAGTTCTACGGCTTTGCACCATAGACTTCCGGTCGTTCCCGAGCCCGTTCTGGGGAGTCAACGGAGGACGCTACCACCTGCTACGGCCAGGGGTGTCTCCAGTGCTGTTGCCACCCGTCTGGGTGGTGCCCCCAATGCCAACAACATCAGCATCACCTCCATGGGTACTTAGACCAGGAGCTTGTACGATGCAGCCATCGACGCCAGCCTCAGCCCGTCGAACGCCATCTCGACGCCGGCTACTGGACCCATACAATGCGGCATCCGCATCGAACCAACCGTGAGCACGAATGTTGACCGCTACCAGTAGAACACTAGTAGTAGACGCTAGTAGCATTGTTACCGGCGGGTCGTGTTTATTGATAGTCTGTGTTAGTTTTGTTGGTTAGTTTTGTGTCATGTAAGGTGTATTAAATGTGCATCTGTGTGGGTACACCTGTCGCCTAGTCCATTCCTTCAGTCCGAAGGTTCTCTTGGGAGATCCGTTACATAAGTGCTGTTGGGTGAGTTTGTTTGAGATTATTTAAAGTTAAAGACTAAAACGTAAATGGGCACACATAGTAGTAGGCAAGCATATGTGTGTGTCCAGTGTGATCGTCTTTGCCATTTAGTTTTGGAGCCTTTTCGTAACACTTCATGGAATCAGTCATTAAGGGCAGAGTACACTGAGTGGCTTCTAAATCATCAAGAAATTGACACTACTGTGGAAGAAATCACAGAAGTCCAAATCAAGATCATGCTGCATTAGAGGAAGTGATTTGTAGGAATGAAATCAGAAAAATTACAGTTCAGTGAGAAGTGCAGCACCTTGAATATGTTTCCATTAGACTTTCGCGGCAAGTATTGAAAAGTTTCAGTGCATCTGGCACACAGCTCAACAAGGAGTACTAGGACTTCCATGTGATCACCCCGAACATTCACTGATGCAATGGGTTCCAGACAGATCCAGTAGGAGTCACTAAGAAATGGACCCATCAAATGAAAAAGCCCGCAGCTGTATGGTGCTTGTTGAAAGGTTGGCAGACAAGTGTCATAGAGACATTAAGAAGGCATTGCTCCCAACTGAGCAGTTATCATCCCAAATTCATCCTTGCAGATCACTCCAGCTTCTAGTTCCACTGTGCAAGTGCCATTTTTTTGCCTCCGATACCCACAGCAGTGTACTGCACATCAGAAAGGTGACCATGCTACAGTTTTTGAAGCTTCAAAGTTTGTCGTGAGTTTTAGCATAGGGGCGCGCTAACTATATATGTGACGTCTGTCAGATCCTCGCTAAGCTGTTTTTCCTTTCGTGTTCTTGGTTTTTTCTACATCTTCATTGCACTTTGACTTTGCGTTGATATGCAGCTTATAAGAACACGAACTGTTGAAGTGTGCTTGTCATCTTGTGCCATCCCTTTCGTAATATAGTTAGCGCACCCTTATGCTAAGCTGCTGCAGTTAGGTTTCTTGCCATATCTTTTGTAATAAATTTACAAGTTTTTTCAAATGCATTTAATGCTATAAAATCTCAATGATTGTACAAAAGTACTGCATGCATTGTAGAAAAACCAACAACCAAGAGAAGTGGACATCGCTAAAAGCTGCCACTGTCAGATTTCTTTCGAAACTTCTGCAACAAATGCTGCACAATCACTTAGGCACTGGCATTGAAAGTTTTTACCAGAATCAAAGGCTTGCTTATGCAAATAAGAGAAAACTGCCTATTAAATATCACTGAGGGAGAAATACAAGATGTAATGGCAAACCAAAAACTCTTCAAAGCAAAATAAACAAAAATCTGTCACCAAGTGCTGTATCTTCATTTCTACCAGTAAAGTACAAGCAGCAGACGTCAACACGATTTGAAACACTGAAGCATGCTCTGATGAGATACAATGCATAGAGTGCAATAGACAATTAAAAATGAGAAGGCAGTGATCACTGGATTTCGAATTGAATGACCGCAACAAATACAATGTATCATTTCAAGACAGAGATCCCCATTCTAATTTATAAGACAACAGCAAAAAAGAAAGTGCCAGAGCCACATTTCCTGAAAAATTGTTGTATACAATACGAAATGAAGAAAAACGTTTCTCTCGACTCATTTTGAAAACTAAAGCACGTTGAAAAAAGGCATCAGCTCTCAAGGCACACACTGTGCACACTCTGCCTGATTTTTCAAAACTGGCTTTTTAACCATACTGCTCTTACAAGCAAACAAGATATCCTGCTGCTAAGATATCTGAAACCAAAACAAAACATTGCCATCCAACAAGCAGAGCTAATGCTGCTGATCTCATTTCATGTCTGGAAAAGCAAGTTTCTTTACAGTCATTCACCTTCAAATTTTGCCACAGCTCACACTTCCCTAAAGAAATTACACCACATATCAGATAGTATCAAAATGATTGATGTCAAAATATCCTCCTTGATATTTCCAACAAAGATATCACGACAAAATTGACAGGTTCTTACAATGCACAATTGCTGACAACTACAGCACTGAATGTTGGCAGAACACCCTGCAGCATATTTCTACAGCAAATGCATTTAGATGAATAAACTGCACACTCGGAGAACTTGAAAAACAGCCTGTGCAAAAATCGACTTGTGTAAAAAAAATACTAGAGTTCATACCTTGTGAGATCATACATGATGAAATAGGCCCGCTTTTTGCGCAAAAGCCTTGGGACACAGATGGCATCGGAACCGCTTCTCGCCTGTGTGGATATGAAGGTGCTCCACCAAGGTGGACCTCGTGTGAAGCTCCTGCCGCAGTGATCACACTCGTACGGCTTCTCACCCGTATGAATTCGAAAGTGCTCCACCAGCTTTTCTGTAGCTATAAAGGCCTTGTTGCAATGGTTGCACTGGTAAGGACGCTCTCCAGCGTGGATTCTCTGTTCTCTTGAAGCTGCAGGGATACACTGTAGCAAAGCCGCACTCAGGGCACAGGAACGGCTGCCTGCCTCCTTGAGATTTTGTTCGAGAAGACGAGCTGCAGCAAAGCTTAGGTGCAGCCAAACCTGTGGAAACAAAGCATAGATTTCTTTAGAAACGAAGGGTATGCCTCAATGCATTGACTGGCCTATGTCTATAGGAGAGTTAATGAAAGGTGAGGATACCTGAAATAAAGCTGGCCAGATATTGTCAAAATCCAAGAACCATGCTTTGCTTAAGGCCATGGTCATGTAGACCTTAAGTAACAGCTCTTCTCTTTTAAGCTAGGCATGTTTTTCTCATGTACTTGTAGCTGCATTTTCAGGCATGCATTTTTAGCTGAACTGAGCAAAAACACTACAAACATCACATGTCATTGCAAGACTTGATCAGAGTATGGCATGGTTTGTTACAAAAAGAGAAGCATGCATTCATTACTTGCTAGTTCAGAGGCACCAACCTGCCCATAGTGCAAGGTTACATTGCAAGCACACAATTGCTTTTAGCACCACTTTCCCTAAAGCACATATAAACAAACAAGACCCTGCAAAACAGGTTTCAACTTGCAGCTGCTGCTAGTGTTCACATACACGGTGATGCAGCCTTTCCAACCGTGTCAACATCAAACTTGGAAAAAAAAACACGCGTGATGCATAACTATAAAAAAGCAGAAATGTGAGGCCCTACAGTTATGGAATTGTTCTAACCAACATAGCAACTGAAAATTGCTTTTCGGTGTAGATAAAACATGCATGGATGCCAGCCTTGTAAGCGACAAGGATATTTCTACATTGTTAATTATACATAAGGTCTCAAACAATAGGCAAAATTAGGCAAAAGTGAGAAGGACCTACAGAGGGAGAGAGATTAGATACCACATTATTCACAAACTGCTGGAGTGGATACTGGTACTCTCTAGCAAATATGAGATCGGCTTTCAACCTGAAAAACATACAAAGAGAAAATACATCACCTATTCCTATGACTTCATTTCATCCCTTCTTGAGCATTTTTTTTATACTTCTCCACAAACAGAATAGAATGCAACTGGATGAGGCTGCTCCCATAACAACAGAATGCCATGAGAAAAAATGAGTAAATGCCCCAAATCTTTCAGTGTTCAGACACTAGCGAAAAAACTTCAAGCATGAAAAAAATTAGTGACTCATTCCAGCTCTTCTTGAAAGGCTCGGATACCTGTGCTCCATGCATTCACTTCAAAATTGTGTAAATTTGAAAAACACGTATTTCACTCATAGTTACACAAAAGGTGCACAGAAGAGATGGCAAACATTGGTAGCATCTTGAAATAGACAATGAGCTGCATTACTAAAAATAAAAAGAAAGGAAATACTAAACTGTCCTCTCCCACTCGCAAATGAAGAGGGTGACTTAGTAGTTGCAAGCCGCTTGCTCTCATTAGTCCCCCGCTTATGCATGCTACTTGACATGAGCAGAAAGCACAATTATGACACCAGAAGAGAGCAAAGGCGGGAGAAAATAACAGCAGAAACCTATGAGAAAATATATGGTTACTGGGTGGGAAAGTCACAATGAATGAATCATCAACCCAAGTAACGCATTTCATTGTGGCAATGTTACCTGAATGGTATGAAATGTTAACCAGCAACGTTACCTGAAACTTGCTAGTTTCCTCTTTTGTGCTTGTGAGACCTTTCTAGAAACATTAGGCTAACCGTAACATAACAAGAACCGTTCATGTAACATTAAGCGCACATTTTAGCAATGCTTTATGTGTGTACTGTTACTTACAGACACTGTTTATGCAACAGCATTAGATGGCTGCCTTAATGTATAATTGAAGGGAAGCTGAAGCACTTTTCGAAAAAATTGAGTTCTCTAGGTCATTTTATAGCTTTTAGTCAGCTGAAAAAGAATATCTCATTCAAAAAGAGAGGAAATAAACGTAAAAAGCAGTTTTTTTAGACGAAAACGCGTCCCATTGCCTCAGGGCGCCGAACGCTGCTCTTGCCCGCAATTGGCCAGGACTGTTGCGACGTCATCCACGGAGATCTCCGACCGGCACCGATGGTGTTGCTGCGCAGCGAATTGCTTCAGCTGGCTTTTAAGGACTACGTTTTAGAAATCATGGATAATTCAAGCAGTGTTGAACAGTTTTGACTTCACCACGCATGTTCAAGCCATCAGCAGCTTCAGAAAACGGCGGAACCAAAGATACTGTGGAGTGCGCCGGCAGCGAAAGTCACGCCGCAACATTTTCGCTGGGTGGATGGATAGATAACAACTTTTATTTCCACCGGAAATGAAGAACCCTTACTACTCATCGCCACTGGCACACAGGCCTGGAGGGTGGGAGCCGGAGCCTCCGTGACTAAAGGCTAACAAAGAAATTTTATCTACTCGTGACCTCAGCCGCCAGGCGGATTGGCTTGTTTCTGCCGAGCGGGTTTTTCGCTGTGCAGCAGGGCTTCCCAGCTTTCTCTGCTGTCAATATCTTCATCGACTCTGGGGTAGTCAGCGCAGTCCCATATTCATTGCTTCCGGGTAACCGTGTAACCGCCGGCCTGTTGGAACCTTGACGAGCGCATGCAAACCTATTCCGAAATCGTTCTGAGCTACAGACTACAGAACAGAAAACTGGTGCCACCGCCGGATAAGAAGCTAAGTAATAGCGAAGCAATTGCATGGCAGCACCTGCAAGCCGGAAATTTCATTAACCCAGTATAGGCCTTTCACGTCCTACCACGGTAACACGAAAACCGAATCACGACTGATACATATGTTTTGCGTAAGTGAATGTGCAAGTGGCAATTAAAAAGAAAAGGAAATTGCACCGAAACGTTGTTGTGTACCACTGCTGCATAAAAGCCTGGCCACCATTTTCTTTCCGGCAACAGTCTGTGTGTCTTCTCCTGACCGTGTGTCTTTTTTTTGCTGCGCTGTTTTTATTTCTCTTGACCAACTTCTTGTAACGCCTGTAAACAAGATCTAAATCAGATCACCGGCACGCATACACGAGTCGCGCGAGATAAAGCATTTGTTTGTTCATTTATTTATAGTTGCTTGCCTAATTGTTCTGGAAGGCCTTTTAAAACTGCAAAACAATGCCAAACTGGATGAGTTGGAGTGGGTTCACTGCTGTCCCCCTACCCAGCGCTTCCTGAAGCGACGAGGGCGTGCCAGCGGCGGGTTTTTATGAAGCGATTGCAGCTCTGTTTGTGGACAAAATCGGGAAAAAATTTACACACGATTTTCAAGGTCTTTTCTTCCTGACCACAGCATATCATGCGATTTGAAAACCGTTTCAGCTTCCCTTTAACATTGCAGCGTATAACTATATACAGGGTGTTTCATCTAGATTTTCAGCAAATTTTTAAAATAGGCTTTTTTAGTTAGAAGAGCACTTTTTTCGAAATAGATTTGTCAGCCATGTAGTACATCAGAATACTGTTAAGACGCACTAACTAGCACCTGCTCAAGTAATAATGAATAGTTAACTTTTTACCTATTACAGTTAGGCTCCTTAATTATTGTGAAGTGTATAGCCCACTGTAAGTAATATCCAGATCAGTTTTTAAGTTTTTGAAAATGTGGTTACCCTAGGAGCTGTGGCCCAACAAATTTTGGCTACTTCCGAGTTACGTGCACTGGAGAGATTGCTTTCCTGCAAGTGTCTCGACTGCGCATAGATTTCGGTGGGATGTATTCAAAATTTGTTGAGCCACAGCGACGAGGGAAGCCGCTTTTCCGAAAGTCTAAAAACTGATATCGATATGTATTGCTTACAGAGGGCTATACGCTTCTAAATAATTAGGAACCTAACAGAAATAGCTAAAAAGTTGACTACTGAATATTAGTTAACCAGCCTGCTAATTAGCACATCTTAGCTGTACTCTGATGCATTACACTGCTTACAACATTATGCTGAAAAAAGTGCTCTTCTAACTCAAAAACACTATTTTAAAGAATTGCATAAATTCTTAAGTGAAACGCCCTGTATACAAGAATGAATATTGTGCCGGCAGTCATGCCGGGGATAATCTCCAGCCTTTGCACATAGCACCTAGTAGTCTTCAGTTATGACAGTGTGAAGACAACCACTGCCATGAGCTAACACAGCTGCTATCCCCAACCACTGTTTTTTAATACAGTGTAATGGAACATATGCAGTGAAACATGCACAAGCAGATCAGCCCCTCAATGGCAGCAAGTAAGCATGGCAGTGTGGTGCACTTGCACCTGACTTCAGCAGTGAGGTGCACAATGCCACAAGTCAAATAATACATGCAGAAAGATACACAATACACCTAGCATGAACGTCAAAGCTTTATAAGAACCAAATGATCCAATACAATGCAATGGAAACAAAACTAAGCTTGAGACTTTTTCTCAAAGATAAATATAGATCCTGCATATGTAACTGCATGTGTGCCAGCAAATGAGTACATCATTAAATTGGCAATGTTAGAAAATGACACAGAAATTGAGCATGTTTGTGTAAGTCCCCAGAGAAACACTGCAAATTAACATAGGGTGAGTAAAAGAGCAATGGGGAAATACTTGTCATTTAGTTATGTCTGTGCTGTAGGACTACAAAATAAAAAAGTTCAAAATAAAGCTATAACATTATAAATAAAACTTGAAAATATCACAGTGACTTCTGCGTAAAGTCTCGAAATAGTGCATCCCTGCTGTCGTCAGCACTGGCCGCAGGGGAGAGTATTGCAGCTTGATGGCTTCTAAATAGGAACCAATAGCAATACAGTGCACAATAGAAAGAAAACAATTTACAGAAGTTTGGCAGATTACTGTGGGAAAAAATACACGAACAATAAAAATTGCCAATTTTGATGCAGCATTGCGTATTAAAAAAAAGATGTCGATCTGCGTTGTCACCTGAAGTATATAAGATGTGACACGCATTTCATTTGTCTTTTACTAATGTATGTCCAGGCAAAGCAAGTTGCCTTACCTCTACTGTGAACAAACAGAATTTTATGCAGTGTAAAACAAGTAATCATTGCTAAGCACTCCATAGTGCTAGAATATGCTACTTTCGGCTGGTTCTCTCAGGGATTAATGTCAGTGGATTCCAAACATGCTTATTAACTGCAGTAATGTCTGAAAGCTTCAACCTCTCCCTTACATTCTCCATCTGTGGCCCATAGATTTGATATCAGAGTATATCACAAGACTCGTGCAGTTGACCTTCCTGCCAAATACAATCTTTGTATTGCTTTCTCTACATCACACCGACAACATGGTTCAGGTAAGGTTCTGTTGACATATATATCAGAATTTTTTGATGCCCTTTGGGCATCCATTACCTAAATGTTGCATTCCATAATGTCCAAGAAAAAATCAATTTGAATATGACAGAAAAAAGACATCACAAGTGTGATTCTCTAAGAACAAATTGCTTCTCAAAGAAAATGATCTGACTTTGAAGTTAAGACAATAACACCGCACTGAAAACATTAAAGCCAATGAGCAAAACAAGTACTCAGAAAAGTCGAATTGTGGAATTGTGTTGATGTGCACTGCCACTGGTCGGCAGACGTTGTTTTCCAGTTGTGTTCTTGTATTTTAAAAATGATTGTGTGTAGTGTGAGGAGCTCGAAACTGTGGTGAAGTGTGTTCCCCTAGTTTGTTGGCCTGTTCGCTAATGCTTGTTTGTCTATCCGGAGATGTTAGGAAAGGAATTGTGAAGGGAGAAAGGCTGCCATTAAGTTTGCGGACTTGTTCCCACATTTGTTTTGATGTAACTGAACTATTTATTGACGATACGTAGTTTTGCCACGAAGTTTTTTCAGCATTGCGACGGATATGTCGTGCTTTTGCTCTCGCCTTTTTAAAATTTATGAGGTTGTCGTGTGTGGGGTATCTTCGGAAAGTTACCCAGGCTTTGTTTTGATTCTTTTTTGCTTCTCTGCAATCTTGGTTATACCAAACCTTGTGGTTTCGCCGTACTACTCCTGACAACTGCGGAATAGCTAGACGTGCAGCCGAAATTATACATGTTGTAAAAATAATTTCATTTATTTCGTCGATGCTAAGATCATCTGAAAATATTTTCTCCGAACAGGCCTTTTCTTGAAATAGTGGCCAGTCTGCTAAGTGCAGCTTCCAACGGCATGGGTTAGTTGGAATTATTGATGGTGGTAATGAAAAGTTAATTATCACTGGAAAGTGATCACTTCCATACTGGTTATCAAGAATATCCCACTTAAAATCGGTAAAAATGGATGGAGAGCTAAAAGACAAGTCTATGCAACTAATTTTACCTGAGGATGAAGAGTAATATGTGGGTTTGCCTGTATTGAGCAAGCAGACGTTGTTGCACAGAATAAAATCTTCTAAAACCCGACCTCTAGTGTCTGTCTGTTCACTTGCCTAAAATGGGGAGTGCGCATTAAAATCTCCGACTACCAGATATGGCTCCGGTAACTGATTAAAAAGTGCTTCTAGGTAATGGAGTGTTACTGTGAGGTGTGGTTGAAGATACACTGTGCATATGGTAATTGTTTTAAAGCTAATGACAGTGACTGCAACGGCTTCATAATTCATCTGGAGCTTGATTTCATGCGTTGCAACACCGCTCTGAACTACGACAGCAATGCCTCCAGAGAGCCTATTCGCCTGATCACGGTCATGGTCATTCCTTGTAGCCTTTGCATTCACTACAGCTCTATTATTAGACTCCCGCAGCTAATCTTTAGTTCTCTCATCAGCAACTATAATATACTGTCAGAGACTCCACTGGTGTGATAAACCTCAGTACAAACTAATTTTCAAATCGGGTATCAGTAACAAGAAGTCTGCATGTACCCATAACCTGTGAAATTTAATCATGACTTAATCAAGTTTACTCCACAAACACGTGCTCAAGCATCAGAAATGGACAATGACTAACACAATAAAAACCAAATACAACACAAAGTTTATGCTCCAGTGATGTGATAACACTATAAATGATGCAGCAATCCACTATAGCAAAACCAGCGGGCCTCCTAAAGTATGACTCAGGTGCTGCCATTGCAGCCATTGAGCACAGTTTTATTATATAAACTGGAGGGAACAAATACGTACCTTCATTCAAAGAGTGTTTCTGGCTGCAGATACTGCTTGGCTGGCAACATCACCTTCATCCGTGATAGGAAGAGGTGTGAAATGAACACTGCAGTAGACAAAGGCATAAATGAATTAACTACGCATATTCCAGCATTACCAGCTTTGTAATTAGTTAACCCAACGCTTTGATCTATCACTAGAATACACCTTGCACACAGTGAAGAAATTCCAATTGTATAAGACAGTTTGGTACAGAAAGTTAAAGTGCAGCATTATCAACATTTGTTTATGAGTATCCTAGAATTATCAAACATGGCCAGCAGTTGTTTCTGACAAGTGACTAAAAAAATCATTGCTATAGTTTAAGAAACTTAAGGTGCAAACCATTTTTTCTGCAAAAGCTGTGCACAGGTTTTGCTATAATGTCAACATAATCATCGTATTTAAATGAGGCACGGCATTCTAAAAAATGAAATTAGGTGCCGTTTGATATGAATAACAGGTTAACCTCATACTGAAAAATTTCCTGTGTCAATGAAATCTCTAGTTGGGTCAGTAATTCAAACTCTGAGAGGACTGAAATTAAGTTTGAATTAGAAACATTTCAAAGTAGGGGGAATTTTTCAAGACTTTATATGGAGAGAACTGAAGCTTTAGTGCCAATCAATGGCAGTTTGAGCCAGGCAAGCTTAAAGTTCATGACAGTCCACTGCATTAACACTGAAGAAGTTATCTATTTTCTTCAGCCCGTTTGAAGGTCGAATAGCTTCATTGGGCACATAGTATGTTATTGTTTTTCAGTATACTGTTAAAATCTTTACTGTAAGAATAAACCAGGAATATCAAGCTTTGAGCATAACTATCAAAGTAGAGCCATGAGCATGTTTGTCTACAGAACTCAGACACTGCCCTGTGGCACAAAGGAAGTGAAAATTTTAGGCATGCTCATGGTTTTAGGGAATGCTTCACTGTTTGCTTGTATAAGACAATAGGTTTCATTTTGCTACATGTGGCTCTCAGTTACTTGAAGTTTACATGTGTTCAGCAACTGAAGGCAAACAATGCCTTCAGTATTTGCTGGTTTATACTGTCTAATTTTATGACTTATTATAGTCATTACACACGAAAAATATGAAATATGAAATTTCATGCCATCCGATTAGAAAACAAAGCCCATTCAAAACAATGTGGTACTGAAAGTATTCAGAAAAACTTGCAAAACCTTTCTGTTTTCTGCCTGATCCAGCAGCTGTTCCAAAGAGGCCACTGCTTCTGTACTTGATAACGGAAAAAGATTGACCGTGTCTTCAAGTACTGAAGGCACCGCTTCAATTCTGTTGCTCATACGGGCAGCAATTCTACCGAGAGCCTCACTATGCTACTGCAGTTTTTCTTCTATTCGGCTCAGAGAGCCTGCAATGTTGCTGAGCAGACCTGCAGTACGGGGATAAAAGACAAAGGGAAGCTAATAGATGCACAAAGGAGTAATTCAAACTGCCCTTTCAAAAACTAGGACCTGACCCACCAATACATTCGTTTCAGCAATATGTCCCCTGTACATTTATTTTCAATTCCATGTAACAGACCTTTGGGTCAAACTATGCATCTTAATTTCTACACACTGAAAAGGAATGGTAGTTGTTAGCACACATAAGTATGCTGTATTATATTCAAATAATTCAAAAAATTATTATTGGTTGCACTTTAAGGTGTGAATTGATCTCATTGCAAAGCTGTTTCTCCTGGGCACATATTGTGTAACATGAATTTTTTTTTTTCATAGCAGTTTTTTAGTCTCATAAGAGCTCTGAGAAATTACTCAACAATAGGAGCAATTTTAAAAATTTGTCACCAGGCCTGGTCAGGCTGCCATTGGAATCTGAACCTGGCAACATTTAATGCTAGAAGATTACCTTGTGAGGATAGCCTAGCAGTGCTGCTCGAGGAACTAGCAGGAATTAAATGGGATGTGTTAGGGCTTAGCGAAGTTAGGAGGACAGGTGAGGCGTATACAGTACTAAAGGACGGACACATACTGTGCTATCGCGGATTAGAGGATAGACGAGAACTAGGTGTGGGATTCCTCATTAATAAGGATATAGCTGGCAACATAGAAGAGTTCTATAGTATTAACAAGAGGGTACCAGCTATAGCAATTAGGTTGAATAGGAGGTACAAGCTAAAAGTGGTGCAGGCCTACGCGCCCACATCCAGCCATGAAGACCAGACCATTGAAAGTTTCTATGAGGACATAGATTCGGCAATGAATAAAGAAAAATCACAGTACACTGTACTGATGGGTGACTTCAATGCGAAGGTGGGCAAGAAGCAGGCTGACGACTACGTGGTAGGTGACTATGGGATAGGTTCTAGAAATAGCAGGGGAGAGTTATTAGTCAAATTCGAAGATAGAAATAATTTATGGATAATGAATACCTTCCGCAAACGCGAAAACAGGAAGTGGACATGGAAGAGCCCCAAGGGTGAGACTAAAAATGAAATCGACTTCATACTATGCGCTAAACCTGGCATCATTCAGGATGTGGCCGTCCTCGGAGAGGTGCGTTGTAGTGACCACAGAATGGTAAGGTCTCGAATTAGCTTAGACTTGAAGAGGGAACGGAAGAAGCTAGTGAAGAGGAAGACCATCAACGAGTTAGCTGTAAGAGGTAAAGTACATAAGTTCAGGATAGCGCTGCAAAACAGATATTCGGCTTTAACTGAGGAAGACGATCTTGATGTTCATACAATGAACGACAATCTGACATCAATCATTACAGAGTGCGCAGTCGAAGTAGGCGGTAGGACAGTTCGACAGGATACCGGAGAGCTATCTCAGGTGACGAAAGATCTGATTAAGAAGCGCCAAAGCATGATGGCACATAACCCTACCGACAAAATGGAACTAACAGAGCTATCAAAGTTAATAAATAAGCGCAAGGTAGCCGACATAAGGAAGTTTAATATGGAGAGAATCGAGCATGCTCTAAAGAACAGAGGTAGCCTAAAAGCAGTGAAGAGGAAACAAGGCATAGGTAAAAACCAGATTCATACACTAAGAGACAAGCAGGGCAATGTCATTAGCAATATGGATAAGATAGTTAACGTAGCCGAAGAGTTGTACACAGACCTGTACAGTAGCCAATGTAATCAGAGCGTTAATGAGAAAGACAGCAGTGCACAGCAATGCGTCATCCCATCAGTAATGAAAGATGAAGTAAAGAAAGCCTTATGAGCAATGAAAAGGGGAAAAGTAGCTGGAGAGGATCAGGTAACAGCAGATCTGTTGAAGGATGAAGGGGACATCGTGCTAGAAAAACTAGCCGCCCTGTATACGCAATGCCTTATGACCTCGACTGTGTCAGAAGCTTGGAAGAATGCAAACATTATCTTAATTAATAAGAATGAAGATGCCAAGGAGTTGAGAAATTACAGACCGATCAGCTTACTACCTGTTGCATACAAAGTATTTACTAAGGTAATCGCTAATAGAATCAGGGCAACCTTAGACCTTAATCAACCAAATGATCAGGCAGGCTTTCGTTAAGGATATTCAACAAAATATCATATTCACACTATCAATCCACTATCAATCAGGTGATAGAGGAATGCACAGAATATAACCAACCTCTATATATAGCTTTCATTGATTACGAGAAAGCATTCGACTCAGTGGAAACCTCAGCAGTCATGCAAGCATTGCATAATCAGGGGGTAGAAGAGCCTTATATCAAAATACTGGAAAATATATATAGGAACTGCACAGCTACTATAGTCCTCCATAAAGTCAGCAA
Organism: Amblyomma americanum; assembly: GCF_052857255.1. Classification (NCBI taxonomy): domain Eukaryota; kingdom Metazoa; phylum Arthropoda; class Arachnida; order Ixodida; family Ixodidae; genus Amblyomma; species Amblyomma americanum. The sequence goes on from NC_135506.1 coordinate 76,989,187, forward strand.
TAAAATTCCAATAAGTAAGGGCGTCAGGCAAGGAGACACGACCTCGCCAATGCTATTCACCGCCTGCTTACAGGAGGTATTCCGAGGCATGAATTGGGAACAGTTGGGAAAAAGAGTAAATGGAGAATACCAAAATATTCTGCGATTTGCTGATGACATTGCCTCGCTGAGTCACTCAGGAGGTGAACTGCAAATCATGATCAATGAGTTAGACAGGCAGAGCAGAATGATGGGTCTAAAAATTAACATGCAGAAAAACAAGGTAATGTTCAACAGTCTAGCAAGAGAACAGCAGTTCAGAATTGGCAGCGAGAGCTTGGAAGCTGTGAAGGAATACGTCTACTTAGGGCAGGTAGTGACAGCTGATCCGGATCATGAGAGGGAGATAACTAGAAGGATAAGAATGGGGTGGAGCGCATATGGCAAACTCTCGCAGATCATGAGTGGCAGTTTACCAATTTCCCTCAAGAGGAAAGTGTACAACAGCATAATCTTACCGGTACTCACCTACGGGGCAGAAACGTGGAGGCTAACGAAAAGAGTTCAGCTTAAGTTAAGGACAACGCAGCGAGCCATGGAAAGAAAAATGATAGGTGTAACGTTATGAGATCGGAAGCGGGCAGAGTGGGTGAGAGAACAAACACGGGTTAATGACATCCTAATCGAAATCAAGAGGAAGAAATGGGCATGGGCAGGGCATGTAATACGAAGGCAAGATAACCGCTGGTCCTTAAGGGTGACAGAGTGGATTCCAAGAGAAATTAAGCGTAGCAGGGGGCACAAGAAGGTTAGGTGGGCGGATGAGATTAAGAAGTTTGCAGGCAAAGGGTGGATGCAGCTGGAAAAGGACAGGATTAATTGGAGAGACATGGAAAAGGCCTTTGCCCTGCAATGGATTCAGTAAGGCTGATGATAATGATGATGATGGATTTACTCAGTACTTTCTGGTATGAAAAACCAAGGGTAGACATAGACGTGTATCATAAGCCTTTTTCAGACTTAATTTACTTGTTCTAATGCATGCCAGTGTATTATGATGACGTCATGCATTTTTATCAATGATGTGCTGTCTCCTTTTATCGATTTGTTGTCTGAAAAATTTAGTTCTTTTGCTGCTACTGGTAAAACACTGCAATTTCCATGCTTGCATTGGCTCAGGTGACATGGCATATTTGGTTTATCAGTCGATCAGACCACTAAGAACAGATAGGCTAGTATAGGTATATGCACTACATTGCAAGAACTCTTAACCCTGTATCAACTCAATACATGATTGTAACAAGTTGCATTGTCCCTCTGTAGTACAGAGCCATTTCTATCACTCTTCAGTTCTCCAATGCCCTGCACTGCCTGCACTTACTCTGCATATTTTAATTTTATAACCTTTGTCACTTCATCTCGCCACCTACTCACAAAGCCTTTCTTTCTCTAAGCATCCAAGACCAAATATCTTTACAGAGTACAATGCTATATAACTAAATGCTTTCAACATCACAAAACAAAAAAAATTTGTGCATTGTACCTCAAAAGCACTAAGATAACTATAAATACATTTTCAAATTTCATTTCATTCAGGCCTGTTCCTTCTTCAGGTCTGTTTTGTGGTTGCCTGGCAGGCGGGCACCGAACAAACGGTAAAGACTGTGTTGGACCGGATGCCATGGGACGCTGAATATCTGAGTCGCTATCCGAACTGTCGGGTGACACAACAGGCCGCATCCTTTTTTTTTCCAACATGTTGCTCTGGGCCTTCCGGTTCTGGGCTGCTTTCACAGCCAACTGCAAGAAACATTAGGTGTAAATGTGCCTCAGCCATGCCACGCTAGTCACTGTTTGTTGTATGGACATCTCAATCCTCTGCGATTTCACCTCTAAAAACTCTATAGCACACAGCTGCATACATAACAGGTAGATAATACATTCGTAGTATTTAATACTGTTTACAAAGCACACACAGTACTCACTTGCAAGGAGTAACCTTTGCGGAAGTTTGCTTAATCTTTTCGCAGGTATTTCTTCTTCTGATCCCAAATCCGATTCCTCCTCTGCCAGATTCTCCTTTCTTCGGGCTTCTACATATGTTCCTGAAGGCATTGCAATATTTAAAAAGTCAGCTGTACATCATTATAATAGAAAAAATTGCTTTCTTTAAAGCCAGCTAAAGCCAACAAATACATGTTCACTAATGCTGCTCATTTTTTTGTTGCAGGAGCTTCTCAAGCACCAGTATTATGCAGGAGTGGCATTCATAGTATTCCACAAACCATACAACAACCTACCCACGAGTGAGATTCTTAGCTGGGGCAACCACATTTCTTATATAAAAAAATGTAAAAAATGCCTATGTTCGATGCACAAAATAAATCAAGGGCCCAGGTGGTTGAAACATATCTAGTGCTCTTCACTACAGTGTGCCCCATAAACTGCAGTTTATTATATTACAAAATTACATCAAATGTTAACCAACCTGCTAAGGATAACTGTATTTAAAACGATAGCTGCATCTTTCACTCTAAATGTTGGCCAGCCTTTCAGAGACACTTCAGAGACATTTGGTTCAACTTTCTTGACAATTTAAGCACAAACCACTTACAAACCTGTTTATGCATGGTTCAGTGGTTTTATATAGTTAAAGGGACACTGAGGACAATTTTAGAGCCATAGCTATTAAAATTGATTGTTTTGGTTGTATGTTGGTATTTGTTTGGCAGCAAAAAAATATTTTAAAAATAGAACTGTTTTCCTGCCTTTGAGTTCAAGTTTTGACATCATGCATGTATTAGCCTCAGAGATCTGCTAAAATGACGCCAAAAAAGAAGTCATCTGGTTGAAGACAAAATGAAGTTGTCAGGCATTAACTGATTACATCACTCTAATGGCAAAGAGACTATTTTCACTGCCGATTGAGCATTCAAAAGCCAGAAAAGAGAAAAATGAAATATAGGTATCACCGCCACACGCTGGTTTCCCAAACTTCTGCGACTCCAACACATGTTTTTGCAGTCTGTGAGGCTAAGACATCATGCTTTTACTTCCAAAAAGTGGTCACGGAGTCATTTTCGGTATTGACATCACTGGTTTGAATTCAGTGGCGGGGAACAAAAAGAAATGATGTTCTTGAATCCAACTTCTTCAGCAACTAATGAGTCTATTGCTCCCAAAGAAAGCACAAGGACACAAGAAAGCAAACAGCTAAGCGGCCGCACAGGCTGGTTTGTAATCTTTTGCCCTTGACATTAATGCAAACAGCAGACTTGCACTTTAAGAGGTAGTTACAAGCATATATTGTGTTCACAGTGTCACATTCTAAACAGCACAAGAGAGATACAACCGTCTGCTGACAGCTCTTGCAAAGACTGGTTTTTCAGGAAAAGAAAATTGCGCAGTAACTATCCCGCATATCTCAGTGGACACCCAAACCGAGCTCTTGCTACTGTTTAAATAACAGTGCAGTTATAGTGTCATGTTGGCATTTAGCGGCCGAGAGTCAGCAGCGGCATAGCCCTGGACGAGCACTTCAACACTTCTTTCTCCTCTTCTTGATAGGCGCGTTCGTCTGCAAGAGCGTTGGCGTCAATAGGACGTCGTGTACATGGTACACGAGGAAAAAAGCAAATTCGTACTGTATATACCTACCTGCTTCCCCCATGATATAGCACTTCTATGCCTGCCACCCAACGCCAGGGACTTCGCAATCTTTAACAGCACTCAAGAAGCGAGGACAATTGTAGGCAGGGTTTGTCACCCACTGCTTGGGCACAGCAGCAACTCCTTCGTCCTGCAGAAAATATACGCTGTAGTAAATCCTACCATGAAAAAAACAGCAGAAAGTAATAAGCTATCAAGTAACTATGATAGTTCTAAGCAAGGATTTGAGCGGACTGTGTGATTCACCTTAGCACGCCGTGCTTTCGTTACCACTCTCGCGCTTTCGCTTTGGCGCGAAAAATGCGAAATTGGCGCAACAGTCGCGAGAAACGTCTGCGAACACAGTGGGTCGTGGTGATCGCCATCATATAATGGACAAGCAAAAACTCTAGACGAGGCCAGCACTAAAAAACCCTAAACATTTATTTGTTTACTCATGTCAGATACATTTCGTGTGAATTTTTAATAATAATTATAAATTAATATTATATACTCCTTTGTTGGCTAACTTATTGTTGCTCTTCCGCAAGCCAAGCCAGCATTGATGCTTTGATAGCATTGATAGTTTCGTTTTCTATACTGCTTTCCTTGCCAACGGTATCTGGTGTCATTTGCGATGCAACAGTACATCGTGAACGTATCATTGGCTGATAGCCGATACTGAGCTCCTGGCCAAGATTCATCGGCGGAGTCTCCATCTGACGTCATCTCCACGCCGATCACCGCCGCCGGCTGCTCCTGCAGCGTTTCGCTTGAAGCTGCATGCTGGGCATTCATTGAGCGACTAGCGGAGTTTTCAGATAGGCTGAATGTGCCGATGTGCTGTTCTGCCGTGTGTGGTGTGTGGGGCGTAGGGACGTGCATATGCACTTTGTGTGTACTAAATTAGGGGGCGACTTTGCCACCTTTATTTATGTAAAAGACAAAACGAAGTCTTGAAGACGTTGACGCTCGAGAAAAACGCCGGCGTCATGCCAGAAAAAGAGCTGCAATTTTCCAAGCAGGGGGCACCTCAACGGAACCTCAACCATCAACACCACATCCAGCTATCGAGGAACCTTCCACCAGTGAGTCTGACCGCAGTAAAGAGGAGGCCGGCAATCCTGTTGACATTTCTGGCGAAGATGCTTTGCAAACGCACGGCACGCATAATCTTGCCGCCGCCCAAGGTGCCGATTTCTTGAATGCATTGCAGCGCAAATGGCTGAGCAGCGAACACCAGTTGGAAATTTCGTCACAGTCTGAAACAAAAATCCCGTCTACGGGGCTTCGCAAGCAACATAGGTCATGGGCACTGAACGCAAACCTGCCTGCTCTGCACTTAACTGAGCTTTTAAAGATTCTGCAGACGTACCATCCAGATCTGCCATCGATTGCCCAAACGCTTCTCAGAACACCGCGCAGCAGCTCAGTCACCAGTATGGGAAGCAGTTCATACTGCTTTTTTGGTGTTTCTAGTAACCTGATTGAGCTACTAGAGTATAGCCTGATCGACCAGAATGCTGCGACTGTTTCCCCGACCATCAACATTGACAATCTGCCCATTTTTCGGAGTGCTTCAAAAGAGTTTTGGCCCATACTTGTGCGCGCTGAAGAGAGTTCCCGGCATAAGCCCTTTCTTGCTGCACTGTACTTTGGAGAATAAAAGGCTGCAGATGTTGCAATCTACCTACAGGACCTGAACAAGAACTTGGCTCTTTGTTGCATGTAAGACTTAGTTATAAAAGCACTGTGCTCAAAGTAGTGCTCTGTGCGTTTGTTTGTGATGCACCTGCGCGGCCAGCTATTAAGTGCACAAAAGGGCATACTGCTTATTTTCCGTGTGAAAAATGTGTGCAAAAGGGTGTGTACCTAAAAGAAGGCAGGAAGGTAATCTTCCCAGACATCTCGGCTGCTCTGCCCTGATGAAGATTTCAGGAACATGGCGTATCCGGAGCACTGTAACTCCAAATCACCACTACTAGAGCTAGGTGTTGGAATGGTCAGCAAATTTGCTCTCAATTACATGCACTTAGTCTGTCTTGGTGTCATGAAGAGGCTTCTAGTCTACTACTGGACATCTGCTACCCCATCTTCATCAAAACTACAAGTCAGAACATGACAGGCTATATCTGAGCAATTGGCCCACCGCTTGCATATAACACACCAAAAGAACTTAAGCATGTCCCGAGGACACTACAAGTCTTTGAATATTGGAAGGCTTCTGAGTACCGAAACTTTCTGATCTACTTATGCCCTGTTGTTTTGAAGGGGCACCATGCAGAGCGATTCTATCTGCACTTTCTGAAGCTCTGCTGTGCAATCACTATTCTTGCATCACCTGTACTCTGTATCACTTACAATAATGAGGCGGAGCAGCTGCTTCATAGCTTTGTGTCTGACGCTAAAGAACTCTATGGTCATGGTGCATACACACTTAACATGCACAGCCTAGTGCATTTGGCTGCAGATGTGCAGCAATTCGGCTGCCTTGCTTTTATTCCAAAACTAAAGCTGCACTCCCTACCGAGCAAGTTTTCATGAGAGCTGCTGAGCTGAGGGCAGAACCTTGGCAACAACATGTTAGCACAGGCAGCAGGTTGTCTCAAGAGCACAGTGATGGACCAGTCCCTGAGCAATTCCATGGTCAGCAATTCAAGAAGTTCACTGTTGGCAATACACTGTTGTCGACAAAGCCAGGAGATTGCTATGTCAAACTTTAGGATGGCAACATCATCCTGGCCAGAAACTTCCTTCTGTCAGGTGAACAGACCTTAATTTGTGGGCAGTATTTTAACTGTTTAGAAAATTTCTACTCCAAAACACTTCCTGTTATAGACATAGGAGTGTACTAGGCTTGGGAACTTTCTCGCGGTATGTGTTTGTGAAACAGCACAGATTAGAGTGCAAAACGTGTTTATGTACCTACGGGTAACAACAAAAAAACTCTTTTTTCTAGTCCTTCCATTATAAAAACCATACTATAGTGCTTGCGGCGTGGATGTGGCTACAAAATTGCAAGAACTGTCAAATTTTATTTATTTATTTGTTTACAAATATTGTTAGCCCTTGCGGGCTGTTACAAGATGGGAATGGAAAAATTAGTCAATACAACACAGCTCCAGCTGTTTTACAAAGGCTACAAGTGAATATGTTTTGTCAAATACGCGTCGGTCAAGGTTATTCCATTCTATACGTTTTAGGTAGAAACGAAAACTTATACACATCAACTCTCGGCATGTACGGCATAACTGCTAAAGGATGGTTAGTACGCGATGGCAATCTTCTGGGTGGCCGCAAGTACAAGCTGGAATCCGGATTGAACATTTTGTGATAAAGCTGAAAAAAAAACTTTAGCCTAGCAATTTTTCTGCGAATAACCAATGTTGGTAACTGCGCTCGTAAAAGAAGTTCAGATACGGACTGCGTTCTTTGGTAAGACGAAAATATAAACCTTACTTCCAATCTTTGAACACGTTCAATTTTGTCTACAAGATATTGCTGATTCGGATCCCAAATTATACTTGCGTATTCCAGAGTTGGTCTTACTATTGATTTATAGGCTTGTAGTTTGACATCCGATGGTGCATCTTTTAGCTTCCGCCTTAGGAATCCAAGTTTCCATTGAGCTGCTCCACAAATGTTTTGTACATGATCACTCCAGTTTAAGTCATGAGTAATCGTGATACCTAAATATTTTAATTTATTAGTATGCTTTAGTGCTCTGTCATTATGTACGGGAACGCTAATGGCTTCTTCTTGTTCAACACAATCATAGAAGTTGACTTTTACAATGCGAGTTATCTGTTTGTTTAGAATTTGAGCTGAGGTGCTTACTTTTTATGTACTATGCTCTTACTGGTCTGTGGGCCACTGTTTAGTACTTATGTTGTTTGATGTCATTAAAAAGATCGGATTTATAGCAACAAATCACCTGTTCAGTTTATTGACTGTGATTTCAGATTTCACTTGATGTAGGCCAGCTCCTTCTGACATGCGATTTTGTGTGGACCAAAAAACTGTAGTAAAGTGGCGGTGTCCTCACGAAGACAGGAAATTAAGGCACAGTAACTGTCCCAGACACATTACAGTTTGGTCGATATAAACTTTATCATATGTAAAATGTGTGTGGTAGCCAGCATGTGGAATATTTCGTGAATGAATAGCAGGGTGTGCAGTGCAGCCGTTTTTCAATTTTTTGCATCTCTGTAATGTACTAGCACAAGCTAGAAAGTTCGTAGGGATGAGAAACAACAATCTTCATTCTGTGTCAGCCGCCTTCTTGATGTCATTAAAATGCAGTGCAAATGAGAAAATACCTATTCTTTTGTCAAGTTTTACTGAGCCTCTCAATTCCCCCTCATCTTCTTCAGTAATGATTCTGCAACAGCAGTTAGCGAAGTTCTGCAGTATCTTGTGGCTGTCAGCTTTCCCACATTTGTCAAAGCTTCTGATTACAGGATGATTTCTCAGTGCAAGATAATTAAGAGGATTAGCGATTTCATGCGTTCAAAGCACTTCCCAAAAAAAAAGCCTGCTGTAATTTCCTACTCACGATTAAAGACACTGTGCCTCTTTGGCATAGATGGTGCACTTCACTGCAGCAAATATGGCTGCCCCCTTCTATATGTGATAGCACTTTATTTATCTGCAGGAAGAGCAGGTGTGAACGGGTAATATAGGCAGCTACTTTAATAAACATCGCAATGAGCAATATATTATTTTGCCTTTGCTTTTCCTATCCATGAAGAAGGCAACATTTTTGATTGACGGCTGTGTGGCTAAGATATAAATATGTTGCACTCTGTTCACAAATTTGTTTACTCATGCGCCTTTTGGTTTCCTGGGTGGACCATTGCAATGAGCGATATGTCATTGCTTTTCCAATCCACAAAGGAGTTAGCATTTTTGATTGACAGTTATTATGCATATAGGATAAGACTGCTCTATTGCACTGTGTGCACAGATTTGTTTGATCATGCTTTTTGGTTTGCTAGATGGTTCAATTCCTCACCAAACCGCAGGCGTAAGTTAGGCTTTTGTCCTGTGCACCTTCAAATGTTACTTCAGCTGGTGTTCAATTTCTGGAAATGTTTTCTAAATGCTCACCTTAGTTATGTTACATTCCTCACAGAAATTAAATGTTAGATTAACATTCTTATTAAACGTTACTCTAACACGTGGCTAGCAATATACAGATGTTTTTTGTGAACACATAGTAAATGTTCTTGTTTTAATGTTATAGCAGGCAATCATTAATAAAAATGAATGTGGCAACAAAAGAAACAAGATACGAAGCACCACAAATACGAGCCCATTCCAAGGAATCTCATTGTAATCCTGAAGGAAAGCAAAGTCCAACGTTATCAAACGCTCGAAAAATCTTTACCGTCTTTTACTGTATGGCCGAAAGACAACCTACTGTTCTAAGTGTATTCATGCACATGGCCCAACAAAAATATTTGTGCAATGCCCGGTTACCAGCGGCAGTTCAATACACAGCTGTCATCACCTTTGGTTCAAAAGTATGTCAGTGCAACTGTCCCGCTCCCCCCACACACAAGATACCGGCACCAGACATGCTGTTTTAATGACTATGGCTCCCAACCTACAACCGGCCAGTGAAGATAGACAGGAGTTGTTCTGAAGCACTGCATTCAGTGCTGTGACAAGGGGGGTGCTGGAGGTGCGGTCTGCACAGGATGCAGATCTCAAGGGTCAAAGCTACAGCATAGAACGGAGCGGGCCACAGATCTGTTTGTACCGCTGCTCTAAATTTCCTGATAGAATCTCACCGACTGCCTTGCTAAGTGTTCCAAATTTTTTTCTATGAATTATTACATTTTGACTAAATCATTATTATTTAATCCCTCTCTTTATTATTATTCTTATAATTTTGAAATCAAAACTCTCATCCCTTTTCTGTTCATGACAAAGAATTCACTGGTGTTGCGCTCCCACGTACTTTTCCTTTTTGTTAACTGCGTTCAGGTGAATAGCCACCCGATTCTTGGCCGATCCCCCAGTGTGGGTATGCGCCATCTTTTGATAGGCTAACAACAACAACAACAACTGTGATTAAGCTCAATGTTTCAATTCCAAAACTCGGAGCCTTATCTGACTATACAGTTGTCTGAGGGCACACATTAAGCGAAATACCTAGGCTATGAAAGCACCTAGAGACGGCATGTATTGACCTGGATGATGCCAAGCATTGGTCAGCATCACACTTCACGTCCTTCCATCAGTTGGATTTTTTTCTTGCTGCACAGCTTTTTGACTAGAAACTGAAATATTCCTCTGAACACCCCTGGCTGGGGCATAAAGAGGGGGTTGGGGTCCTAATTTGCAGCCCATTTTAAGGTACCTAATATCTACAGTGAAAATGTCTAGGTTTTCAGGCCTTGCAGTATTATTTTTGAAAACAAACTGGAAAAAAGCTTAGATGTTGAACAATCAGCAGCCTTGCAGCGCTCACGTTGAAAAAAAAATCATTGCTAGTTAAATCATTGCTAGTTATTTTTTCTCCACTTCTCCCGTAGTGCCTTCATTATCGAAAAATATATTCCTCCAGTCATCGTCTCCGGTGGCATGCATTTTAGTAATAAAATATGTCCTGTATTCTAGAACGCTGTTGCCGTAATATTTACAGCTGAAGTTTGCACACTAAATTTCTTTACATAGAGTTAGGAACCCTGATGCTTCTGCTGCACAAATTTTAAAATCCCTTGATTTGCCACACACAACTACCCCTGCCATCCCATCACATCCGGTGTTTTAAACCCTTTCACGCCCTGTGATTCCAGTTGGAATCACCCAATTTAGAGGCCACCAGTCTTGAACTGAGCAAGAAAGTCCCATTGTTTTTACAGTAGTTCCGACATTTACCTATTCATAAATTTATGTTAATGGCCTTTTGCCTGACTGATATGAGCTAGTAGGAAGGAAGGGAATACAGAAACGGCGCACGCTTTGCTGCCGCCATCGCCTGGCACCACGTCCTCCCTTGCGCTGTGCAGAAGAACACCATTTTCATTTTTTGATAATAATGGAGAAGGGTACAACTAGTCACGTAACTCCTTCAAAGTAAATTCTTTTGGCAAAACATATCTACGAGCACTAAAATGTTTCTCGATTATGAATAATTCCAAATGGGAACTTTGAAACGAGGGGCCAGATCATGCAACTGTCAACTACGAAAATTGTCAAAAACTTGTCAAAAAGATAAGCCTCGCTCCTATTGGTCAGTCGTAGCCGGCGGCAATTTTGCTTTTTTGAGTCATGGGTGGCTGCAGATTAGGTCATGGATGTGGGAGAAGTGGTGACGTTGCACACGTAATTATGCAGGCGCTAATTGACACTTTTTGTGACAGTCTTGAGGCGGTCAATTTGACACATACGTTTTTGACAGAAAATGGCAGCGGTGTACGCAGCCATACGACTGAGGCGACTGGGCTGGCGCGAGCAACAGCAAAAAAGGGCGCATGAAGACACTTTTGCCGGGAGGTGCGCGTGCGAGCGTGTTGTTGGTGTGGCGGCAGGTGCTATGTGCACTACGGCTCTTTGCTACCAGTGGGTTTCAAGCTGCCGTTGGTAATGAGGCGTACGTCTGCATCGCACAACCGACTGTGAGCAAATGCGTACAGCGGGTTTTGGAGGCAATTTGTAAAGTTAGTGCGCAGAAGGGGTGGGTTCTGTCGTCACCTCTGTGACACACAGCTACATATAAAAAAGACAAGCTTATGCTGGCAAAGCACTTCATTTAACCGAGCAAATGGCACTTCGTGGTCGTCTTCTGTTCCCAAGGGGAAAGAAACAAACAACCACTCATCACATACTGTAACACCTCACCTTTTGGCTTTTTTGTAATCGATCGAAACAGCCAAACAACACAGACTTCTACAAGTTGTCTTCGTCGATTTCATACCGTGCACTCCTTGCAAGTTCGCTCGGCAGGCACGTAGCCTTCTTTGCATTTGTGCACATTTTTCTGTGCACTTAGGTCAACCGCACAGTAGTTTGATTTCTGGCGCTGCCTAATAAACAATAACACGGCATGGAATCGGCTGCTTTCGTGCAAAGCAGCTTGATGGTTTACCGCAGTAAGCACTTCCCCGTTGCAGCAAAAGTTACCCACCACCAAATTTAATAGTACATTAGCAAACCTTTTATTTTGCTTAAAATTTTCGAACTTTAAACGCAATGGTTTAGCAAAATAAATTAATATTTTGATCACTGCATATTTCTTGTCTTTTTACAAAAATTTAGCAGACGGCCCCTCACCATGCAAATAAATGCTCTCAAGGTGTCGCCCTGCTGTAATTGCCTAATTCCTCATTGCATAAAGCGGTGACGTCTCTTCGTTTACTCATCTTGACGTCACTGTCAATAACTTTTAACAGAATTTGTGACAGTTGCGTAATCTGGCCCCTGTTGTAGAATAAACAGCGCAGTTATATCCGAGTTACTTGTATCTGTTTGTGTCGAAAAAACATTGTTTCTTCCGCACTCTGCATACGTAACAATACATGTTCTTTCCTCTCAAAAAGATGTCTACGTTCAAATCAGCACTCTTCGTTTTCAAAGAAGTGTTAAAAGCAGCCCATTACAGTTGTTAAAGTGTTGATTCACCAGACAAAGAAAAAGTAACATTCATCGCACAAAGACAAAGCATAACACAAAAGCATTGAAACCTCTATGAAATTTCACCCATGGTAGTAAATCGAACTGAAGGACAATGCAAAACTGAGTGGTAGTGCTACTGCACTGAAGGTTGAAACCACTATCCAGCTTTCAACTTTCAAAAAGCCAATCAACTCACCCAACAGTTTGTGCTGTGCATCCAAAAAGAATCGTAAGAGGAAAATTCATTTTGTGGACGCAGCATGTTACTGTTGAAAAAAAAAAAAGCCGCCACCATCTGGAAGACGAAGTAATGAGCATTAGCTATTTGGTTTAGTAGACAAAGAAAGCAAAGAACAACACACCCGTTGTCCAGTTGCGCTCCCTCAAGATATGTCCCAAACGAAACTTGCTTCATTTGCGGTGTCAAAGTGGGCCTAGAATTCGGCTTGTGGCGTGATATGGCAATGCTTCAATAAGTAATTACATGTATGCAATGTTTACCTATTATTTATTGCGGTTTTACTTCTATACCACAACTCATAGGGTTTCATTTGCCTACCAAATTTGGTACACATTTCTACCCGGATGGGTGCCCCTTGTTGTTGGAGTATATATAGTGGAACGAACGTAAACACATACAGCACTCCCGTAACTGGACAGTTTTCCTCCTGTTATAGGATGTTTCTTAGGGGTGAGCGGGAAGGAATGGGAGGGCACAACCAATTTTAATGGCCGCCATTTTAGATTCGAGAACCTTAAACTATTCCGCCATTTCGTCCCCTGACGTCATACTCACATAGTTCCACCTCTATCCGCCATAATGGGTCGTGACGTCATCATTGGCACGCGGCAGGTGGTTTTTTCTACCATGCTATTGTAGATGGCACTACAAGTCTCCAAGTGAGATATGCTGTTTTCTAGTTGCGTTGCTGCCACAGATGGTGCTGTGATCGCAGGAATCTCGAAAAGTTGATAAGAGCTAATGCTCTTAAAAGGCAGAATTCAAGAATACGAACCCTTATCACAAGGGGCACCTTCACCATACGAATACTTTTAAAATTTCTGTAGCAACCCAACCTTTGAGAATATCGGAGTAAAATTTTTTATTCATTGCATTGTGCTAGACCCTGTGAGGTAGAGGCTGGAAATGCTGGGAATGGGGTCGAGCTGCTTCTTATCCACCACCTCTAAAAATAATCAGTGCTTGTCTTCAATAAATTCAAGAATTAGAGCACTGGCCTGCACTCACTGAGAAAAAAAAGGCAAGCTGCGTGTCACGTCATTATCGCATATTCCTGGTAAGAACAGTGACACACACTTCTACTTCAGCAAAGATAAACATGGTTGCTTATCAGCTGATATTAAAATAAAACAAATCACCTAACTAAGCATTTTGCACCGACTAAGTCCCACTTATTTCATTTGGGATCTTGCGAAAAAACTGATAAAGAACAGACGAAACTCCAGCGACATTTTTTAATTATACCCTTCCGACACATGCTAGTCTCTGGATCATCAATTTTTATATTAAGCAGTCATAATTTGGGCCGGAGAGGGTTAATCGAACTTAGCTGCTAGTGAGTAGATGTCCAGAAGCGTTTCAACATAGTGGAGTAAACTAGACGTTCCAAAGGTTTCTGTTTTGCAGCAATAAATTATGTTGCCTTGTCATTCTTGCAATTTAATTCGTCTTCCATTATCTGCCTAAACCCTCTTAAATGGTTGAATTTGTTCTTGATTACTCCAGCGGCAATGAATTCAGCTGTTTTCAATATGTACAATGGGGCTTTGTGCCATTTGCCACTTCAATTGTCCTTAATATTTTCTGCGCAATCAGTACACAAGTGTTTACAGGATGGGAATGTGTCTGCATCAGTTCATTATTGGCTTCTATCTAGTTATCTATGCAGATATTAATTCAACGGTCCTGTATATCTTAGAACAACCCTTGCCAAATTACCATTTTCTCTTTTTCTTTCTTTCCAGTTTCCTTACTCATATCGCTGTAAGCCTTTTAAATGCTCACATAATTGCAATTCCTTTTACAGCCACGTTCATCCATGTCATCAAAACACTGTTGCATTTCTCTTTATTTGTGCACCTTTGTTCAAAAGCAAATTTCAGAGATTTTGTTTTCCTGGCCCTCCTAATATGAACATTTAAATAAATTCGCCAGTTGGATTTTTCATGCAATTATTCACTAAAAAATGTCTCGCATGGTTTAGTGAGCTCAACACTAAAGTGGAGAATGGCGGTAGTGTCGTGCACTGCAGAGAAAGGGGAGAGGGGAGGGTGACACGCTGGCCACCGCACCGGGTGCAATTGACGCTAGTGATGCCACTGACTAGATCTTTTATGTTAGGCATCTTCATCCAAGCTCCAATGCCTGAAAATAGTTAACAGAGGGATGCACACATTTATAACAAAGACAACTGTGTTAGCAGGAGCAGCTGAGCTGAACTTCTCAAACTGAGGGTTTCACACTGACATGCTGTATGCCTTCTCATCTTAGAGTTAGTTAACAGATAACAGTGGCACATTGGTCCACCATAATGCTCTCCGAAGCATCCAAATTCTGTTACAAAACAGACTTCTGCATGCATAAGGCGGACTTGGTCCAGTGGTCAGAGCGAGTGCAGGCTTAATTTGCTTGATTGTGGCTGCCAAACTTGCTTTATTCTAGGCAGATTACTGTTGCACTGAATAACACAGCTTGCTAGTAATGCGTAGGCTGCACAAACGCTTATCTCAATAAGTTACAAACAAAATACTCGCCACGTTGATGTGGTTAGCAACCTCTTGTAAATGCCACAAATCACAAACACTTTCCTCTTAAAAATCAGTGAACACTTGATAAATTTGCATGTTACTGATAAGAAAACATTGTTTTTTGTGAATATGTGCACTCGGACAAAATAAAATGCCGCGAAGCACAAGAACAGTACGTGTGCTAATGGCCTTTAGCAACGATGTAGTGCTAAACAATGCAAAAAAGTTGCCTTCTCCGCAATGCATGGATGCTTTTCACCTATGTGATCGCGTTTAGTCAACAGACGCGCGAGCGGCGCAGGGAACACAAATGCGCAACTCTAGGAACTATACAGTAACTAAAGCAGGTTTGTTAGACTGAATGAACCAAATTCTAGCCATGATTATTAAAAATCCTGGTTAAAGTGTGCGCACCCCTATCAACCAGTGTATGATCATTTGATGTCCTAAGCATGTCCTTCGATCATTGAATATACGGATATCCATGGGAAATCTGCCAATGTCCAACAACTCTCGCACATACCTCCTATGGAGGTACAAATATATTTCCGCCACCAACAGATCCATCCTAGATATCTGCCAGCAGATATTTTGACGATCTTTGCAGGCAATGCCTTCTCCATCATCGTAGTGCAAGCCAGAACTACAACCACCAAGTACATCTTTCAGGGCCCATGGGCTTATTAAAATCCCACAGAAGGTCCAAAATCAGGCACACACCTTGCTGTATGTCATATGCAAGAATCTGTAACACAATTCATCAACAACCAAAATGGCAGTGTATCAAAATAGGGATGATTTTATTGATGACATAAAATGCCATATTCAGTTTTCACAAGAAGTTCTTCAAGCTGGCCATAAACATGGTTTACGCAGCATGAAGGATACTGCACAGACCATGGATGAATTTTTAGCCATACTCATTCATTCAAGCAAGCGAATTTGACAGACCACATTCACTTCTATGCAGTAATTCCACAATGCCCAGTAAGTTAGTCATCTGTAGCTATGAGAGCAAAATAACTCGTAAAGTGTAAGCAACGGAGGTGAGCATATTTCTTGAAATAGTTACAGAACTGGGATGGTGCTGAGTTTTTCTGGTTGGTGCCGGTGTTATGATGAGATCCAGACCAAGTGCATTATGTAATAAGAAATAAATTCTCACCTAAGCTTTCTTCTTCGATGTTCAAGTTGTTCAATTTTATTATCTCCATTAATGTGGTTGGGGAGACAGTCCTTGCATATTTATTAAAAATAAACCTGACAGCTCTTCTCTGTATTCTTTCCAGACTTTTATACATTAGATTTAGTATACGGGTCCCACACTATCCATTCATATTCAAGTTAGGTCGAATTATTGAAGAATAACAAAGTAGCTTAATGTTAGGAAGGTCATTTTTTAGTTTGTCTTAAAGAGCCCAGTTTTGGAAATGCGGAAGAGCAGATATTGTTTAAGAGCAAGTTCCACGATAGCCTGCTACTTATTCTGATTAAATTCATTGCTGGTAGAAATGTGATCGAGTGAATTTTGTCATTTGCAAAATAGAACTTCTTTCCAATTTTTCTCTGAGGAAAGATGAAATATAAACGCCATGATGTTTAGTTCACATTCCTAGTGGGATATTTGGAATTTAGTTTAGTTTAGTTTATGGGGTTTAACGTCCCAAAGCGACTCAGGCTATGAGAGACGCCGTAGTGAAGGGCACTGTAAATTTCGACCACCTGGGGTTCCTTAATGTGCACTGACATCGCACAGCACACGGGCCTCTAGAATTTCGCCTCCATCGAAATTCTACTGCCGCGGCCGGGATCGAACCCGCATCTTTCTGGCCATCAGCCGAACGCCATAACCACTCAACCACCGTGGCGGCTGGGATATTTGCAGATGCTCCTTGAACATACACTTGCGGATGCCGCCAGCCATCCGTTAACGAATGTCCCTTGGACCACCGTTTACAAAGCCTCGGGCATACACAGAATTCCCGAAGCGTATATTCCGATGTGGACGTCCATAGGGATGCCCTACCGAACATCTTAGCCTGGCACTGGATATTCGGAACTTACTCGAACCTACCACGGATATCTGTGGTTCACTAGTCTTGCATAAAAGTATAGAATTACTTACAGATGCGCGTTTTGACATGCTTTTTGTGGAACGAATAACTTCGCGCCCCTTTCTGAACTGAGTGAGCATTAAGAGGTAGCTCATTCTTAGTGGCATCATGCATTACCAGCACTGGCCATTTTCCTACTTCACTGTGAACTAATTAGTCTTCCTGCATTGACCTGGTCCCACGTTCTAATGACAAAGCATATACTTTCACTAAAAATGGAGCTTTTAAAAGCTACAAAAGGCAGAAAAATAATATATAGGAGTCGGCATCATAGACTCATTTCAAAAGTAAGCTATTGTGCATCGCCACAGATTTTTAGGTGAAGATTCAAGAGGCAAAACTACACTGCCAGTTACTTCAAAGCAGTGGGCACATAGAGTGGTTTTGAATGTTGACAAGAGAAGTTTTATTTGGGTTGAGGGATAAATTTTTAATGCAATTCTTTCAGCAATCAATACATCTTTTGCTGCCAGACAAACATCAACACAGGCAGAAAGATCCATAGAATCAAGTTTCACAAGCAACAGAAATGGAATGCAGTTGTCCTCCGTGCACCTTTGGAAAAGCAGCACATTATTAAAGGCATGACACATGGCTGTCAGTTTGTGCTCATCAAAGCGACAAATGCCTGCATGGCAGCATCAAGCACATATGATGAATGCATGGTTTCTGTAGAACAAATAAACGAAAAGATTGCCCGGAGGCTGAGGCATATAAAGCCCTAGAAAATTCTGAACACTGAGTACATACTGCATCATTAATGCAGTGGTGATTTCTACATGTAACTATACAAAAAACTGGAGGGGACACTTAAGCTGTCTTGAGGATGTGGAATCTTAGCAGTAATAAGTTTAGTACCCACATATGTTGAATTGCTCATTTTCTAGCTTAAATTCATAGATCGCTGGTACTAGTCCTCATACCACCCCTGGCAGTAGTTGTGCAGCAGTTAAGCAACATGCCACTGCCGTGAGATGGCAGGTACTGCCATCGGTAGAGCATCTTTATGCATCAAGTTTATGGGTTTATGGAGGTTTAACGCCCCAAAGCGACTGAGGCTATAAGGAACGGCATAGTGAAGGGCTCCGGAAATTTCGATCACCTGGTGTTTTTTAACATGCACTGACATTGCACAGTACATGGGCCTCTAGAATTTTGTCTCCATCGAAATTCATGCATCAAGTATTAGAATAATGATGCAAGGTTTATACCTTCTCCTTCGTTCTTCAAAGTGAAGCCTTGAAATCTTTTTATAAAGAGTACTTTGTGCCTGACCACCAACTATACATCTATATTTCCTGTAGACTAGACTAGCTATCACTGTAAGCCATCATCACCATCCTGGCTGCACCCACTGCAGTGAAAAGGCCTCTCCCATGTCTCTCCAATTACCTGTCATTTGCCAGCTCTGCCCACCCTATGCCTGCAAACTTCTTAATCTCATTCGCCCACCTAACTTTCTGCTCCCCCTGCTATAATTGCCTTCTCTAGGAATCCACTCCTTTACCCTCAAGAACCAGCAGTTATCTTGCCTTCACATTACATGCCCTGCCCAAGCCCATTTCTTCTTTATTTAAACTAGAATGTCATTAACCCATGTTTGTTCCCTCACCCACTGTCTGCTTCAAGTCTCTTAATGTTACACCTATCATTTCTCTTTCTAAGGCTCGCTGCATTGTCCATAACTTCAGCTGAACCCTTTCCATTAGCCTCCATGTTTCAGCCCCGTAGGTGAATACCGGTAAGATACATCTGCTGCAGACATTTCTCTTGAGGGATATTGGTAAACTGTCATTCATGATCTGAGAGAACCTGCCATATGCACTCCAGGCCATTCTTATCTTTCTATAGTTATTTCCCTCTCATGATCCGGATCAGCTGTCACCACCTGCCCTCTAAGTAAATAGATTGCTTGTATTGCTTTATCACTTCCAGCACTTTGCTACCAACTCTGAACTGCTCTTCTCTTGCTAGACTGTTGAACATTACTTTGTGAACTAAACCATTGCAAGGCAGTTTTTTTTTCAATGAAAAATTTACCCACCTTCACTGTCTTTTCAGCATATCATTGCACTTTTGTAATGTGACTGAGAAATACTCCTTATCATTTCTTATATGCGGCTTAATCCTGAAAGTGTGCGCATAATTTTTTTCCACGAACTTATGTCATTAGTTCATATGGGATATCATCATCAGCCTGACTATGCCCTTTGCAGGGCAAAAGTCACTACCGTTGTCTCTCCAATTAACCCTGTCTTTTGCCAGATGCACCCATCACATGCTCGCAGACTTCTTAATGTCATCCGCCCACCTAACTTTCTGCCCATATGGCATATACCTTGCCGATTTTTAATATTCTGCCTTTAGTTGCAACAGTGGTTCAGTGGTTATGGCGCTCGGCTGCTGACCCGAAAGACGTGGGTTCGATTTCAGCTGCGGCAATCGAATTTCGATGGAACCGAAATTCTAGAAGCCCGTGTACTGTGTGATGTCAGTGCACATTAAGGAACCCTAGGTGGTCGAATTCTCCGGAGCCCTTCACTATGGCATCCCTCATATAGCCCAAGTCACGTTGGGACATTAAACCCCCATGAGCCAATATTCTGCTTTTGTCGCTTCAAGTACATGAACGTCACGTTGTTAAAGAAATTTAACAAATAATATATGGAATACATACCAAATGTCAATGTCTCTAACATGGCATTCATGCTCATTAAAAATGTTTAGGCATTCACGCTGGTGGTATAAAATTATTAAGACAATGCGAGCCACTCCTTGGTGGTGAAATTTTCTTGCAGTATTTATTTATTTACAACAACCTCAATCGTCGAAATATTGCAGAGGGGTTGGGGTTGCAATGATATTACATGCAAAAAAAATGAATACATGGCGACATCTGCTACAGCAGTGAACATTTGTGAGGCATCTCGGTCAAAGAGTAGCAAGTTGTACACAGAAGACTTCAGAAAAACCAGTATTAATAACCAAACCGCGACAACAATAGAGTAAACAATAACAAACCATTAAAAAGAGCACGACATAATATTAGCAACAAACACCTAAAAATGAAAAAATGTACATAACAAAACAGACAGTTCAAATTGGTTCTTTCGCAAGTGCGAAAACATAAGTATGACGTGTCTTGGTGTTACTACGTAGCATAACTACCCCTTTGCAAAGCAGTTGTTTCTACATAAGTTGCTCATAAAAACATCAAGAGAATTCAACAATTTTGTCGTCTTCAGAAAAAATAGAACGTTATCAAAGATGGAGCACAACTTCCTAATGCTTAAATTGTTTCATATGTCTTGGTGTTACTGCTAGAGGTGTGTGAATATTAAACGTTGTGAGATAGAAATATTAAAAATAAAATTGGTTGTGAATCAAATAGATTATGTTCAAATAATTTAGGATATCAGAACGGGTAGTTCAAAGACGAACACTTTTCCATAAAACACAGCTAGCTATGAAAAGAAAAATATACTGCTGAAAAATTTTGTTAGTCGCTGTTGAGGAATGGAAATGCCGTAGTGACTGTCTCGCTTCTTGGTGGACAGTGGAGGCGCCATAATGGAGGGCTCCAAAATGAATTCAACCGCGTCCTCAGTCCTCATGCACCTATTACCAAGAATTATATATGGGGGGAGGGGAAAAAAGTAATACATTAATAAACACTATTTTGGAGACTAATACCTATTTTTAAAGTTCTATAAACAAACGGTTGTATTCAATAAAAGTACATCACAGTTTGACTTTTCTCTTGTACTGCAAAACTAAAAGAGTTTTGATCATTGAATCGCATTCCTTTTACTACCTTATAAAAACCTCCACACGTATTACTACAAATAGTGCAATGGCAATTGACTTATTACTAATCTTCCTCATAATAATTTACGAAGTGGTACTTAAGCTGTAGTAACAAGTGATAATTTACCAATATTTGTAGTTGCTGATTCAAAAATTATGCGCACAAAAAAACATATACCAAGTTTTATTATTCAGAATATTATAGAAAATACACTTCAGCTCTTTTGAACTGAAATAGCTCTTATACAGTGGGATGACTTGCTGTCTTACTCTTCACTAAATTTTATTTCACTGTTTTCTTCAATATACAAAAAGCACTTTCCATATAAAGTGGTAAATAAGCCGAAACGTGCACAAAAGCCCTGGATGACTAATAATTTACTAAAATGATAAAGATGAAGACAAGGCTTTATCACCATTTCCTTGAGAGTTGTGACCCTGAAGTTCTAAAGGATTTTAGGAAATATTGAAACTTACTAAATAAATGTTTGAAACATGCAAAGCGCCATTACTATGCACATATATTCAAAAGAATTACGGATTCAAAACAAGCATGGAAAAAGCTTAGTTCAATTCTGCCTTCCAGGCATCAGAGAAGAATTTTGGAAATAGAAATAGATGATCAACAGCATGCAAGAAAACCTCTTGCAGAAAAATTTAATGATTATATTCTATCATTAGTTGAGAACCTTTATAACTCCGACGCCCTGCAGTATCTACCTGCCCCTTAGAACATTCCGTATTTTTAAATCCCACTGATGAGTGTGAAGTCCTCAATTTGTTCTCTGCATTGAAGAGGAGCAAATGGAAGGACATAAGCGGCATGAAAATGCAGCTGGTCAGCTCTGTGATTGATCTTATTGCCTCATATCTAACTGATTTTTACAACCTAGTTTTGTATGCTGGTCTATTTCCTGACCAACTAAAGAACGCCAAAGTGACAGTATTCTACAAAAGTGGTGAAAAAGATAACTTGGGAAATTATAGGCTGATCTCAATATTGCCAATATTTTCAAGACCTCTTGAGAGAGTATTATTTAAGAGACTTACTAGTTTCTTTGATGCTAATTCTGTTACTGTGTCTTTGCAATATGGCTTCAGCACTGGTTGATCTCCTGAGACAGCTCTACTTCATCAAAAAGAACTAATTTTAGACAATATTGAAAGATGACAACTGACGCTAGGACTTTCGTGAATTTTCAAAGGCATTTGATAGTATTAATCCCAATATTTTACTCGAGAAATTATCTTGCTACGGTGTTCGTGGTATTTCTTTTAATCTGTTTAAAAGCTACTTGACAAATCGATATCAAGCAACATGTATTGGAAATAAAATGTCCTTACTACAAAAAAATAGGCATGGCATACCTCAGGGGAGTATTCTGGGCTCAGTTCTTTTTAATGCTTGCATTATTGACCTTATATCTCTAGATAAAACCATAAATTATGTTATATGTGCCGACGATACTAATACATTCTTTACAGGAAGCACTGGAAATGACCTTGTCAAAACTGCCAACATATTTTTGGACAAACTATGTAAGTGGTAAAATGCATGTAGTCCAAAAATAAACTTTTTCAAATCAAAAGCAGTCCTCTTTAAGCTAAACAAACAAATGTTCGCTTAATTCACTAAAGTGCAGTACTACTGAAATAGAATTTTCTTCATCGGTAAAAACTCTGGGCGTTGTTTTTCATGAAAATATGCTCTGGAATTTTCACGCAGACAACATAAAACTAAACATTGCAAAGCATTAGATATATAAAGAAAAGTGCAGCACTTTTTATTTTCCTCTAAAAGCTAATGCTCTATAACACATACTTTTTGCATCACATCTACGGTATTGTCATTTGGTTTGAAGTATAATGGCACCAAGAAATCAGTCACTAGATTGGTTATTTTACAGAAAAAAGCAATTCGTGCAATTGCAAACTCTCCATACAATGCCCATACTCCTGATCGCTTCCGTAAACACAAGACTCCAAAACTTTCTTCCCTTAATGAGCATCAGCTGTTTACTTCTCTGAAATTCAAAATCCATAAAAATAGAACAACACTTCGGGCCGTTGCCAACTTGCAGATCAACATGTCATCTCTTTCCACCTGTCATCACGAACATTGGCATGTTCCACGACCACGTACGAACTACGGTCTTCAGATGCTTCGAAACAGCCTGCCAAGTGCACTAAACAACTATAAGCTAACGGAAGAGCAGCTGCGTGCTTTAACAAAGAAAAATCTATTTGACAATATTAACTGAATTTTACTGTATTATCTGACTATAATTCAACAACTGCACTATTTATTGCTTTCTTTTTTTTGCACTTATCATAGTATGTATATTTTTGCTAAGATGAAATGATTGCTCCTTGATGTTATTCCCACTACATGTGTACAAACTGTTTGTGCTTGCTGCCATGTTGTGTTGTGTGGGGAGACGGGGCCAGTCAAGCTGCCCTTGATGCAGCTTTTATCCTGTCACCCTCATCACACCTCATACATGCCCTGTACTTGTTGTGGGAAATAAAATGAAACTGAAGCTGACTTTATGCTCACATAAGCAGCAATAATGACATGAAGCATTGTAAGTTGGACAGATACCCCTATCTGGACGAGTGCACATCAGCGGTCGGTTATAGGAGGGGCAAGGCCAACACTTTCTATGGAGAAGGTGCAGTCCACTGGTGGCAAAACATAACAAAACAGCTTGCAAGAGCTTGCAGCAATGCACATTTTAACCATTCCCCAAAAACACTTGTGGAACACCCATAAGGGAGGGGATATATACGAGTATGAGCTCATATGCTATTACAATGAAATTGTACGAGTTCCACATGGGTGCAAGTTGTACGTATTGTAGCACTTTATTGTAGCTCTAGTTGCTGCTTTTTGAGTGGGGTTTAAAGCTGTACTTCCATTCCTACTATGGGCTGATGTGCATGGACTTGCAAGATGACTTTACAGTTTTACCTTAGGTTGCGAGTATTTTTTGCTATTTTTTTATGCATGCTTAACGTTTCGGATGTTAGTTTAAGGGGAGACGTGGGTCTTGAAATGAAAATTTTTATTATTGAAGATATCATAATGAAATTGGGTGTGCACATGTTTGTTCTTCCTGTTTTCAAAAATATAATTAGTTACAGTATACCTAAATTAGTTCTCATAATAGGCAAAAATATCGAAGCCTTTAGCTAAATACTTAGTGAAAGCTCGTTAATTCGACCCCCGTTAATTCGGACAATCGAATAATTCGACCTGCACGCATGGTCCCTACAATTATATATAGGAGTCTATGGGGCAAAACTCTCGTTAATTTGGACAAATTTTACCGCCCATCGGTTAATTCAACCTAGTTCCACGGCCCGCCAAGAGCGGCGCTACTGTAAAGTTGGAAAAAAAGAATGTAGCGTAGGCCATCCGTACGGTCATCGTCATCAGCAGTGCGAGGGCGAGGGAAGCAAGGTTAGCAGTGGCCGAAGCGACCGGCGTCTTTCTTTGTGCTTCGTTGCCTCTTGCAGTCGTGCTCAGTCGTCGTGTTAAACCTATCTTCAGCAAGTCTCGTTTTGGTGTGTGTCGTCGTTGCCCCATGTTTCTTGCTGCTACGATCGCAGTAATTGAACCCTAACACGCCTTTTCTGGATATTGCGTGCTTTGCCAGCGTGTTTACTGTGCTGTTTTCGAGTGCGTAGTGCGCCGTGCCTGCGCGCCTCGCCATCGCGTCCTGCTCCGATGGCGACACCGGCAAAGCGGCCGAAGTACAACCAGGCGAAGGACCTAGCCACGAAAGCGGAAATATTGAAGGTGCTGAAGGATGGTGTTTCAGGCTCTGACGTGATGGTCAAGTATGATGTTAAAAGAACCACCTTGGCCACTTACGTGAAGAATGAAAACAGCATTATGGAGGCGTTTGACAGTGAAGCCTACGGTGACAAAAGGAAACGACTGCGGACTGCGGCCCACCCGGAACTCGAAGAAGCCGTAATGCGATGGATTAGAAACGCACATGAGGCCTACCTCCCTGTGAGTGGGCCATTAATTTGTGCCCAGGCTGAAAGGTTCGCCACAAAAATGAACCTTGAAGAGTTCAAAGCTTCTGAAGGTTGGCTTGCTCGCTTCGGAAGCCGTCACAATCTGACCTTTAAGAGTGTGTGTGGCGAAAGAGCATCCGTGGACGAAGACAGGATTGAGGAGTGGCGGATCACCAGGCTTCGTGAACACCTAGCTGCATACGACACTCCGAATATATTTAACGCCGACGAAACAGCGCTTTTCTTTAAAGCACTCCCGGATAAGACGATCACCTTTAAAGGTGACCCCTGCACAGCAGGGAAAAGAAGAAAAGAAAGAGTCACTGTGCTACTTGCCGCCAACATGACGGGAACAGAGCATCTGCCTCTCCTAGTGATCGGAAAGGCTCAGAAGCCGAGGTGCTTCAAGAACGCGCGGCGCCTTCCGGTTGAATACCAAGCCAACAGGAAGGCTTGGATGACGTCCAGCATATTTCAGTCCTGGCTTCATCAAATGGATCGGCATTTTCGAGCTGAGAAATGGAAGGTCCTCATGGTTGTGAACAATTGCAGTGCTCAATGCAAGGTGTCGGGCCTGGAATGGATTAAGCTTGTGTTCCTCCCGCCAAATACAACCGCAGCCCTTCAGCCCATGGACCAGGGCATAATCCAGCATATAAAATGCAAGTACAGAAAGCATGTATTGCAGCGCATGCTTCTCTGTATGGAAGCTGGGAAGAAGTACGACCTTATGCTCCTCAGCGCTTTGAACATTCTGGCGCACGAATGGGCCAACACGCCTACAGCAGTTATTGCGAACTACTTTCGGCACAGCGGTTTTGTGCAACTGAACTGCGGTGTGGGGGAACTGCCGACAGAAGCAGCTGACGCAACCACAGAAGACGACAGCTGTTTCGACAGCGTTTTGCCTCCTGCCGTGCGGCTCGCGGATTACGTGTCCATCGATGATGGTGTCACCATTGCCGGTCAGCTGACCAAGGACGAAATCATCCAAGAAGTGACAGGCGCCGACAATGACGATTCGTCGGAAGATGACATTTGTGAGCACCTGCCCCAAACGCCGAAGCGCACGGTGAAAGAAGCCGCAGAAGCCTTGTCCGTGCTGGAAGACTTCTGTGAACAAATTCCGGATGGTTCGCGTGCCGCGGAGCATCTGGCAGCTGTTAGAGCTATTGTAGCCGCTCAAATTCGCCCGAAACAGCAGACGACGATAACAAACTTCTTTGCCAAATAAAGGTATGTCATGCTGGGGCAAATTTAATGTTTTTTGTGGTTCATTCGATACTTCGACATTCGGTTAATTCGACAATTTTTCGCGGTCCCGTCAGTGTCGAATTAACGAGCTTTTACTGTAGGTCATTAATACACTTTCAATATTTTTCTTGCTTTTGACTGAAATGAAGCTAGCTGTAACCAAAGACCTGCGATCTGGAGCTATGCTAATTGCACTGTTCCTGAGGTACATCATCGTATAAAAATGTTATGTTCATCCACCATTATGGTTCATAAAATTTGCAATGTTTGCCTCAGCCAAAAAAATAGCATAGCTCCACAGTTTAGTTCCTTCTGAATTCAACGGTATTAGAGTAATTGAAACTGCACCATAAAAAAAGAATAGAAACTTCCGTAAGGCTAGTCACGTAGGAAAACACGAAGCTAAGAAAATTGCATTTGAAGTGCGCATGCCAGCCATTCGAAGGTCATTACAGAGGCATCAAAAACCGCTGAATGTGGATTTTCAGCAGTGAGTATACCAGCATGTGGGGAAGGGGCCATACTTTTCAAACAAAGCCAAGATGGCGGCCATCAGGGATGCAATTGTGGGAAGAGACGGGCATGAAGTTCTGCTGCATTTTATTCCGAAATTGTCATTTCCGCTCTTCATAGGTGTGAAACAAATATTTTGCCCCACAGGGCCTTCTGCTACATGCAGACATTGGTGAGAGGCAACACCATGGGTTCCCGAGCATCCGCAGGGACATCCCCGCAGAGGATGTGAGACAGCGCTGGCATTGCCAGCGGCGCAGATGATTACACTGGCGGACCTGCCTCGCGCAGACCAGAAGCTCTCGCTCGTGCAATGGAGAATGCTTTCGGCAACTGGCCTGGCCAACAACGTCACCAGCCGCGGCTACCGGGACTTCCAATGAATGTGGA
The DNA here is from genome assembly GCF_052857255.1 of Amblyomma americanum. Classification (NCBI taxonomy): domain Eukaryota; kingdom Metazoa; phylum Arthropoda; class Arachnida; order Ixodida; family Ixodidae; genus Amblyomma; species Amblyomma americanum. The sequence continues at coordinate 77,016,315 of NC_135506.1, forward strand.
CCTCCCACCACAAGTGGTGACATCGGACGACAGCTTCAATGCACGCAACGCCGCACCCACCGGCTCTGCGCTCCTGCCAGTCCTGTCCCTCCACTTGGCCTTGCTGCTGCACGCCCGGTGTTCGCGCCTGGTTTTCGACAGCTTCTCCTCACTGCCATGTACGCACCTACCGTCATATCCAGTGAGCTCCTCCAGCCCTATCAGCGCTCCTTCCTCGGCTGCCCAGCCTACCCGCTTTTATGCCAGAGACCCCGTTTTGTGGCTGGTGTTGCTGGACTCGCACTTTCATGTCAACGTGTCCAGCCAGCGGCTACGCTATCAGCACGTCAGCCGCGAACTCTCACCCAGTCTCCTGGCACAACTGTGGTTGCCGCCTCCAGGCCCCGACATATACGCCGACTTCAAGAAGGGCCTGATGGCGGATTTTGGCTTGAAGCTCCTGCTGACTCTCTCCTGAGCTGTTTTGGCTTTCCCTCTGCCCGCTGCTACGTAGGTGCCCCTCCCAACACCGGTCTCTGACTATCGTCGCCACTGTATGTGCCCCCACACATGGTTTGGCAAGTGCCACGCGAGGGCGCTTCAGTCTCTTGCCAACCTTCTCAACCAGCTACCTCAAACTACCTCCCAGTCTCTCTCAAGTTTGCTTCACCGGCCCCTATGGGAGGCCATCCACTTGTGATCTCCCAACCCACGGCACCTTCTGCCTTGCCCTGTTTCCCAGCTGTGGCGACTGCCCTTGGTCCAATACTGGCAGCACCCTCTCTCGACCTGGGCCCGGACTCGCTTCTAGTCCCAAGTTCTAGTCCCTAGTCCTTCTCTTCAATGGCGGCGGCTTCCACACACCATCCCTTCGTCTGCACCCACTGAGCCAGCGCAAAGCACATATCACCTGTAACTCCTCCCACGGGTGCATTTTCTGCAAGGTCTAGAATTAGCCTAGACTTGAAGAGGGAACGGAAGAAGCTAGCGAAGAAGAAGACCATTAACGAGTTAGCCGTAAGAGGGAAAGCACAGGAGTTTAGGATAGCGCTGCAAAACAGATACTCGGCTTTAACTGAGGAAGATGATCTTGATGTTCATTCAATGCACGATAACCTGACATCAATAATTACGGAGTGCGCAGTAGAAGTAGGCGGTAGGACAGTTCGAAAAGATACCGGGAAGCTATCACAGGTTACGAAAGATCTGATTAAGAAGCGCCAAAACATGAAGGCATCTAACACTACCGATAGAATAGAACTAACGGAGCTATCAAAGTTAATAAATAAGCGCAAGGTAGCCGACATAAGGAAGTTTAATATGGAGAGAATCGAGCATGCTCTAAAGAACGGAGGTAGCCTAAAAACAGTGAAGAGGAAACTAGGCATAGGTAAAAACCAGATGTATGCATTAAGAGACAAGCAGGGCAATGTCATTAGCAATATGGATAAGATAGTTAACGTAGTCGAAGAGTTCTACACAGACCTGTACAGTAGCCAATGTAATCAGAACGCTAATGAGAAAGACAGCAGTGCACAGCAATGCGTCATCCCGCCAGTAACGAAAGATGACGTAAAGAAAGCCTTAGAAGCAATGAAAAGGGGAAAAGCAGCTGGGGAGGATCAGGTAACAGCAGATCTGTTGAAGGATGGAGGGGACATCGTGCTAGAAAAACTAGCCACCCTGTATACGCAATGCCTTAGGACCTCGACTGTACCAGAAGCTTGGAAGAATGCAAACATTATCTTAATTCATAAGAAGGGAGACGCCAAGGACTTGAAAAATTACAGGCCGATCAGCTTACTATCCGTTGCCTACAAAGTATTTACTAAGGTAATCGCTAATAGAGTCAGGGCAACGTTAGACTTTAATCAACCAAATGATCAGGCAGGCTTTCGTAAAGGATATTCTACAATAGATCATATTCACACCATCAATCAGGTGATAGAGAAATGCGCAGAATATAACCAACCTCTATATATAGCTTTCATTGATTACGAGAAAGCATTCGACTCAGTGGAAACCTCAGCAGTCATACAGGCATTGCGTAATCAGGGGGTAGAAGAGCCTTATGTCAAAATACTGGAAGATATATATAGCAACTGCACAGCTACTATAGTCCTCCATAAAGTCAGCAATAAAATTCCAATAAGGAAGGGCGTCAGGCAAGGAGACACGATCTCGCCAATGCTGTTCACCGCATGTTTGCAGGAGGTATTTCGAGGCCTGAATTGGGAACAGTTGGGAATAAGAATAAATGGAGAATACCTAAATAATCTGAGATTTGCTGATGACATTGCCTTGCTGAGTCACTCAGGAGGTGAACTGCAAATCATGATCAACGAGTTAGACAGGCAGAGCAGATCGATGGGTCTAAAAATTAACATGCAGAAAACCAAGGTAATGTTCAACAGCCTAGCAAGGGAACAACAGTTCACAATTGGCAGCGAGAGCCTAGAAATTGTGCCGGAATATGTCTACTTAGGGCAGGTAGTGACAGCTGATCCGGATCATGAGAGGGAGATAACTAGAAGGATAAGAATGGGGTGGAGCGCATATGGCAAATTCTCGCAGATCATGAGTGGCAGTTTACCAATTTCCCTCAAGAGGAAAGTGTACAACAGCATAATCTTACCGGTACTCACCTACGGGGCAGAAACGTGGAGGCTAACGAAAAGAGTTCAGCTTAAGTTAAGGACAACGCAGCGAGCCATGGAAAGAAAAATGATAGGTGTAACGTTAAGAGATCGGAAGCGGGCAGAGTGGGTGAGGGAACAAACACGGGTTAATGACATCCTAGTCGAAATCAAGAGAAAGAAATGGGCTTGGGCAGGGCATGTAATGCGAAGGCAAGATAACCGCTGGTCTTTAAGGGTAACGGAGTGGGTTCCAAGAGAAAGTAAGCGTAGCAGGGGGCGGCAGAAGGTTAGATGGGCGGATGAGATTAAGAAGTTTGCAGGCAAAGGGTGGATGCAGCTGGCAAAGGATAGGGTTAATTGGAGAGACATGGGAGAGGCCTTTGCCCTGCAGTGGGTGTAGTAGGGCTGATGATGATGATGATGATGACATTTTCTGGCCCACTTCAACCCAACTGCCGGCCCCCCCAGTACACCTTCTGACTGCAGCACGCCTAGCTCGCCTCCAATTCCTCGACCTCTCCAGCCTGTTCCTTATGTCATCATCCTCATCCTTTGGCTCCCCTCAAACTTTGCGCAGCAGCCAGGCTCGACCGCCTGAGCTTGTTTCACCCACCCAGCAGCCTGCACGAACCTGTGTCCTGGATTTGACCAACCTGTACTTCACCCGCCCAGCGGCCTGCACGAATCTATGTCCTGGATTTGACCAACCTATACAAACTTGTATGTACCGTTTTTTTTCCTTTATCACGCACCGCACAGGGGGGGAGCACCTGTGGCGGCGCTGGCATCACCAGCGGTGCTGATAAAGATGACGTTGGCGTGACCTGCCTCGCGCCGACCAGAAGTTCTCGCACGTGCAACGGAGAACGCTTTCGGAAACCGGCCTGGCCAATGTCAGCAGCCCGCTCCACTGGCTCACCAGCCGCGGCTACTGGGACCTCCAATAAATGTGGTTCACCCACCACAGATGATAGTGAGCAGTGCGACACCATGAACCCGAGCACCCGCGCCTAGCTGTGCATGGCATCGCCGTGTCCGGGAAAAAAGGGGTTCCTGGTGGTTGAGCCAATGTTGAGGGTTTAGAACTTCAAGGCCCCTCGGCAAAGGCAACATGTACACCACTTTTGCCCCAGCTTCCTGTAGACAGCACCTCCGGCCTGACCCAACCAGGGGAAATCAGCAGTTGCCTTTTCCTGTCTCCCCCTCCATCTTTCACTTTCATATCTCTCCTTCTCACAACTCTCCTATCTCGTACTCACTTCTTGGTTTTTCCTTTTTTTTGGTGGCGAGGGTTAACCTTGTGTGGCCAACCACGACCCTGAGTTGTGTCATATTTGGTATATTGTTGGGATGTACAGCTGGCGTGGGCAGGACTTGCTTGGCAAGTTCCTGTCCCATTCCTGGCACCATGGCTGATAAAACTTAAGATTTTATTGCTACCCCCGTTTTCCAAACCTGATCGCTAGACTCTAAAAAGAGGGCGGAGCGATGAAGACTTTTTCAAAAAAAAGTGTCAATCCCAAAATTCTGTTATCTATAGCAAAGCTGACGACAAACAAGCAAGACTGATATCTCTGTTTCTGGTAGCAAAGTGCCTGACAGATACCTTAGGCCTTGGGTACAAGGTATAAAAAATGGCCAGCGGCGACTTACTGCTCGAACTACACTTGACACCGTCCAACACTCAAAACTTGAAAACAGGGAACGCACTTGCTTACCATTTCAATAGTCATTTCACGAATGTTGGAATACCTGTGAATCAGATACCCAATTCAGAAATGCCGATAAAGACATGCGCCGACAATCTTTTTCTTGAGCCTACCGACAAATTAGAAGTTTACAGGACATTCATGAATTTAAACAATAGCAAGGCCTTGGACGCAGATAACCTTAAAATAAAACCAGTTAAATATGTCATAAAATTCATAGCTCCTGTGATTGCTCATATTTTTAACTTGGTTCTAGAAACAGGCGTCTATCCTGTCGAAATGAAGAAAAGTAGGGTGAGCGTCATATTCAAGGGCGGTGACAGAAACGACACAAGCAATTATAGGCCAGTCTCTGTCATTCCTGTCTTTTCTAAAGGATTAGAGTAGGTGATATTCACTCGCATGTCTAAATTTTTCCATTGTAAGAATAATATATGTGACGCCCAATTCGGCTTCCGGAAAGGGCGATCAACAGAAACCGCCCTGCTAACGCTTAAGGAAATTACTGTGCAAAATATTCAAGAAAACATTTTCACTCTCGGCCTGTTTATCGATTTTAGTAAGGCGTTTGACTGCCTCAACCCATAATATTTTAATTTACAACCTTTCACTTAGTGGAATCCGCGGAACACCTCTTGCTTTAATAAAGTCGTACTTAGAAAACAGGAAGCAGGCAGTGTACATAGATAATCAGAAATCCCGTTTTTTACCAGTGCAAAATGGTGTACCACAAGGCAGTGTATTAGGGCCTTCACTTTTTAATATATACATAAATGATATCGTGAACATTGATTCAAGCGTAAAATTTATCATATATGCAAATGACAGCAGCATAATTTCGGGTCCGAATGTAGATGATTTAATTATCAAATGTAATCAAATACTTGACAAATTACACCTCTGGTCCAATTTAAATTGCATTAGGATAAATCCTACAAAGACGAAAGTAGTAATATTTACAGCTAAAAATAAGATAGTCAAAACATGCCATGCTGTCAGATGCCAGGGCCAAGAAGTTCAAGTAGTGAATGAACATAGAATTCTCGGGGTTACGTTTTCTTCAAACTTAAGTTGGGATAAACACATAGAAAACTGGCCGCAGTGATGGGAATCTTATCTCGCTGCCGACATCTTCTAACACAGACCAAAATCCAAATTTATCACGCACTGTTTGCTCCACATATCGACTACTGTGGTCTAGTATGGGCCACAACGACAAAAGGAAACGTTGCAAAGATAGTTGTACTTCAAAAAAGGATGATGCGACATATTGCAAACCTTGACTACCTGTCTCCCACGCGAAGTGCTTTTATAAGCTACAACATCATTAGTGCTGAATATATGTATCCGTATCGCCTGCTCCGCTCTTTTTACTTTTCCACTGTAGCTTTTCAAGACTTTTTAATGAATCTAGGATCTCTAAAAAGAAGACATGTTACACTATCCACACGTAATGATGATGTCTGGGTCCATCAGAAATTTGGAAATAATTATAAATTTCAGTCACTACAGCATAATCTGCCATTTATTCTAAATGAGCATAAATGTGTGATGAGTTGCGGCATTAAAGAACTGAGAATGTATTTTCTATTCAAAGAATGAATGGCTATGCATGTTTACCTTTTCATTTGCAAGTGCCGTTTTTCATGAACATGTATGTATTCTATTTTTCTTTATATTTCTGTCTGCTTAACTTCTCTTGTTGGTATTGTGCTGTGTTCAAAACTATAAGTACAGTTACTAAAGACACATTTTGAAATCACATGCTGTTTAGTTAATAATTTGATTGCATTTCTGCTATTGTATAACTCATTGTTCTTTGCATTTCTTGATGTCAATTAATATGGACACTACCTGTTGCTGTAAACCACTACTGCCTTGTAGAAGGCGTCATGGGCCAAGTCAAGCTGTCGAGACAGCTTTTAGCTCTTGACCCTTTCCAGGATCCATTATTTCTAGAAAAATAAAGAATTCAATTGAATTGTATCGATAGGGGAGATTCCTGTCTCCATCACGTCACACATATTTCTAAACACAGTTCGAGGCATCCTAAAATTGATTTTTAGAAGTACGGAAAGCTGAGCAAGTTTGTTACTGTTATCCATGGTAAAACAGCGCAGAAAAAACACAAGGACGGAACAAACAAGATGACACGAGCGCTGTACACACATGCGTAATAAATCACCAGTTGAAACAGCGCTCGTGTCGTCGTGTTTGTTCCGTCCTTGTGTTTTTTCCGCGCTGTTTTACCATGGATAAAATTGATTTTGTTCACCTCTCTGAAAAAAAAATGCTTGAAGGCCTTACCGACCAAGATGTCATAAATGTTCAGTGGATAAAGATCCAGCAGTATAACAAGGAAATAGACACGAAACACCTGATCCTCACTTTCAACACCAGCACTGTGCACTGCTTGAAAGCATTGAAGTCGACTACCTGAAAATAAATGTGCAGATGTTTCAATTGCCATAGGTTTGGTCACTACTCACAGAGTTGTCCCGGCCGCAAAACTTGTGCAAAATGTTAGAAGAACCACCAATCAGATGAATGTGTTGCTGCCCCGTGGTGCGCAAATTCTGAAGGAGACCATGCTGTATACTCCAGGACTTGTCCGTTCTGGAAAAAAGAAGAAAAAATTACTCTGAAAACTACTGAAAACATTTCTTTCAAAGAAGCTAGAAGGCGATACGCTAAAACAAGCAGATTCTCCGTCACTGCAAAAACAAACTTCGGCAATGTGGTGCGTGGCCGCAGCACACCACACCAGGCTTCGGCACCTGTCCAGGCTACACGCGGTGAGCCTCTGGCGGGGCCACCCGCACCCTCGGGTGGAGTAGCTAACACTAATCTGCCAACGCCAAAAGAGGCCATGCAGATCACCAGGGTAGCGGGCCTCAACATATTTTCCCACAGATCGAGGTCTACGTAAAAGGTATGCGTGCATTCTGCACGGTCGTCCAGCGCCTCTGAAGAGGCAATGTACATGACCCAAGGCAGCCAGCCCGATGCCGTCCCCGACATATGGACGTGCAGCTCCTTGGATCGATCAAAAAATTTGAGCCCCCGAGTAACGGGGCTAAATACAAGTTAATTTAATTTGTCTTCAGAGACACACAACATAAAGATATGGCTTTCATAATACACTGGAAATGCAGAGGACACGTAAATAACTATAACGACATGAAAGACATTTTAAATAGGGGTGTGCAAATATTGAAATTTTCGAATACGAATATAAAGAAAAAATGGCTTCGAATAACAAATATCTGGTAAGCACAAAAATAAATTCACAAAAGATAAACAACCAAAGATTGCTGCTCATATTTTTTTCAAAATAGTGTAAGGCCTTTGCAACTGAAATAAACAAAACCAGACTGCCTGAGCACCGTATAAAAAAAAATCATGATGTGCGCAGAAATGTATACTACTTAATTGAACAGCATAACTGTATCCAACCTGCAATGTGGTCAGGCAAAATGAAATCCATAACATGACAAGACTGGAAACAAAAATAACATGATGGCTAGTAAAACCTCATTAATTCGGAGTTCAAAGAGCCGACAGAAATGCCCGGGTTAGTCGAAGGTCGATTTATAAAATGCCTCGCGGCCCGGAAAAAAAAACTACCGAAAATGCGGTAGTCTTATGAGGCGGCTCTATCATGCAAACACCTGTAATCACGTGACGAGCACAGAGTTTCGGCGTGCTGGAATACATCGCGAACGTAAGCGAGATGGGAACGCACATTGACGTCGGAATGGCGAGACTGCTTCTAAAAAGGAAAAAAAAATTAACCAGTGACGCGTCAGTCAGCATCTGAAAGCGGCACAGTGCTGAGATTGGACTACTGGCGAACGCGCGGGCCGACAATTGCCATTGCCACGGTCGAGTGGCGAAGCTCAGAAACCAAAACTACGCGGCCAAGTTAATTTTTTGACCTAGTGACAGGGGCCCTCCGAACGTTGTCACGCCTGCCGTTACGCCCACTTAAGAGGTGCATGGGTTAGAGTGCACCATGCAATAAATAGGCGGGATTTTTACAGTATCGCTTGCCCTGTTATGACACCTCGACTCACCCCTTCGGGAGCCTCACGCGAAATTCCGCAAGTAGGCTTTCCCGCATAGCGTAGTTTCACCAAAACAAGATGGCGGTGGTCACGCTCGGAGAGTTAAGGTGACAAAACGAAAGCCATGGGTGTGGGCATTAATTAGATCACATATTACAGAAGGATAAAAAATAAACGCGCTTTCGTGTTGCAATTGTTAGAAGCGGGTCGTCCCTCATCTTGTTCGCAGCACGTGTGGTATGTGGGAAAGTCCACTTGAGGAATTGTGCACAAGGTCAAGTCTAGCGGCTTCGGAATGCGATCGGTCCACGCGATAAACGATGAAGAAGAAAACAGGGTCTTTATATTGTTTTCCTAGGAGTTTAAACTCTAAATTCAGATAATTTGCCCAGATATTGTGCTTTTGCCACAATCAAATTTACGAAAGTCGGCACGGTATGCGATCACTGCAGAGTATTCGGGAATTTTCGAATATTCGGAAATTCACGAATATCATTCCTCTAATACGAATATCAACCGAATATGAAACTTATTCGATTGATATGCGAAATTTCGAATATTTGCACACCCCTAATTTTAAACAATTTTTCTTGTTGCTCTATGTGTGCAGGAAACCAATTTAGGCCCTCAGCAGACAAAGGTGCTAAAGAATTACACTGCCTTCTGCCATGACCGAGAGGGAGCTGGCAGACTCTCAGGAGGGGTAGCCATCATTGTGCAACCTGGAGTAGCTAGCAGCTCGTGAGCGCAAATTGAAAACTTGTTTCAAAGCTGTAGCAGCCACTGTGGTTGCTTAACAAAACAATTACACTTTGCTGCATTTAACTTGAACCACACCTCGAAGTAACGCAGCGTGAATTAGAGACCCTTTTAGAACATCTACAAGAACCATACTTGATAGTTGGAGATTTTAATGCGCACTCTTGTTTTTGGGGCCATGAGAAAACTGATAGAAGAGGTCAGGTCATTAAAGATTTCATACTAACAATATTTATTTACTGAACACCGGTAGACCTACTTATTGCTCTCCTAGTTCAGGAAAAATGAGCGTTTTAGATTTGTCTTTGAGCTCTGTCTGTTTTTAGCGATTTTGAATGGGATGTTTTAGACAATCCCTATGGAAGCGATCATCTGCCAGATGAAATCAACCTTTCATCCCCACACACCACGGCATTGGAAACTGCATTTAGCAGACACGCAATTTTTTAGAAAAGAAGCCACTTTAGAAAAAATTGTTTTAAAAAATCCTAATGTCAATGAAATAAACGAAAAGTTCGAAAATTGTATTCTTGCTGCCACGTACTTGGCTATCCCTCAGTCTTCAGGAGTAGTACAACAGAACTATAAAGTGTGGTGGACACGAGATTGCAAAGAGGCAAAAACAACAAATTAAAGCTTGGGGTATATTTCGTAGATACCCCACGCAGGAGAACCTTATAAATTTTAAAAATCAAGAGCTAAATCTCAGTACATACGTCCCAATGCTGAAAAAGCATCATGGCAGAGTTTTGTTTTCTCTATAAACAGCCAAGTCTCATCGAAAAAAATGTGGGAGGCAGTACACAAACTAGATGGCCGCTACTCCCCATTCACAGTTCCTCTTCCGACAGCCCCTGGTGTACAGACAAATATAAAAGACCAAGCAGATATATTAGGTGAACATTTTGCCACTGCATCTAGTTCCTCTCATTATATAGACTCAATTTTAAAATATAAAAATGCAGCCAAAAAACAAAGACTGCCGACAATGAAGAGTGCTTACAAAGCATATAATAGCCTGATTACACGAGAAGAAATTAACAGCATACTTTCTTCCGGTAAACATACTACACCAGGATCTGATTCTATTAATTACAAAATGCTTGCCCATCTGCCTGAACCCGCTACAGCCTCGTTTCTGAAATTTTTTTACAAAATAGGGGTATCAGGAGATCTACCGGACGCTTGGAAAAAAGCCATTATTGTACCATCGTTGAAGCCGGGAAAGGTACCTACCTCCCCTGGCAATTACAGGCCTATAGCCCTGACAAGCATACTTGCCATATCCTTTGAAAGCGTTCTGAACATTAGGTCAAAGTTTGTATTAGAATCCCATGATCTTCTTCACATCCATCAGTGAGGGTGTAAAAAAGCATGCTCTACAACCGACCATCTTGTCTGCCTTGAGAACACAGTCCGAGAAGCATTTATACATAAGCAATACTGCCTTGCGGTCTTTTTTGATTTAGAGAAAGCCTATGACACCACATGTAGGTTTGGCATTCTGCGGGACCTTGGAGACCTTGCTGAAATGCTTGAGTGACTTTTTGTCCAACCGTTCATTTCAAGTACGCCCGAGTGCCACTCTTTCTAAGAACTTCATTCAATAGAACGGTGTGCCTCAGGGGTGCATTTCAAGCACTATGCTTTTCATAGTAAAAATAAATTCCCTACCAAAAATAATTCCAAAAGCCATCATGTATTCAATCTATGTCGACGATCTCCAGATTGCTTGAACATCCTCTAGCGTTTTATAGTCTGAGAGGCAAATACAGCTGACAGTAAATAAACTAACAACATGGGCAGATAAAAATGGTTTCAAGTTTTCCACACACAAGTCGGTAGCAGTTCTTTTCTTGCTTAGAAGAGGGCTGCACACTGATCCCACCCTTTATCTGAATGAAGTCTCGCTACCAGTAAAAGTTGAGCCCAAGTTTTTGGGAATAACATTTGACAAAGACTCATATTCCTGCCACACATAAACGTCTCAAAAAGAAAGCTTCTCGATCCCTCATTGTACTAAAAGTACTCTCAAGAAAACACTGTGGTTCTGATAGGACTTGTCTTTTACAAATTTATCGCTCAGTAGTACACTCTCCTTTAGATTATGGATGCATAGACCCGCGTCTCCCCTTAATGAGTCAGTGAGGCCATCATACCTTAAACAACTGGATCCAGTACATAATTTAGGTTTGCAGCTTTCCACTGGAACATACAGGATGTGACCCATAAACAGTCTGTATGTAGAAACTAACGAACCATCACTTACATACAGAAGAACGATGCTCACATGTTCATACATTCAAAAAATTTGTTTACTACCTAAACACATCTGTCACCAAATAGTAACAAAGTGCCTATCTAAAACCCTGTTTAAAAAAAAACTGCAAAGTACCAGGCCACTCCCCCTGCATTTTGAAGAGACGTGCCAAAATCTTGACGTACTAGATCAACTACCTGGCATTGCTCGAAGACGAGGTCCACTGCCTCCATGGTACAAATTTTTTGCAATATGTGATTTCACTCTTACACAGCTTCATAAAAAACAAACTCCGCAGCAACATATAATACAAGAATTTCTTGCACTTGAGGAAATATATGGTGACTTCATAGATTTTTATACTGATGGTTCAAAGACGGATGTTTATGTGGGAAGCGCAGATGATTGGCGTGCGTTTGCACCACTGAGCCTTGACAGTGCAAATGGATGCGCGGGGAATGAAAAGTCATAATCACGACAGCCCAGAACCCTCGCCTAAACGGACCCGTAAGGCACGAAGGATACCCTGGGTATGGTCCCTACCCTGAGAAGCCTGGGAAGTGCAAATAAGCCAAGAGAACGCGCATTATGAAGTGCTTTCCAACTTTGTTCTCTGAATGACGGACACCGAGCGATAGAGAGAAAACCTGCCTGGTGATCACAGGAGTGAGGCTTAGACAAGACAGGGTAGGAAAACCCGGGAAGCCGGCAAGTCAGCAGCCGATGGAAATGCTCGAGATGAGGCAAAGATGCAGGTGAGACGAAGCCCGCTACCGCCCGGCTTGCTGATCGATCCCCAGTACGTTGGCGGCACTCCAGGCGTTAAGAACTAACCATTAACTGCGTTAGTTCACGACAGTTTACCCTTATATTTGATTAGATTTAGGTTTTAATACAGACGTCAACAATTAATAGTTTGCAATTAATTTTGCGGGTTAATGGAAGTGTACCGTAGGTAAGGTTAGGTTTAAGGCTAGGTTTGGTTTCTGTTAACATACTGCAAGGCTTCAGTGCAGCGATTTTTTGTCCGGGGTCACAAAAGAAAGCAATAGGCTGTTTTCCGGATCAGTCCAAAACTAACGAGCTTTCTCTCCTGCAGGACTATTAAAGCCTCCCTCAATGCAGCAGTATGATGCAGCTTCATCGGGCGAGCCAGCCACCGCACAACTCTCGTCTCTCCAGTCTCTAATCATTATGATCTCGCTCGTCTATAGTCTGATTCATACAACAGGTGCAATGGCATGAAACGTACGGAAATAGTCCGCATTAAAAATAAACGAAAGCATGTTAGTCTGCGCTCATTTTGTGGCCAGACGGTTTAAGGCACGACAAAGCGATTGAGTAGTCAGTAATGAGAGTGCATTTATATGAGCTCATGATCAACGTTTCATGAAATAAGCCTACAGGTAAAGCATTTATTTTTTGGACGGCACAAGGAACGCTTTATTTTTTGGTAGCAGATGTAGGCAGTGCAAACAAGAAGTCCTAGGGTGTTTCCTGTGGGTACGTGCCCAGAGCCGGCGCTCTTGGTGTACGCCAGAACCAGTCTGCGCATGCGCAGGAGACGCCAGCGAACCTCGGTGAGTGTTAGATATCGGCGCCAGCGTGCACGTCGGAAGAGAAGTCCAGTTTACAACAATCGAAGGACCGTGGGGCTCTCGGTGATTCTTCATGGCTTGAAGCCTTTTCAGGTTCCCCGAACTCTACTTCACAGTTTGAGTTCTCCCTTCAGTGCCTCCCCAACCCCTTTCTTTCACAGCTTGAAATTCTTTGTCGGCTCGAGAGGGGGAGCAAGCCAGTGCCAGGAACATGGAGATGCATGCCCCTTTTCGACGCCCGGGAAGCGCCCTTGGAAAATGGAGTTCCATCTGTCTGGGGGGCATGCAGAGTTTCCGACCACAGCCATGCTATGAATACCCGTCACACAGCCAGTTTCAATGGCCATCGAGTAAGGGCCTTCGAAATTTTCAATTGCCTTTGAACTCGAAGTTGTGCCGCTGCTACATGGTAAATCTCAGCGTGGTGCCGCAATCGCTACTTTGGATTTTCCAAAAATAACAAAAATAATTGATAAATGTATACCAAATGCTGAAATATGCACATGTCATTTAAAACCCTTTTAACTGCACGTATGCGACGGACAGATGCAGACACCGGGCCTCTTCAATTATCCGCCTTTGGCAGCCCGTGGGCTGCCTGTGGGCTGCCAGAGCGCGGAGCCAGGTGCTCGATTTTCTCGGGTTGCTCCGCACACTTCCGATGGCTGCCCACAACACATTCGTTTTTCTCTGGCTGGGCAGTTTCAGGCTGCCAGCGGGCAGCCAGACTCGCCAGGACGATTTTGTGCAGGCAGTGCTCGGGCTACTAGCAGACAACGGAGAGGTGGTGTTGTAGCGGGAAGCGCGCGTGGCCATTTTTATATGGACTAGAAGGACCGCGGTTCTTCATGCGATGTTTTGCGTGATGCAGGCGCTTGTTTCGACTTGACGACGATGTATATCGTCTGTGTCGCCTCTAATGGTACCTTTTGCGATAGTTGTCGCTGTTTATCTGTTTCTTTTGCATACGTGTGTGTGATCGCAGTTTCAACGTCTCACCGCCTCGCAAGCACAAATGCGACGCTTCATTTTACGATTGCAAATAGTTCTGATTCACAAAATATTTTCGGCTGTTAATTTCGTGCGCCCGGCTGATATTGCGATGGAGTTCAGGGCCTTTCAAGAGAGCGGCCGTAGGTTCCAGCTTCGAGTACACACTCAGACACGCGCGTATATGCATGTGCTGAATGTGTTTGGCGAGGTGTTAGTTGATCGCAATACCACAGCTTACGGTCTTCATTGCATCCTGCACAATGGAAAGGAAAATATGATTAGAGAAATGCTTGACTGATTGAAACATGTGCTTTATTAAAAGCCTTCATGAGCACACTGCTCGATGCATCTCAGCGCGCGCATATACGAGGCGACACAGTTGTCACTTATGGCAGCCAATTTAGCTAGTGCTGGTTCTGTCGTCGCCAACTGTCGTACAGGTTGATGACTACGATGACCATGTGACTATGATGCCGTTTGCTGTCAGGGGCGAACTTGCTGGCAGCCAGCGGGCTGCCCGAGCCCTGTTAATCGAAGAGGCCCACTGCTGTAGCCACTCTAATACAAGACGAGCCAAAACCAAGCCAGTCCAACTGCGTCAGAGCGCTGCAGGCTTAACACCTGAAAAATCGCCTTGATATCTCAAAAACAAAGCTATTGGCTTTTCCCACAATGCCGTGGCGGTCTTTAAACTGTTGCAGCCACCCAGTGCAACCACAAAAGTTCTCTTCCCCAATTGCCATGACAAACCATTTGGCCTTCTCAATTAACATGGGGCCATCCACAGGGATGTTTTTCGCTCGGACTTTGAGAAACCGCACACATACAGCACCTTTTCAACTTTGTCGAAAACAGCAGTGCGCACAAGACAAGCTCCCGAGCGACTTTGCTCACCTGCTTTGAGTGTGATGCCCTGCTTGTTTTTTAACAGTGCACTCAGAGTGCTCAGCGGATTGCCGAATGCGTGCACTCCGGACTTCTTTTCGCCATTCTCAATGCGCTGTCTCATCTCAAGCTTTGTTGCGAAGTCGATTCTCTCTTTTACATCCGTAGATGCCATAGCTCACTAGATGACAGTAGCCATGCATGCTACAATCGACACGTTGAAAACAAAAACACGCACATGAAAAATGTGACAGGCCCCACACTGGCCGATGGAGTCAACTGGAGTCGGTCAAGGAGGCACAAAGGAAAATGAATGAGAGAGACGAAGAAAACTCAGCGGAAATGCGCCGTTGGTGCTAGTTAGGCCAGTCGTGGGGCACAGCGGGTGCAACCACCTAAACCACCGCCTGGCTCGTGGCCTCCGCGATCGGCTCCGGTGGTGCGCCTGGCGTGGAGGCCACGTCTCACTCTTTCTAGTTCTCTCGTCTTCCTCACCAGTGAGGAGGCCTCACTTAGGGCCGGTTTTCTGCCTTTCCCAAGGAGGCATGGCTTGCAAACGTCACCGCTCGCCTCAGTACCGCGCGTTGTGCAACCCGAGATGCGAGTGTCTTTCGGGAAAGCGCACTTCCCAGGGACCTCGCGCGGTGCTCGAAATATCGAACGGCCGGCGAAACTGGAGCTCGATATACTATGCAACTGTCCTTTATGTTTACATAGTATTTTCAAGGGGATAATCTTTGTGTTCAATACAGCCAATAATTCGAAATATGCGGGTTCGACTGTACTTGCGTAATGAACACACTTGCATAATGAACCCACATCCCCACTTTTGTCAGTGGAAATTATTTTTTTTTAAATGAATAGCTTTTCATACCGCATTCCTGTTCTCGCGCCGTCCGCAGCGCAGACCTTGGCAGCGCGACAATATGCTGGAAGCTGATAATACCACAGCATGTTTATTTTTTGAGGAGAGCTCCAATGGAAGGCCAGGGGAGGGGGCTCTCTGAACTTGGCAGAGCACCAAGGCGCTGGTGGTGTTGGCTCGCTGGGCACAATCTGTGCTACTGTGTGCTTAGAAAGCCGGCAAGTGCTCAAGCATCAGAGAGAAACGTAGCAAAAATGCCTAACCCCTCACTGTCCAGCGTGTTATTTTCAACTTGGCATAAACAACGCGCACCTGACCTTGATGGCCGGAGTTCAGTATGTTCGTTTTATCTCGCCGCGATTCACCATCGCGGCCGGGTATCGCACTGTGATATAGCAAACGCCTTCCAGCGTGAACGAAGCGTTCGCCACCGTCTGAATGCATGCTTTTGTTGATGGTGGGTGGGGGGATGGATGGATTGACGGACGGATGGGTGGGAGGATGCATATGAAATTTTGACTCCACCAAAAAAATATGTTTAAACTTTTTAACCACATAATGAACTATCCCCCCAAATTGATGTCAACTTTTCTGGAAGTGGGTTCATTACGCGAATATATACTGCAGGTTAGGTTAGGTTTAGGTTTAAAGTCACAAAGCAATTTAGGCTATGAGGGATGTCGTAGCAGACGGCTCTGGATAATTTCCATGACCTGAGGTTCTTTAGAGTGCACTGACATCACGCAGGACATGGGGCTCTAGCATTTCGCATCCATCGAAATGCACGAAGACAAAAGGAGAATTGCTGTCCAATGATTTGAGTTCATCCTCTACCACTCTGCTTTTTGCACTTCTACCTGCCAGGTTGGATCAGTGGTTAGGGTGCTTGGATACTGGGCCGGAGGACATGGGTTCAATTCCAACCACAGTGGTCACGCTTTGATGAAGGTGAAATGGAAATGGCACCTGTGTGCTGTACAATGTCAGTGCACGTTAAACAACTCCAGGTGGTTGAAATTAATCCATAGCCCCCCACTACGGCGTCCCTTTCAGCCCAGATTCGGGATGTTAAAACCAAACCTTTTTTTTGCTTTTTGGGATATGTGGCAAAGGCAGACAATGCCCTTGCCAAACATCGCCATGCTTACCTTTCGCAGTGCATCCTGGGGCACTAAGTTGTCAGCCACAAGGTCCTCGAGAAAGTACTGAGTCAGAGGATGGATCTTTCCAGGAATCCTGATGATGGGCGCACCGTTGACGTACTCAGAAAACTTCTCCACATTGATAGTGGCACTCATCAGGACCACCTGTTAGGTGAAGCGAGAAAAATGTCTGTCTGCAAAAAGCCCAGTAAAATTTCTTTATTTCAAAGTAATCAGGACCTCACAAATATTCTAATTAAGAGGGTTTTCGATTTAACCAAGGACAGCCAAAAAATTCACAGGGACACCTAATTAAATAACGTGTTGGCCAAGCTACAGTATTAGAAGATGTTCATGCCTTTACCGGAGGTGACGTCATTTTCCTCCAGTCAGCTAGCAAAGTTCATGACTGACGACACATTTTCTTTCCGATGATTTTCTTTCTAATGCCACTGCATTAAAATAGGACCCAGGCAAAATATTTTACTGTGGGAATGCATCATCCTTATTGGACAAACTTTGCAATTACTTGAAGTAATTGGAGACATTGGTAACCTAACCCTCTAACCATGGCACACCACACAAGGAAACTGTGCAGGCCAGCGTGGCACACAGTCAGCCGGTCACCGACAAGGAACAAGAAAAAACTAGAATTCCGCTGTTATGTTCTTGGATGCTGCATTTTCCTGGCTGCTACGTCTTCGTGAGCCAGTCCTGTCCAAGCTTCCATAGAAACCCGTGCAACAGAAACTTGGCTGTTACATTGTAACTGTGGCAGCTTTCCCACATGCTACGTCACGAATGTCATTTCAAGGTAGTGGTTCATCCCGTGCCAGCATTCTGACAGCCAACAATCGGGGCGCACAGAATGGCAATGGAGCCAAAGAGGTACTCTATACTCAATAGCAGGTTGGCCGTCACCATGTTCGGCGACCTGCGGCATGTTGCACCTATGTCAATGCTGAGCACACTCACAGTCAGCGTGAAGCTTGTCATGAGAGCTGGTGCAGCTTCATCACTGTTGAGACACGAGCACAAACTAATGAAGGCGCGAAAACAAAACTATGCCACAGCAAACGCCGCCCTGGCAAGGCTGTACGACGTGCAGTTGTGCGGGTAGGTGCCGTGGTGCTTTTCTGACGTCCGCCTTTTCCCTGTCACTAGGAGCTTAACAATGCAATTTCTAGGTTCCAACAGACAAGTATTGCGTAGGATTGAAGCGGCCGCCACAAAAACGACGCAGAAGAAGCACACAAGTGAATTAACTTTGCCCATACTCTGTGCCCGCACCCCAGATCTTCGAAATAACCATGTTGATGCAGGCCACCAGACCTGATTATTTGGTAAAATTTACAATAGAAATTATGCGGCCACAATAATTCCTAGAATTATCTGGGATAGAATTATCTGGCACAGAATTACCAAGCCTCAAACCGAAACAGAAGTGCTAGCGCACTTAATTCAAATTTGGACTAGCCATGCTAAATCGTCCGTCATTTTTTAAAATGTTTCTCTTAGTTTCCGGACCTCCATACAGTAGGCACAGTGCACTGCACGCTGCAGCATGTTTGCTTTTGCATCTGAACCTTGTTTCATCAGTGGCAGAGCAGCCACTGAACACGAAGCGAATGAAAGCAGTCACTGTCAGTTGTCTGTTTTTGTGTGACATGCCTGGATGAGGAGGTCTAAGACCCTAATTAGTATATGTTAATTTGCCAAATGCATATTTCCTTCCAGGTCAAATATTTACCTGACCCTCATAACCCCTTAAATTAAAGCAGTACAAAAAATTCAGAATGTGCAGAAAACTATCAACCCCTTTCTCCAAAGGTGCTTCGCAACTGAAATGTGAATTGGGCCTTTTTTTTTGCATGAATTTAACCTTTCGATTTCAGCTGTGTTTAGAGAGTCCAAAAAAATCTGTCAGTGACTGAAATAAGACACAGGGCACCTGTTACTGCTCACTGATTTATTGATTAACTGGTGACTTTCTGCATACACTGTAGACGATCAGACAAACTGTCAGAATTAACTAGGCCAGTGCAAACACCACATTTACTCAAATGTAATGAAAGTTTTTTTCCAAGATTTTCTGTCCCTTAAAGTTCACCCTCATGTTGAAACCAAACACCGTGATTTGACTGCCCTAAAGCAGTGTTGCGGTGCAGCCATTGTGAAGAAATCGCAACTAGGTTTTGGATTCCACAGTTTTGGGGTATTACGTCTGTTGGCAACATGAGTACCATGAAAGCCAAGTCCAAGTCTATCCAAAAGTCAAAACGTCACCCTTTGTGTTCATTGGGATACCGTGCCTTTCACGTTGTGGCGTCATGTTCTTTAAATGCGGGACCGTACGCATCGCACATCAATCACCACTCCGTGCAAGGCGCGGAGGGGGCACCCATCTGCATGTGCCTTGTGCTAGCTTACTGAGGTGGGCGCACTGTCCCGCTTGTTTAGCGAATTTCACGCTGACAACAGCTGCGACAGCCGCAGTCAGCCCAGGCTCGTCCCGCAGAGGACAAGAGAGCTGCGCATCCTCTGGTGCATGCTGCCGTGCCGGTTCCAGCATGTGCGCACTGAGGGTAGCGCAGGCTCAGGCACCTGGCAGGTACAGCTCTTAAGCTCTGGGCACTGTGTGCATGCGCAGACTGGCTCTAACACACGTGCAGGCGTGCAGGCATGCTATGCACATCCTTAGGAAGTGTTCATCGAGTTAGGCTATGGCAACGCGCACGATGCTATCCCAGAGGAAGCATGATGAACTGAAACCACACCAAGCAAGGATTTTAGAAACAATACTCGCAAGCAATAAATACTTGAAGAATTCAAATACCAACATTCGGATCAAATCAAATATCGAATACTTTACTATTTGATTGAACATTTGAAATTACTGAATATTTGCTCATGTCTAGAAATAACCCCTTAGGCATTAATTATTGGGTGGGAGAAAATTTTCAAATTTTTTGAGAGAGCATACCAAGATTGTGCACTAAGAATTCCCAGCCTTTCGAACGATTACCTATGCCTTATCTCTAAGTAAACAGACCACTACATATTAGGCATTTTAAGCACACATGCTTGTGCAGAACAAGCAGTCAGGTGCATTCACTGGAATCATACCAGAGCTACCATAATACAAAGGGGCGTCCATCTTAAGGGGAGACATGGCTCTTCACAGCCGAAAATTAGAATAAAAAAAATCAAATTTTTTATATTTAGTTTTCGCTATCCTGAGATCTTTTCACAGCTATCTACATATTTTCCTTACAACACACTACCTAATTCGTGCGTTGTAGAATTCAAGATATGTGAATCCGGGCACTTAAATTGAGGTCAAATCGCACTAAACATTGACTCCCAGCAGTTAGAGAAATATGCGCTGTGCTCGCAACATTTTGGCTTCGTTTGAAAGGCCGTGATTCAGGTTATTCCCATATTTCGGTTGGCGACAATAAGCAAACAATGGAAGCGGTAAACAAAGGTACAAAACTGTGCAAAACACGTACTGCTTATTGGTCTC
This sequence comes from Amblyomma americanum, assembly GCF_052857255.1. Taxonomy (NCBI): domain Eukaryota; kingdom Metazoa; phylum Arthropoda; class Arachnida; order Ixodida; family Ixodidae; genus Amblyomma; species Amblyomma americanum. The sequence continues at coordinate 77,036,737 of NC_135506.1, forward strand.
CAAAATCACGTGACCAAATTGACGACTTTTAGTTTGCTGGTGGCTTCAACCGCTTGCAACCCGGTGCGAGTTAGTCACACTGCGCTGTTCCACTGTCACGGCCGAGCTAGGTTTGTCAGTGCAAAATGAGGAATACATATTTTGAGATGTGCAACATCTTCAGCCTAAGAGGAAGCAAAAGATAGAGATCTGAAGCTGCTGGGCACACTGCATCATCGCAACCTGTTATCTACGATCAGCAACCAGCTCAGCACTCAGCACTACAGCGCTACAGCGAGGAGTGAGAACAGATCCTCTCAAGAGATTCCTGCTGCATACAGGCAGCATAATCGTGAGTGTGCAGATGAGGAAGTGATACCTAAGCAGCTTTTGTTGATAGCCAGCAAGGGCACGATAGATCGAGCCTTACAGCAATGCTAGTGGTGTGACGGCAGCGGTGGTCACAAACCGGCGTCCCGCAACGTGCGGAATCTCAAAGCTTGACGAAATAAACTTTGTTCTCAATCTTTTGAGGTGCAAGACAAGCGAAGAGCACAATTAATTACTTAGGGGTCGATAGCAATCACAGCATTGTTGTGAGATACACACATGCACACCTCTACTTTGGCAACAACTTCTGGGAAGTCATGATGCAAAGGCATTCATCTCTGGTACCAGCCTCCAGATCATGCCATTTCTTCTCCGGCAATTTCCTTGTTGCAAGCGCTATTACATCGAGCAGAAATGGTGGTACGCCCACCCCAGAAATAGCCAGAGCTCATTTCAGTGATTTTTAGTTGGCCTTGGTGGCACAAAAATATGCCAAAAATGTCTTTCCCCAATTTCTCACAACTGCCTTTCTGACACAATCATAATTTTAGAGGAGCAATATCTCCAGTTCTATAACAGCTATTACTATAATTCTATTTGTGAAAGAAAGATAAATGCACAGACTCTGCAGTAATACTAACTTTAGACCACTAGATCATCAAGAAAATGCTCAAAATATATAATTTTCACCAGCCCCCAAAACGAGCTTTCTTCAAGTTTGACCAGTTGAAACTTTCTTCCAAATCGCCCTAGGATGCTCAAATATGCCTTACTGCACTCCTAATGACCTTAGATTATTTATAAATAGAAATGTTCTTCGTAAAATCTCATGTTTGTTAACCAAGCTTCCACCAAAGAAAGACATGCTTTCCTTGATCTATGTACAAGTGACTGCTGCAGGAGAAAAACAATTGCAGTTTTGGAATCAGCACATGAAAATGCACGGACAGTAAAAATTTGGTGTAAATCTGTCCATAAATTAAAAGAAAAATGTGTCTAAGAGAGGTTCCCCTTTTAAAAACGATTTTCCGCATTCAACTGGTACACCTGGCTCGAGATGCTTCTAGGCAAAGTTTTCCAGATTTAAAGGTGCCCTGCAACGTAAATCAAGCATGAGGTCTTCATCCTCTGTTAGCAAAGTAAAAGACACTGTGACGCCTGAATGCCCAAGGAGATCAGATATGCACATTTCGAGCCAATGGTGTCACAACGTAGTGGCGATTTTTGGCCGCAGTAATCCAGATTGGGCACTGTCTTTCTGACCGGCTGGGCATCCAGTTTGAACCTAGTTGCTTTATACTCGCAAAATGGATCCAAAATATTATGTCTCCGAGTGCTGCAAGGTTTTCACATGCCACAGAAACTTATTCTCAGTGAAAGCGAACAGAAACTGACAAGAATAACGCTTAGGGAAACAGTTTCCATTTTGCTTCAAACTTCCTTGGAGACAAACACTGTTTTTCAAACCACTGTTTTTCAAGGCAGCAAAAAAAAAAAAGAAGGAAGAAAAGCCAGTGACACAACCTGCCCACAAATGTGAAGGGAGAAGCCGGACAGGAGGTGAGGTTGGAGAGGATGAGCTTCCTTTGTAGACTTAGTGACCTCGTTTATGTGTAAAGTCCCACATGTATGCAAAACCACTAGATTAACAGTGAGAACTACTGCAAAAGTTGCCACTGAACCCGACACAAACGATATTGCACCGTGTTCCAGCCAAAACAAGCGCCTGCACTCTGCAAAACATCACACAAAGAACCGCAGTCTTTCTAGTCCAAATAAATATGGCCACGCACACTTACCGCTAACATACCACCTCTCCGTAATCTGCTAGTTGCCGAAGCGCTGCCAGCACAAAGTCGTCCTGGCGAGTGTGGCTGCCCGCTGGCAGCCCAAAACCCAGAAAAAAAACGGCCGTGGCTTAGCTTGGTTAAGCCTGGTGATTGCGAAGCAATAGTGTGTTATTCTCGAATCAGCTGGTAGTATGGCTGGTGGTAGTCTTGGGTTATGCTAGTGTTACAGCTTACAGTGAATCATCTAAGAGGAAGTCACCCGTCGAATCCGTGTATGCCGATAAACATTTCCCTCACCAGCATGCCCATTACAAAATCTTCCAGTATCGATTGGCCGACGGTGCGGTAACACTCCATTTTCTCCGCATCGTAAGATATGCCCACTCGGTGCTTGCAGTAGCGTTCGTTAAAGTACGGTAGCGTTACGCCATAATAAATGTTGGGGTTATTGTCCCCATCTAAAATGCGATACAGATTGTTGTACGTCTCCTCGTCGTCTTCACGATGCATTAGCGGTAGCTTGTATGTTTCAGCCACGTTGTAGATGGCCAAGTTGTCTGCATAACAACCCCATCGTTCGTCGGTCATCTTAAGTTTGCCCCACTTGTGCATCTGTGTGTCCGGCGTGTCGCTGGTTGCCCCGGGGTCCGGCAGTAGACCCATCTTGCATCTTACAATGTCATTCTTGTAGCGCGGTACGCGCTCGTACGCGTCGCCTATAGAGACCTCGTCCAGGTAGCAAAACACGTTTTTATTGTTTTTGTTGAACATGGTTCGAGTAGACCGCTTTATGGGGTTGAGCGGCGTCTTTGACGGATCGACGTAAGTTTGTCCCTATGCCACAACCGGTCACACACTGTACACGCATAGCCGAACGGGTTGTTAGTAAAGCGTCTGTTGAATTCACGCGTTGCCGTCTCAAACTCCTTTACTCTTCTCGCATGTTCTTCACATCGTTCTACTGCAATGTGTCCTTCAGGTTGAGTCGGGCCAGCCTTGGTGAGAGATTTCTCCTGTCTTTTCTTCGAATGCTCTTGTCTCTGCTGAGGTGTTTCTTCTGCATGCTGTTTTCTTCGCTTTTCGTTTTCCTTCTCTCGAAACGCACGTTCCTTCTCGAGCCGCTGCTGCCGCTGTTCCGGGGTTTCTTGAACACGCCTCTGCCGTTTAGTCGCGTTCCAGCGTTCTGAACTAGTAGAAGGAGACTCACTGTCGGGCAAACTCATATTTTTTTCCTTTGCTTCTGCTGTTTCCACAGAGGAGGTTGCACGTTGTCGCCGAGCTGCATACTGGGCACGCCGCTTAGAAAGTCGTTCTCGTTCTTCTTCCGTCTCCGTAGCTCGCTGATGCTTCCTCTTTGCATTCTGCCGAGCTGCCTTGTTCGTAGGCACCATCGTAACCTCTGGCTGTATGACTGCCTTGGCGAGAGGAGCGGAGCTGTTTTATACAGCTGGTGTGACATCACTCTGACCGTAGCGCCCCTGGTGAGAGGAGCGGGAGTTAGGCCGCCGTTGGTGGCTACCGCCTCGCCTCGCGACGGCGTGAGATGGGGCCCCGTTTTTACACAGCTGGTGTGACATCACTCTAGGTCACGTGGTATGACGTCACGCAGCGAGGTCACGCTAAAGGTCAATGGTGCCTACCACCGCCTCGCCACGGAACGGGCTGAAGTGCGACCTGAAGTAGTATTGCTTCGCAATAAAACAAACGCGTTCTGGGCAGCCACCGGAAGTGCACGGAGCAGCCCAAGAAAATCAAGCGCCTGGCTGTGCCCTCTGGCAGCCTGCAGGCAGCCTGCGGGCAGCCAGAGGCGGATAATCGAAGAGGCCCACTTAAGCGCATCCACATCTGTGGAGATTAGAGCCCGTACACAAGGGTTAGACATTGTTCAGGCTATAGAGAATAAACGAGTGTAGAGACACCCACCCTGAGGTTGCAGTTCAGCTCCAGCACCCCCTGGAGGAGCACCAGCAGGAAGTCGGTGCAGACGTCCCTTTCATGCACCTCATCCACAATGACGTGCGAGATGCCGCGCAGCTTTGGACTGCCCTTGAGGTGCTCCAGGAGGATGCCCACAGTGCAGAAGAGCAAGCCCCCGTGGCTCGACAACAGCTGTTTGGAAATCCACACTTGGAAGCCCACCGTCTCGCCCAGCTGCAAGGCAATAAACGCACTGCACTTGTAGGGGATGGCTTTACTGGGTTTAACATCCCAAAGTGACTCGGGCTATGAGGGACGCCATTGTTGAGGGCTCTGGAATATAATTTCGGCCACCTGGGATTCTTTAACGCGCACTGATATCGCACAGTACACGGGCCTCTAGAATTTTGCCTCCATCAAAATGCGGCCACCGCGGCTGCCTTCACACCCGCACGTTTCAGGTCAACAGCCGAGCGCCATAACCACTGAGCTACCGCAGAGGAGCACTTGAAGGATATGTGACACCATGAAGTCAGGAGACAAAATCGCCATTGCCGATTTCACAAACAGCTTCAATAAATAAAAATTTTATTTGACATAAACTGCACACAAAATGTTGAATAATTATCTTGATCCAAAGCCGGGCTGTCACGGCTGGTGATGTATCCAGTGCAAAACTTTCACACTTTTACTAAACATTTGGATAAGCAAGAAAATGATAAGATGTGGGGTTTAATGTCATGATGACACCTAAGCTGTGAGGGATACCGAAGTGGAAGGCTCCGAATTAACTTAGACCACCTGTGGTTCCTTAATGTGCCTGACGTTGCAAAACTTCTGTTTCATTACTAAAAATTAGGCTTGTGCGAATATTCAATATTTTCGAATAATGCGATATTCGATATTAGCTTCGATTCGAATTTTGCTATTCAGAAATTTCGAACTATTCGTCTCAAACGAATAGCCGCATGCGGCAGGAGAAGGCGTTTTCGGAAGTTTCGGTTTTTAATACAGTAATACTTCTTCCAATCCAATCCAATCCAAACCAAGCCAGCAAAGCTCAGAACAAAGGCATACAAAAACGCATCTTGTCAGTGTGGCAGCATGTGGTGGTGTGGTCGATTGCATTTAGTGGGCGACTCTGTCTCTGCCACGGCGGCATTGGACCACTTCAGAAAGCACCATGGGGGACTTGCATGTGGCCAGCAATCCGATTTGGACCTTTTTGTAAAGATTCCACCGGGAACCGAAGCTCGATGTTTTAAATGCAAGGCAGTCCTGAAGACCACGACAAGTATGACAACAACCCTAGCAACACATTTAAAGAGGAACCCTGACTTGCACAAGGACTACCAAGAGAAGTGGGACGCACACGAAGGCCTTCCAAGCTCAGGGGGGCAAGCAAGGCAAGTGGTCAACAACCATCCACAGCCAACTGTTTCAAGCCGAAAATGAAGGCGTTGGCCCCAAAAGCCCAACAGATGACGAAAATGATAGCTCGCTTCGTAACTCATGGTATGCACCCCTACAACATTGTCGAAGAACTGGGTTTCCTCGACATGATGAAGTTCGCAATGCCGGATTATGGCGTGCCATCTCAGACAATGTTCTCGAGAGCGATTAATCCGGACTTCTACGCATCAAGCAAAGAGAAGGTGAAAAAGAAGCTCGGGGACATTTTTGTAAGTGGAGTGGAGTCGCTTTCAATCACAGCTGATGGTTGGACATCGTGGGCAAATGACAGCTACGTTTGTGTAACTTGTCACGTCATGGACAGGGACTTCATGCAACACGTGCATGCATTGGCTTGCATAGAGATGACGAACTCTCACACTGCAGAAAACCTGGAGCTATTTATCACAGGTGTCATCGAGGAGTCGGAACTTCCGGCCCACGATATTGTGCCAATCTTCGTCATTACAGATAATGAAAGGAACTTTACTTCTGCAGTAGCGCGGCCATCCTGGAGTGGTGTGCAGTGTTTCGAACACACCCTTCAGATGTGTATCACTGATGCCAAAAGAGAAGTGTCAGGGTTTTTGCAGTTCTGTGCTAAGGCCTGAGCGATTGTGGCTAGATACAAACGAAGTCCCAAGGTCTGAGGACGGCTTCAGGAAATTCAGAGAAACATGCAGCTGGACCCTCTCGAGGTTATACAAGACGTCCCGACACGATGGAACAGTGAGCATGCCATGATGGCCAGACTCGTGAAGCTCCGTACAGTCATCACTGTAGAACTTTCAGAATCTGATGCAGTTCCAAACTTGAACGCAAGTGAGTGGAAGCTTATGAATGCAGCAGTGCACATCTTGAAGCCACTTGACCATGCCACAACTGAACTGTCAGGGGACAGATATCACACGCTGTCACAAGTCATTCCCATGTTGCAGTGTACCAAGGTGGTTCTAGCTGAACATGTTTCCGAAGGTGGTGAGGCAGCATTGCTTGCCTCAAGCCTTTGCGTAGCATCAAGACGAGGTTACCTGATATCAAGATGTCATGCCTTCATGCATTGTCAATGTTGGTCAATCCTAGATAAAAAGATGTCTGTTATGCTGAACGACCCGCAAAGTAATGGGCGTTCACTCTACTCACAACGGCAGCAGAAGGGACTGTGCCAGTTGATCAACATGGTACAGCAACAAGTGAGAACAGCACCTGCTCTGCAGACCAATCACGGGGATCTATGTGGAGTGCTTTTACACACTTCAGCTTGCGTGCACATCATCAGTCAAGCCGTACAATCTCGGATGAGGTTGCTGGGTATTTGAAGGCCTCCTTCTTTCCCGGTTCCAAGACCCCCTTGTGTGGTGGAAAAGCAAGGGCAGCCAACTTTACCCAACCCTGGTTGCAGCTGCCCGTAGGTACCTTCCGATACCAGCCACCCAGACGAGAAGTGAAAGACTTTTTTTGACTGCAGGAGCCGTTGTAAGCTGCAGAAGGGAGCACCTCAAACACCAGCATGCGGAACAGCCAGTGTTTTTGCACGAAAATTTGTAGACTTTCGTAAATAATCAAGTTGTTTACTTTCCTTGAATAAATCCCAGACCTTAGCCTTCGGCCTTTTTTTTTTTTACTTGCTACTATTCGAAGTATTCGCTTCGAAATTATTAGAGAATAATTGATATTTGCTTCGAATTCACTTCGAACGAAAAAAGCACTATTTGCACAAGCCTACTAAAAATCTGATCCACTACTAAAAAAATTATTTTAGCTACAGACACAAATTTGTAGAAATGGAACAAAATGTTCGCATATTCTTTTAGTGAGGACACAAAATTGGATGTTCTTTTCAGCTTATATGAAATGTTATTGCATAATTTAGCCCCGTCAAAACATTTTAAGCGGTGCCAGTACGTGTTATACAAGGAAATTGAGAAATGTCTGCAATTTTTCGTTACACTGGCAGTTTTTCACTACTTGACGTTTTCCCACAGACTCGAAAGTGCAATGCGAAAAGAAAATGAAGATAAGAAATAAATTTAGGTGAAATCACCTACGAAATGTTGGAGTAAACCCCCGTGACTCGAATTCATAAACATGGAGAACCATCTCACAATCGCAGTCGCCACTACTAGCTCTGCCGCGGCTCGCACGACGCTGTTACGAGTGGGGTGAAGAGTGGAAGAGACAGAGGAGTTGGTGACACCATGGGCCGGTAGGGCTGGCTGTGTTTGATGCATTTGACTTGACTGGCAGTCACGTTTTACTAGTTTTTACTGTTGTTCTTCGTCAATAGTCGTTAGTGGTGCACATCCAGGAAGCGTCCAGCACTTGTCCATGGCCATGTTCAAGATGGCTGTCATTCTTTGCGCCGAAGAAACGAACTGCATGCCAGGCCACAAGTTTTGGGAAGGGTGATGCAGGTGTGGCTGCAGCGAGTCAAAATTTTCAGCTGTTCCCTGTGATGTTGTGGTGCAGTTGTTTGCGAAGTGCGGGATTTCACACTGGGTGACGATGGTAGCATGACGTGCTGTGGGACCGCAGCAGCAATGACAATGACCGCACTAGTGAGGATGATAGCGCGAGTGTGAACGAGTAGTCAAGTAACAAATACATTTGTGTTGTGGAATGTGGCCATCGGCACACATTATTTTTCTTCCTGATGTGACATGGGGGGGGGGGTCGACTTATATTCGAATTGACATACAATCGTGTAAATGCAGTAATGAGCTTATACTGCACAGGTGAGATTTGACAGTGTTCAGATTGCATCCACATATGTGGACACACTTACCAGGATAATGAATTGCAGCATGAAAAGATGCAACACAAAGCAGCTAAATAAAAGGGTTTGAGTTTGTTGGGTTTTACGGTACATAAGCAATCAAGGCCGTCATAAGCTAAGCACAAGCTAAAAAAGAGGGGTGGTGGATTGAAACATGCAAGGACTTAGGTTCTCCGGCAACACAAAAAGCAAAGAACAAATCGGTTCCCTGAAACCCAGTTTGAGGACCCCTGGTTTAAGGCCCCAAAATTCCACAGCCGAGGCCAGCAAGTTGATGTCACTTCTGCAGGGCCACCCTTCAGGCTCTTTTCCAGTGCAGCCCTGAAAGCACCCCAAAAATGAACAGACCTAAGGTTTACCTCAAAAGCTCACTTAGATTCTGTCAAACTCGCTTTTGAAAATTTCTGTGTCGGCACCTATCAGCAGTGTACCTTAAAATAATGGAGTGTTAGGTTAGTTGCTTATGCATATACATTATAGCGCAAGACAACAAAGACGATACACTAGAAGACTGGACGAGCACTCATGCAGTCTTCAAGTCTGTCGTCTTTGTCTTGCACTATGACAGCATTCTGCGATGCCAGTAAACGAAAAACCACCAACCTCTTCGCCTCGCTCCTGTGCCACCTGCTTTGCTATGCTGATGGCTGCCGTCCTCCGCGGCTGGGTGACGACTACGTTGCAGGCAGAGCCCTCACCTCTGCAGAAGAACTCCTCAGTGATGAACTGGGGCCCTTGCATCATCCTTCCCGAGCCGGTCTCGCCATAGACCACCACCACTCGATAGCGCTCCATGTGAACAATGTTCTGCCTGCAGTACAAGCATGAATGTTAAATTCCGGAATGTAACATTCCCAATATAGTGGCAATTATCAGCAATGCCTGTACCATTACGTGTACCATTACCAACTTCACGACCACTCCCTCCCTCTTCAAGCGAGGCCGATTCCCAACGCTATGCCCATGGTTTAGCCACGGCCATTGGCAACGATACAAAGAACACAATGGTACCAGCAACTCTTGAACCTTCTTCCATGTTAGCACACAGTATTATAAAAAAAATACCAGAACAAAATCTGGTGCTACCATCATCAGGATGAACGCTCGAAAAAACCTACATGCGGTTTTACGTGTGGGTTTTACTGAATAAATGAGTTAGAAGTCTCACCCATGTCTGCCTCATTGTGAGTGTCTCAAACTTGTAGTGCTTTTGAAATGATTACACTGCTTGTGCCATGAACATTTACGATCTGCACTGAAACATTCAGAAGCAGAAGCAAACAACTCTGATGTAAGAGGGGAGGCAGGTTTCGGGACTTAAGTTTTTACTTTTCGACCAAGAGCAGTGAAATCTGGCATGCTTTTTGGAAAGTGCACTAAATAAATAAATACAAATTTTCCCTATAATATATCATCAGTACTTTTGACAATATAAATTTTTATGTGCTTCATTGAGATGCCAAACTTGCAGTAAGCCTGGCATGACAACGAAACATGGTAGGAGCCTGCAGTCACCCTCAAGTGTTACACAAGTATATGTTATACAGTGACACTCTCCAAATAGCTTCAGTAGGCTGATTTTTTCTACACGAAAAGTTCTATCCCTGCTTCCATAATGCACTCATTATCACCATGCCAAAAGAGTGGCAGAGTGAAAAAATGGAGTAATTTAGAAATGTAGGAATGTCACTGTTTTATGACTTTTGGGAGTTTAACGTCCCAAAGTGCTTCAGGCTATGAGGGATGCCGTAGTGAAGGGCTCCGGAACTTTCGACCACCTGGGGTTCTTTAACATGCACCGACTTCGAACAGTACACAGCCCTCTTCAATTTCGCCTCCATCGAAATTCGTCCGCCGCGGCCTGGATCAAACCCGCGTCTTTCAGGTCAGTATAAAAAATTTAACAAGGAACACAATGCAACATACTACATGAAAATCCAAAGAAGCTATTTTCATGCTATGCTTTCTGCAAACAGGGCAGCCATGGTCAAGAAAAATTTATTGAGAAAACTGGTATTTTCCAAGGGTTTCAGCCAGTTTTTTGCTACCTCCGCTCACAAAATTGTTTTTTGAAGGCACTTCTGTGCTTTTCTTGGCTTTCTCGTGCTGTTTCCATTATGATTTCAACAGCTGAATGAGCACTGTGGCGTCAAAGTGTACTTACAGGTCACGTGAGAGATGGGAAACGCCCATATAATCGCTGTTTCCACATTCATTGTCATTCCGAATCTTGAGGAAGGCTGGCATCAACACAGCAGTAAATTAAAACGATAAAGCAGCGATTATATGGACGTTTTCCATGCCTCACATGACACAAAAGTACTCTGACGTCACAGCCATCGTTCGGTTGTTGAAACAGATACCGAAACAGCTCGACAGAAAAAATTCGATTATAAATTATTTAGTGGTCGTAGATGAGCGCCACATGGTGATTCATGCATAGTAGTGTCTTCTGCATCATTGCAGAGAAGGAAATATGCTAACAAAATTAGGTGTCTATACTCCTTTAAGAGGAGTTACGAGACGACGCAACTTGTGGCACGAAAGCTCAACTTCAAAAATTCTTTTTTCGCTTCAAACAAAAATTAACTCTATAAAAATTTCAGAAATGAAACCCAATAAACTGTTATACGTAACCCGCTATTGCTTATATTTTTACTTGGACCACCTCACGGTGAAATTAACGAGCGTTTTTGGCTCAAAACACTTTTTCAACTTCAGTATTTTTTACTTTCGATGTACGCAGTTCTATCACCTGCAACATTTGTTTAGGTACTAGACATCTAGACAATCTAAACGGCTATTTCCGAATTTCCATGAACAAGTTGATAAATAAAAAAACGACAGAAATGGTACATTTTCATGCATCTTTTCGATTTTTTAAATATATTTCTGCCATATAAAGCTGCATAATCCGAATTTTATCGAAAACCAGAATTGTGCAAATATCAATAAAAAAAATTGTGAAGCATTCTCTAAAATTTGAATTTTTTAATAATTATTTAGCAGTGCCTGGTTGCTCGCCTTTTCTAAATATTCAAACTGCCCTCACCTCATGAATAAATTTTTTCCGGCAAAAATATTTTAGGCTTTGATTACACACATTAGGATAAGTCTCCATCCATTTTTTTGAACAAATTGAAAGATGGTCAAGTGCAATGTCTGGAACTTTTGGCGTGGAATGACACAGACCTAATGTACCTGACCTCGGCCATTGCTTTTTCGCGTGCTGGGAGAGTTGGAACAAGCCAAGAAGTTTGAATTCAGCGAATTTAAAAGAATGTGCAGTCCGAATTAAGTGGCTTTAAAATGCATTGAACATATAGCCAGTCAACCAAAACTTCCAAAGTTACCTGAATTCACCGAAAGTTCGAATTACCGCAAGTTTAATGTACTTCAATCTGTCCTCAATGTCCTTTCATGCGGCACAAATAAGAGCGCAACTGATAACCGCCACCAAGCGCCAGGTTTCTCACCTCTGCGGGAAAATGGGGAGAGCCTGTTTGGCTTGCTGCATCGTGGATGAGTAAAGGGAGGCCCCCTCAAGCCTGGACAAAAGCTCCCCGTCTCTTTGGGGCTGAAACTCGCTGGAAACAATGAGCAGCCGTCCGGTCATGATGTCATACACGACACGGTGTGAACTTGCGCGAGTGGCTTCGGTCTCTACGCTGCAGCCTTCTTCTCTCGCATCATCTGGAAGGTGCGCTGCATTTTACCGACCATCTGAGCAAAAGAAGAAAAAGTGATCTTTCACAAATAAATTAACGACTTGGAGAGAAAAGAATGGTTACACGTGAATTACGAGCATAAAAGACCACATGGTACAATTAAATCACTAAAGGATCCATGACCAACTTTGTCGCAGCCTTCCTTTTATCAGCACAAAATGCAATTCTGGTTGCACGATTGCAGAGTTGCTAGACTATGTTAAATATCTGTAACGTGTAGCAGCCCAGAATTTCAGTATTTTCAAGTGAACAAACGATGCAAAGATTTGCCATTAATGTGAACTTATTGTTACACAGTACCAATACACCATTCACTACTAGATAATGCACAGAAACCAATAATTGATTGCACTTCACCACTATTTTGACATGCTGCACAGTTATTCGCATAGTGCAGCATGCAGTACTTTTGTGACACAAATATGCACTGCTTCAGTTTTAGCCATTTTCTCGTCTTTGTCTTGAAGGGCTGAGGTATGAGTGTAGGATATATAACACAGCGGATCCGAAGCAAAAGAAAATGCCACCCGGAAGAAAATGCCGCCAGGGGCAGCAGCACTGTCTATCCACCTTATCCAGAAGACCAGGATAGGGCGGCCACAGGTGGAACAGGACAACGCTAATTGTGGAGCAGCTGGGAAAGGGCTTTGTAGTGCAGTGGATGTGATTGGGTTGTTGCCGATGACGATGACGACATTGCTGATGATGACAACTAAAAGCTTAGGATCATAAGACTTTACAACATTTTAAATTTATGTGTGCGACCACTGGAAGAGGCCCCTAAGAAGTAGGCTTCCTCTACCTTGAAGGAAGACATGAATATGCACGGAAGCTATGTACATGACGCTGTCTACTCAGTTGTGTATGCTGCAACAAGCTCATTGTAACGGGCCAGAATGGAGCCCTTACACAAGGTTCACCATGAAAGTAGCTAGCCCAAACAAGCACGGACAAGGAAGGGTCCTGTGAAATTGCTGTGATAGTATAATAAAAACAAGTGCCTCAGATAAACTATCTGAAATAAACGTCACTTACAGGAGATATTTGAATAATGGAAAGTTACTTCTGGAAGCATCTAGGAGCACACACCAAACCTTGCTGTCAGCACGGTGACCCAGTTTAGAGCCCCACGGGAGGACATTGTCTCCTAATCCTTCCTGATAATTATCCACGCTTCCCAATTTACCTTGCGTAGCCCTTCCTGTTAGTCAACAGTGCAAGTGAGCTGAAAAGCATCATAAGTGCTGTGCCATACAACAAAGTCCACTTGTTGTACCGTTTACGCAGTAACATAGACATGTGACAGCCCACCGGCCTGCCTTTGCGTATCAAGAAGCTTAAGGTCACTCTAAACTTCAGGCACCCTTGATACCTCCTGCTGGCTTCAAAAATGCATAATTAAAAACAAAAACAAATGCCCAGCATGACAAGGATAACACCAAGCACTGGAAGCATAGCATGAAGACTCGCAACCAAAAGTACAAAAGAACTTCATGGCCCCTCCTTACAAAGGTATTGCTGCACCCAGACTAGTTATCAGAGGGGAGAAAAAATAGAAGCATGCAAACTACAGCTGGCTGCATAAGCTAGTAGATGAAGGCAGATTGGGGAAAAGGAGCCTGATTTCTCAAGCATGTGGGCTTGAAAGGAAGCATAGGAGTCTGCTGTTGTTTGCCCGACAAATGCTGCAAAAATATAACTTGAACAAACTTCCCAAACAAATTGGCTTTTGAATACGCTTTGTCAAGCACCATTAATCCAAATGAGTTTTAGTTAAACAAATTCAAACATGGTTCAGTTCAATGAAATAGAGAACACTGAAGAACTGCTTGGGGCTTGACATTTTACTCCGGTTCATAAAGCACTCAATGTTCAATTCAGGTGTGCCAGCTGTCCTTTAAGCAAACAATTCCTTAAAGCACCCTGAGGTTTCTTTAAGCGGCATATCACAGTACACATCATGCCTAAGAATTCCAGACTTCCCACAAAGTTTTCAAAAACGGTTTTCTTCTTTCTCAGAACTCCAGCAGCCAGCAAGCTTTCCCTGAGAAAAGTTGAATGGAGGCTAAATGGTGTCGCATTTTACGTTTAAAGGGGAAGACTGCTCTTAAAAGAATTTTTTCGTTTCTGCACCTAAATTAATCAAAATGCACACCCTTGACTAGTCTCTAGTGCTGATTCAAAAAATATGACTGCTTTTATGATAGGTAGATTAGTTCTTAAAATACGTTTAATTAACACCCTACCATTAACAGGAACAATGAAAAGAAAACGCACACCATAAAGGGTCACAAATAGTGCTTGGTTACACTCTAGAAAAAAAAGAAGATGCAATGCTGGAAACAGTTTTATCTTATCATCATAGGCGGTTTTAAAAGACATTGAAACTCAAGGTACAAATAGTGCCTAAAGTGTAATCAATTACAGCAAATTAAAAAAAAATTCTGAACCTTAATTAAAAATTCTGCTCCCAACATCGCGTGGTCTACACACCTACTGCATGCTAAAAGAATTATGGTCCTATCTGCCATAGATGCTCAGATATGCTAGTTAGGAATTCATTTTGAGAAAAACAAAGTGCCATTTCTGGCAAAATAATCGAAAATTCGGACGCCTGATTTTTGGGACAGGCTTGACTATTCGGACTTTTTCGCGGCACCGTGACATGGCCCATAGAGCCAATGTACAAGAGCACTTAAAATTTCGGACGCACCGCAACTGACTGCTCGATTTTTCGGACCTCATTAGCACTCGGCAGAAATATCCAAGTAAGACTTTCTGACGGGCTAATTGGTACATATTCATTTCTGGAGGCTGTGCGCTAATAAAAGACGTTCACAGGAGAAAGAAGACAACAGGAAAGAAGAGCAACTTTCAACTTTAATGACGACAAAAGAAGCCATGCGCACTTATATACCACCTGTTATCCAGAGATCCAAGCTGCCATATCCAATCTGCCATACACAAAGCTGCCATACACCATAAAAACCCACATGTAGTACGAGGTTTATTTCCCATAATTAGCGTCCTAAATTTCTGCCTCGTACTATTTGCGGATCCAAACAAAAATTTTCGAAGTTACTCGAAGTTTTGATTTCGTTATTGCGGCGTGGCTACGGCTTGGCTTTGCTGTTGGTACGTGGCTATGGCTTGGCTACATTACTCTCGACAAACGACATCACGATGTCGTTTTTTTGTTGCTGATGCATTGGGTGTGCCGGGGGGTCGTGGTGTGCCGTGTGCCTGTTGACAATGCACATGCTCGCATGTAAGCCACACTTCGTGAAGTGGATGTTTTTTTTGGGGAGCAAGATGTCAGGGTCTCGAAAACAGTACTCGGCTGCTTTCAAGTGAAGTGGTTTTAGCTGCGGAGAACATTGGCAACAGTGCAGCCGAGAGGCAGTTTGGTGTCACTGAGGGAAGCATTCGTGGATGGCAACGACAGAAAGAAGCCCTTTTCGAGTGAAGCGGAACGCGGCAAAGCTGTGAAAATGTATTGTGGATGCATGGGAGGCCATCCCAGATCTTGTACGTCGTTCTTTTAAGAAGTGCGGCATCTCGAACGCCCTCGATGGCACGGAAGATGAGTACATTTGGGATGATTTGTCGGACAAAGAAATGTCTGAAGAAAGCGCTGCTGAAGATGAAAGTGATTGAAGTGCGGGATGCGATTTGAATAAATGGCTTCTCTGAGCTTATGTCACTCGTATTACACGCGGGTAAAACTTTTTTTCCATTTCGCGTCTCTAAAACTTAATCTCGCAATATATTCAGGTTCGTATTATATGCAGGTTTTTACGGTAATGTGTACAGTGGAATCTCATTCATTCAAACTGCAGGAGAGACCGAAAGCTTGATCAAACAAAACGTTATTCATGCTTAAAGGGAGCCTCTTAGCTTGAGATGCTGGACTTCTGCGCGAGTCGGCACACTGCGCTCGCGTGGTTTCGAATTCGTACTGTTCTTGAATGACTTCCGCCGAACGAAGTTGAACAGCAGTCAAAGCTCGCAGAACTCATCTGTGCCGAGTCTTTCGTCTCGAATATGAGAAGAGGTAGCAGCGAAGCGCGTGGGAGGCATACGGCTTCACGGAAACGGCGAGCGTGGGAGGAGATGGTGGTGCATTTCAAAGCGAGGCAAGCATATCCACGGCAAAACGCACCGCAACCCTGGGTCTTCTATTGTAAAACAGTAAACAGCTGGCGTTTCGATGACAGGCAAGATGCCTCTCATTATAAGCAAGCCACCGCAGAGTGCACACCGCCGGATACGATGTTGATTTTGGCTCTAGCCGCTAGGCTTAATGACGAAGGCCAACGCTGACAGAGCACTTGCTCCAGCCATTTCTCAGTTCTTATTGTTTCGCCATCTTCGCGTTGTTGTCCCGGGACCATCGCACTGCGGGTGCAGCGCAGTTCCTCTGGTGGCGTGTTCGCTCTCCCGTCTACAGACTTTGTCCCAATCCGTGCGTTCATCGGTGACATGCCAAGGGCAGCACACCCAGGCCGAGCTCGTGAAAGCGACCGCCGCCCGTCATCTTTTGATATGTCGCGCAGCAAAATTTTGTCATGAGGAGCTTTAGAATGTGTGCAATACAACTGACCTCTTCCTCCGGCATATTGGCAAGAAGTTTGTGATTTTTTCAGTAAAATTTGATTTTCTGGATTGCCTGAATTTTCGGTCGTTTTCGCGGCCCCTAGGGGGTCCGAAAAATCTGTCGTCGACTGTATTTCGCCTTTATTTACATACTGGCATTAGCAGATGCCTAATAGCCTCCTGGAATGTAATCAGTCTGACCAGAAGCATTGAAATGGTGCTTTTTCAGTGTGCACTGCAGATTTTCCACACATTTGCATTTCTGTAAAGATTCAGTTCGTCTTTGGTTATCCTTCTCCTGCGTGCGCGTTTGTCTTGGGGCTAGGAGTTAGGCTGAGCTCTTGCAATATACATGTAGCAGTCCTTTCACTCCCCACATTGGATTTCATCATGGCTTCAGCCACAGACACAGTGAAGAGAGAGGAATGTTGTTCATTTTGGGCAAGTGCCCATATCATCGATCACAAACTGTCGTTGTTTTGGGTGTTGCCTCGTTGGAAAATTCAAGCAGCCTCCTGTCCAAAAGCCTTTCATATATAGGAAGGGCTCGCAAACATGAAGACGCAGATTGTACCGGTGACGTGGCATAGCCTCACTTCTGGCCTCTGCCGCATTCTGCCGGCACCAAGAATCCCCGCCTGTTGGTCAGAGGGTGTGGCTGCGAGTGGAGTTGTTGGACATCACATGATGGTAGGTGGCCATCACAGCTTTGAGCGTGGCCTCTACATCACCTATACGTGAGTTTAGCACCCATGAATTATAGGAGCTCAATTTAGAGATCAAACCTTGTGTGAGCTTGCCTCTCTCGCCAAGCCATTCTCCAGCAGGACATTTCTGCTTGGCAACCACGTTGTGCAGAGCAGAGCCCATGCATTTTTACACGATTCACGCAATCTGCCTTCTGGACTCCAATGTATCCATACACTTCCGCTTCTTTCAAAGCAGGGAAGATGAAACTGCCACCATAAGACAGCACTGTGGTATAAAGAAGGTTGTGCTGCTATAGGAACCACTGGAATAAGATCACGGCAGCTTCAACCTTCATTTTCCAGCCTTCTTGTTTGTGTTTTTCTGGCAGGTGTGGCTGTTTCCAGGCGGGGCAAGTTGGGTCACCTTCTTTTGGGCCCCGTTCACACGCGGCGCAAAAATTCTCAGTACAACAAAGTTGACAAGTCCAGTGAACAGTGTGATGAGTGTCTACGTGTCATCCGTGAGCCGTCGAATGACACAGTGATGTTGCCCGGATTCCCGAGATTCATGTAAGCTTCCGAAACTGCTCACGCACAGCAGGAAGTCAACTGTTCGGCCACATGGTCCATCGCGAACATCAATTTCTTCTCGACATATTTCTGCCAAGATTTTTATGTAGCGCAGCATGCTGATCTCCTATTAAGTGCAATGCATGCGCGGCGAGAATGTTCACCACAAACGGGCTCACTGTCTGGTCGGTCTTCATACACGGAAAGTTTCATCAACATGAAATGTTGCCACAGTCCGTACATGTCAGGATCAGTTTGGCAGCAAGGCCGTACTCTTTTCCGGTTTTATCAATTGTCACGTTACCGTCGCACATTTTGCATTTCACCGTTCGCCAACTACCAACTCTTGTTAACCATCTCGTTCGCCAGCGACAATGGAGAATGCTGTGTCGCCAAACACGAAGGTTGTGAAATCTCCAGTTCTATCAAGAATGCCATCTTGTGCTCTGTTGCTGCAGCTGATGCCATCCACTGCAGTTTCTTCCAATCTTTCTTGTCCATTTCTTCCATCTCACAAAGCCGTAGCATTGGGGTATCATGATCAACGCGACCGCTGTCCGAAAACGTATCTGCGGCTGGCGCTGCCATCAGGCCTAGCCCAATCGGCACTTCGTTACATGCTGGCGAAGGCATATCCAAGATACTCTAGATGTACACAGCGCTCTTCTTGAGATTGCTAATGAGCGATTTTTCCCCCTTTTTTTCGTACCTGTGAGATGTGCGGAACTTCGGCGCTGGCGCTGACATTGTTGAGGCACACCAGCGAATGCACTTTGACAAGATTGCTATTGCTTGCGCTCCATAGACGTTTCCAGCAGATGACGCAAGGGGCATCAGCCAATTGGGTACAGTCGACTCCGGTTAGCACGAAGTCCACGGGGACGGCAAAAGCTTTGAATTGAACAAGATTCCAATTAGGCAAGAGCACATAAAAACATCCTTATTAGCAATGAAACCATGCCAGCGTTCACGAGAAATAGTCTGTCATCTTTCTCTCCTTATTGAATCCTGCAGCAGAAAGCATGTTTTGAAGACTATAAATGTGCCTAAACACTTCTGCTGGATTATTGTCTGCTGAAAAACGCTTCACAACAGCGAGGCCCGCAGCTGCATCTGCAGCCGTCAGATACAGCGCGTCATGATCGCAGTCATGAACAGATTTGCTGGGCCGAACAATCAGCACAATTTCACTGTCCGTAAGAGTGTCGCATGTTTCGACTTCATTGTCCATGGCTATAAATTCTTTGAAATGAACGTCACCAAAAGCAACGTCAAAATCGGTGCCAACATCAGTGTCAAAATCGGCAACAAGTAGAGAGCACTCTACCGACTCACAGGAAGGAGTTGTCCATGCACAAAATCATTCACTCAAGGCGCTTGCTTTAAAGGACATTAACATTCTTGATTATGCCCTGGTCCATAGGCTGCGAGACAGATGCGGTATTTGCAGGAAGGTATGCAAGGTGGATAGCACTTAAGATCATGCGCATTGCACTGGTCTACAAGAAAGAGCACTTTCCGGATGAATGACATAAATTTCCAAACCAGCTTCATCAGCCAATCTGAAAATTTCTGACATCATCTACGCCTTCTTGTTTGATGTGTAGTCAACAGGAAGCATTTTCACGCCTTTAAATCATCTTGGCTTGGCAGCTTTCCTCACCACGAGCAGGCGACATAGTTCTGTGCCAGTCATGTTGGCGGCACGAACAGCACTGAAACCCTATCCTTGCTCCGTTTGCCCCCGGAGCATTAATCCGTTTTGAAAGTAAGTCTTCTCAGGGACAAGCCGATAAAAGTGAGCAGACTCATCTGCATTAAAGATATATTCCGGCTGGTACTCGGCCAAGAATCTCGGAAACTTTTCGTCCTTCCACATCGAGATTGTTTCAGGATATACTAACGCATTCTCTCCAAATACGCTCTTGAAAACCAGATCATGGCAGTCTTTAAAGCATGTCAGCCATCCATCAGATGAAGCAAAGTCGTCGATCCCCAATATTACTCCGCTCCGAGAGGTTGGGCTTTCGCAACAATCTCCCCGCTGTTATTCCGTGCTCCTCGAATACATACCAATAGAACCTTCTCAAGCTCCGGATGGCAGCCTGAATGCATTCACTTACGCGACATCTTAAACATGTCGTGCTCAAAAGCGTCCCGTATTAAGTGCTTATTCTTATTGAAGTTAGAATGCGTGTTAGGCTTAATGCCATACTTCCGCCCGATACCTTGCTTGGTGGTTCCTTCCTTTTCCACTTCTCTCAAAATCTCGACTTTCGTCGCCAAGTCAAGCATGCGATATGGTCCACGAGTCGCCATGACTGGTACAACCGCTGCATGTGAAGTCCAAATTGTAATCGAAACGTGGAACCATCCGTGACAAACAAATGGCCAAAATGACTCCGTCGCCCTGCCATTGCACTGTGAAATATCAGCTATATCAGCTCACTTCAAGCCTCATCTGACCACTTTGAGATGAGCGGTGCTATAGGCACTTACAATGGCAGTGGTGTATTTTGCCGTTTTAAGAAAGTAGCCTCACGATAGTCACAATGGTACCAAAAATGACAGTCGTGATTATCGATTGAAAAATAACTTAATTAAATGACATTTTAAGCTGTTTAACATCGAATTATTGAGTGATATTTCTACAGGAATACATGCAAAAATGACGGGATCAACATTTCACTTCTAATTAATCAGAAATTCTAATTGAGCAGCTTCAAATTATTGAAACCGCCTGCAGCAGCCTTCAGCAACCTGCATCGACTAGCGAATAGCATGGCACATTATGACAGCAATTTGGCGGCATTTTCTCCCTTATCCAGTAAGCATAAAAGAGCAGCAATGACACAAAATTAAAAATGAAAAGCAGCTCTTTCAAATGAAGCCAAGATGGTGGCGATCACTACAGTAGAACGATAATAGCATGTCGTAGAAAAAGCCCTGTTCTTGTGTGAAAATCTACCCACAGAGAGCATGGATCGAAGTTTTATACTCATTTTACAGCTCAAATATTGACTCTCAAGGTTACAAAATTCAGACTACTACAAAAAAGCTGCAGATTTTGAAAAGTAAATTTTTAGAAAATCGATTTTTTTTGCAATGTTTTTTTGCTCCAAAGAGCTGCCTTCCCCCTTAAAGCGAGTATAGACACCTAATTTTCATGGCATGTTCTCTTCTCTACAATGAAGCAGAAGACACTACTATGCATGAATAACCATGTGCTATTCGCCTATGGCTGCCAAGTAATTTACAATCAAACTTTTCTGTCACGCTGTTTCTGTTTCCATTTCAACAGCCAGACGATGGCTGTAACGTCAAAGTGCAATTATATGTCATATGAGCCATGGAAAAACGACTATATAATCGCTGCTTCATCGTTTTAATTCACTAGAGCACTGAAACCATCCTTCCTCAAGAGCCGTAATGACAGCGAATGTAGAAGCAGTGATTATATTGCATGCCTCATGTGACCTATAACCACACTTTGACATCACAGCTACCATTCCGCTGTTTAAACCGAAACCAAAACAGCACGAGAAAGTAATTCGATCATAAATAAATTAGCAGTCGTAGGAAAATACCACACGGTAATTCATGTATAATAATGCCTTATGCATCATTAAAAACAAAAAAACACACCCGAAAGTTAGGTGTCTATACCCCTTCAAAGTACCGACACAACTTCAGAACACACGGCAGAAACGGCCATAAAGACACAACGAATCCACTCATTGTGTCCTCATGCATGCATATCAGCCACATTTTCTGAACTTGCACAAAAGGGTTAAGGCGTGAGCAAAATTTTACATCCAATGCAGCACACATGAGTCGGCAGAAAGAGAGTCGGACACTGGTTGTCGGCCCTTGCCTCAAACTGTGTGACGAGATCTTGCATGGCAGGCACAGAGCTCTCTAGCAGGGCCACTGACATGGGCGCCATGCGCTGGCTCATTCACTTCCTCAGCTCCTGGTCTGAGCATGTCTTAGGGCTCTGGTTGAGGTCAATGTGACCCCTCGTGACAAGATACTCAACAAGGTGGGAGGCCGTCAGTGCTTTTGCCTCCTTCTTGGTCCGAGCGCTGCCATTGAACGAAAGGTTGCACGGCCACTTCACGGTCAACGTACATGTCTCACAGAGATGGTGTGCTGGCAAAAAAAAAAAAAATACAGATGACGCATTTATATAGTCTATGGAGACATTACATTTCAATGAAGCCATGCACCTTACAAGCCCAAACACCACGTTGGCTGGCTGTGCTTTGTGATGATGCGCAAGACATTAGCAAAAGTAAAATGCCATGTGGGATTTACTTACACCTAGTAAGCAGCTCATAACTGAATCTCTCCTCTCATGCTCTTTGAATTCAGCAGTGAAACGATGGATACGATGTCAATGCTAGTTTAGGTCATGTGAGGAACACAAAAATATATTTTAGCCACTCCTTCATTTATTGTCAATCCAGCTCTTGAACAGGGTGGCACACGAGTAGCAATGAATCAAAACGTCAAAACAACAATTATACTGCTTTTTTTTTCAGGCCTCGCATGATAAACTAAAGTTCAATATAATGCCCATCATTTTGCTGTTGAAACAGAAACTAAAACTGCATGAAATAAATAATTCAATTATAAATTATTTAACAGGTGTAAGCGAATTCCATATGAGGATATATGTACAGTTGTGCCTCGTTAATACGACCCCTGTTAATATGGACGACTCAAATTATGGACAATTTTTCTTGGGACACAACCTCTTCAAGGTCTTTATGCCTGCCCAGATAGTGGACAGGGGGGAATAATGGACAGAGTCCATTGGGGTCCACGTATTTTTGCCCCTTTAATATGGACAGTGATGAGAACAAAATCTCTACCGCCCCAAACAGACGATGTATTTTCTGCATGTTGAGTGCAGGGCACCAGAGGAATACAGTGAAAAAGTGTAAATGACCGAGTGGTGGCATTTTTCTTTTGTGGTAGCATGTTTTACAGTGCGAAGATGTCCAGTAAGCGCACCTTACCATTTTTCGTGTTCCAAGCATGGTTGTGAAGAAATCTCTCTCTGCAGGTTGTAGTACTACATACAAAGCCGCGTTCAGCTCCTGTCTGCCGACAGAGTCCTGGTAAATAGTAGCGGTTCGTGGGGTGTGGACAGATGTAGGAGTTAAGTCATGTTGCCATGAAACGCCATGAAGTGTATCACAGATTACTAGGCATGTCAAGCTGCACCGCATTATATTAAGCGTAACGGTGACTAAAATAATGGGCTTGTGGGTACTAAAGCAACATCTGATTTCAACTTCACTACCAGCCACTATGCACAGAAGCAGGCCTTATTCATAGCTAGTTATTTTTCTGAATACTTTTTTCTGCCATTCATTATTTCGAATGACTCGCGTTAGTTTTTTTCGGGAATCAAAATGTGCATATTAGCGCATTGAACCCACTCGCATATGAACCCCCCTCCCCTCTACTTTTGTCCGGGAAAATTTGTTTTTAAACCATCAACTTTTGGTACCGCATTCCTCAGTTTTCAAGCAGATCGCAGTGCAGACCTTGGCAGCTCGCCAAGATGCTGCCCGGATAACATCATAGCGCGTTGATATTTTGACGAGAGCTCCTATCAAAGATGAAGGGGCGGGGGGGGGGGGGGGTCTGCTCAGCCAAGACGTGCGGTCTTGACAGAAGTGCTGGCGGTGGTGGCTTGCTTGGCGTGCTGCTGCGCGCTAGCCTTAGAAAGCTGGCGGACGCTCGAGCAATGGAGAGGAGCACAGCAGTTTAAACCAGAACCCTATAAAACATCCTCTACCTGAAGTGCTGTGAAGGAAGCAGGACCTTCAGACCCCAAAGCGATTTGGTAAGCACGAGATCGAAAGCGAAAATGATTAACCCCTCACCACCCTGCATGTTTTTTTAACCTCACGTAAACAATGCAAACCTGACCTTGAGGGCCAGTGTTCAGAATGTTCGCTTTATCTCGCCACGATTTGCCGGCACCGCTGGCTATCACAAAATGGTCGGAATGCGCTGTTTTCCACCGAAGCATACATCGGCGTACAAGCAGGATAACCGGCATATAGTGGAAAACACCTTAGAACTGAACGATTCAAAACAATGCCAGCACAATCACGTCTGACCGCATGCTTTTGTTGATGATGGATGGACGGACAGACCTAAGTACGGGCTGGCGGCGCATGATGAAATTTTGACTCTAAAAAAATACTTGAAACTTTTTCTCACGTAATGCACCCACCCCCCAAATAGACTCCGAAAAAAAGTGGGTTCATTACGCGAGTATATACGGCAAATATCTCACAGACATTCCCAAAGAAGAAAAAAATGTAAATGAAAATTTGGTGTTTATACTCCTTTAACTCTTTAACTACCAACCCTGAGCTGTACTTGTCATGAAAGATTGTACCAATATCCCCAATGACTGAGTCACACTCGTCCTGCCCATGTTATGCTGCTCCCAAGACCGAAGACATGTTATGGTTGCCAAATGCGTTGCTTGCAATTTTCAGCACCAGAGGGAGACAGATCTCTGCGAACAAAACACATTTCGCACCTTTAACGTGTGTTTTAAGCCTGACAACAGTCATTTCCTAATGACATCACACATGAAAAATGCCAATGCCAGCACTGTCCTGAGAAAAAGAGTTGCTTTTTGAAGCAGTTCAGGCAGCAGCATTACTGACGATTTAAAGTGTTTTCGACAGTGACCAACTTCGTTCAAAAGCTGGAGACGTCTTCAGATGACGGCAACAGCGACGCGCTCGGTAGTGCATGCTTACTAATGATGAAACCTTGCATCTGTTAAGACACAGCAACTTTTATGCACTCTGCAATGTGTTAAAGTGCATCAGATGAAATAATTACCACGCTGTATAGTACGCTGTATAGTATTCGGCTTAAACTGAGGAAGATGATCTTGATGTTCATTCAATGCACGATAATCTGACATCAATAATTATGGAGTGCGCAGTAGAAGTAGGCGGTAGGACAGTTCGAAAGGATACCGGGAAGCTATCTCAGGTGACGAAAGATCTGATTAAGAAGCGCCAAAACATGAGGGCATCTAACCCTACCGATAGAATAGAACTAACGGAGATATCAAAGTTAATAAATAAGCGCAAGGTAGCCGACTTAAGGAAGTTTAATATGGAGAGAATCGAGCATGCTATAAAGAACGGAGGTAGCCTAAAAACAGTGAAGAGGAAACTAGGCATAGGTAAAAACCAGATGTATGCATTAAGAGACAAGCAGGGCAATGTCATTAACAATATGGATAAGATAGTTAACGTAGCCGAAGAGTTCTACACAGACCTGTACAGTAGCCAATGTAATCAGAGCGCTAATGAGAAAGACAGCAGTGCACAGCAATGCGTCATCCCGCCAGTAACGAAAGATGAAGTAAAGAAAGCCTTAGAAGCAATGAAAAGGGGAAAAGCAGCTGGGGAAGATAAAGTAACAGCAGATCTGTTGAAGGATGGAGGGGACATCGTGCTTGAGAAACTAGCCACCCTGTATACGCAATGCCTTATGACCTCGACTATACCAGAAGCTTGGAAGAATGCAAACATTATCTTAATTCATAAGAAGGGAGATGCCAAGGACTTGAAAAATTACAGGCCGATCAGCTTACTATCCGTTGCCTACAAAGTATTTACTAAGGTAATCGCTAATAGAGTCAGGGCAACGTTAGACTTTAATCAACCAAATGATCAGGCAGGCTTTCGTAAAGGATATTCCACAATAGATCATATTCACACTATCAGTCAGGTGATAGAGAAATGCGCAGAATATAACCAACGTCTATATATAGCTTTCATTGATTACGAGAAAGCATTCGACTCAGTGGAAACCTCAGCAGTCATACAGGCATTGCGTAATCAGGGGGTAGAAGAGCCTTATGTCCAAATACTGGAAGATATATATAGCAACTGCACAGCTACTATAGTCCTCCATAAAGTCAGCAATAAAATTCCAATAAGGAAGGGCGTCAGGCAAGGAGACACGATCTCGCCAATGCTGTTCACCGCATGTTTACAGGAGGTATTTCGAGGCCTGAATTGGGAACAGTTGGGAATAAGAATAAATGGAGAATACCTAAATAATCTGCGATTTGCTGATGACATTGCCTTGCTGAGTCACTCAGGAGGTGACCTGCAAATCATGATCAATGAGTTAGACAGGCAGAGCAGATCGATAGGTCTAAAAATTAACATGCAGAAAACCAAGGTAATGTTCAACAGCCTAGCAAGGGAACAACAGTTTACAATTGGCAGCGAGAGCCTAGAAATAGTGACGGAATACGTCTACTTAGGGCAGGTAGTGACAGCTGATCCGGATTATGAGAGGGAGATAACTAGAAGGATAAGAATGGGGTGGAGCGCATATGGCAAATTCTTGCAGATCATGAGTGGCAGTTTACCAATTTCCCTCAAGAGGAAAGTGTACAACAGCATAATCTTACCGGTACTCACCTACGGGGCAGAAACGTGGACGCTAACGAAAAGAGTTCAGCTTAAGTTAAGGACAACACAGCGAGCCATGGAAAGAAAAATGATAGGTGTAACGTTAAGAGATCGGAAGCGGGCACAGTGGGTGAGGGAACAAACACGGGTTAATGACATCCTAATCGAAATCAAGAAAAAGAAATGGGCTTGGGCAGGGCATGTAATGCGAAGGCAAGATAACCGCTGGTCCTTAAGGGTAATGGAGTGGATTCCAAGAGAAAGTAAGCGTAGCAGGGGCGGCAGAAGGTTAGGTGGGCGGATGAGATTAAGAAGTTTGCAGGCAAAGGGTGGATGCAGCTGGCAAAGGATAGGGTTAATTGGAGAGACATGGGAGAGGCCTTTGCCCTGCAGTGGGTGTAGTAAGGCTGATGATGATGATGATAGTACACTGCAACCCATTACCATGCCATGCACGGAGGGAAAGCCACCCTCAAGAGCAGCTTTCTTTTTAAGGGGGGATGCTAGGTTGAACAGCCAACTTTGGCACCACTGAACCAACTGTGATAAAATTTTCAGGGATGGTGTATCTTCTCATTAGACTACATTCAAAATTTCAGCTCCCTAGCTCAAACAGAAAAGAAGTTATGGCTATCATAATAAGCAGTCATATGTGTCTGCTTAGGAAAACTATCATTTCGAAAACAATGGAGTAATACTAACTGTTAGTAATTAGATATCTTCTAGAATGTGTATAGTGCAGGATAAGGCTGGCTACATGTTTTTATACCATTTGTGTAAAAGTTCTATTTTTTTGTTGTGATTATATGTCAGACATCTCGAAATATTTTGTTAGAAAATATTTAGCCACCTAAAGAGCACCTTACCTTGTTCCTGAGAAAATTCCAATCGAGAAACCACCTTGAAAGCAGTCTTTGGCAATGCAGTTTGGAAATGATAGTTTTCCTAACAGTTCTAACGGTTTTGTTTTCTCAAAAACTGCAAACTGAGAAAAATGAGCAAAGATTTCAGAACATGCTATTTTATTTGGGGGTAAAAAAAAATATTACTCAAAGTGCCCTGCTTCATACGTCGGGCCCTCCTCTTCAACACGAGAAATTTAGAAGCCCCTTCCTATTGGTCCAAACAGTTCCACATGTGTTTGGTTTTTTTATCTTGAAGGCAGTTGAACAGTGCTGGACTACTGTACCAATTATCTACAAATAGCGACTGTCCTTTTCCGAGGTAGTCTTCAAGCAGCTCTAGAAAGATGAAGCCAGAAAATCCCATATCCTTGACCATGGTCATGTTTGTCGTCGCTCCAGTGTACACAACTAATTTCAGAATGTAGCCGGTTTTGACATCACAAAGAACAAAGAACTTGACACCAAAGTGGTGCCTTTTCGAAAGAATGTATTGCCAAAATGACCGCCGCCCTTTCCATGACATCATAGACTCGTCTGTGCACAGGTCTTGGTGCGGAATTAGTATGCTACTCAGCTTGCTCTGAATTGCTTCCATAAATGGCCGCACTGTTCTCAGCTGATCTGCGACATCTGTGGAGTTACTCAGATAGAGGAGCCACAGGAGGAGCAGGAAGTGGTTCAACGAAAAAATGGTTGCAAGAAATGGTGTGTGCAACATAGAATTTGTGCTTCATTAGTCTTGCAAGGCATTCTTTCTTATCAGCCTCGTCAGCAGAACGACTTCAAAGAAACAGTACGTTCCTGCTACATGTCTCCACCAAAGCTTTCAGCCGTAACTTGCGTGCAACTCTTTGTGCGCTTGTCTTCACTTGCCCAAACGGAATCGTTTCACTCACGATGTGTGAAACGATTGGCTCATCAAAAAACAGCTTGAAATAGTCATCATCTTGCGCATCCGGTTGAAGAGTTGCGCTCGCAGATGGTCCTGAAAGTGACGCGTCGAAAGGAAACAACGTAGGTGAGAAATCGCCTTTCTTCCACATAGTTTCCGTTTGCCGTGCACGCTTCAGGGACAATGGTCCCATCGTTTGAACATCCGAATCTGACAGTGCGGAACTCACCTCTTCCTTGGATGAGACGCTGTCAGAGTCCGAGCTCGGCTCGTATCCAGAATCGGAAGAGCCACCGCTCCAAAGAGCAGACAAAGGACCCGCGCACTCAGCCATCCAAAAGTAACCACGCTCAGGGAGGATGTGCTTTCAGTGGCCTGCACAACGGAGATAAATGAAACGTTGTGTGATCAAGAAGACAGAGGGAGATGAAAAAATGCTAAAGCAAAGTTTGAGGGGCTTTACGTTTACTGCTGCAAGCCAGAAGTGAGGGTGCGGCGAGAGAGCGAAAGCAGCAATCGAGTCATGTGTCCGCCTCTTTTTGGAGAGGCAACGACGTGTGCCCCTGAACTTGATGCCCCGTAGCAGATACGCCAACAGAAGAAAGATAAAAACCTTCAAACCAGCGGAGATGGCAGAACAACCCTTGAACCCATAACCACATGCGCGACGCATGATCCAGCGAATGCAGAGCGACCACGGCATTCAGCAAAGAAATAGATGGAGTGACAGTCGCCCCATACTCTTCAATACATGTACCAAAACAGTGCGGGGCGAAAATACGAACTTGTAGAAAGTTTCAAAAGATGGTGGCCAGTTCAGGAGCGCTAGCTTTGCGCTCCAGCACGAAATTTTGAACGCACGATAAAGAACGGACCGGTACGTCAGTGACACTCAGTGACACTATGGGGGGGAAGCACGAAGACAAACCGGTACGTCCGTGACGGCGAAAGGTTTAAACCAGCAATCTAAAACAACTCAAAATTAAAAACACAATTTTTTTTCCGAAAATCCGTATTTTAGTTCCACATCCCCCTTAAACATTTGTCAACTCTAACCAGAAACCAATGAAGTAATACATTTTCAGAATTAGAAGTACACAGATAAATTTACGACTACTTAAAAATTTTTTCAAAGCATCCGAAAATGACTCTCAAGAGGTCCTACTTTCACCACAGCAGTCGCCGGCCTAGACACTCAATAAGATTAATTCGCGCTAAAGAGAACGCAAATGAGACTGGACTCTATAAGCCCCACTGAAGTTCTTTATATCTTGAGCAATCAAGCATAAACCAACCTTTAGAGGAAGCCAAAGTGTCAATAAATGCCTTTGTACCTCCATTATCAGTCGCATTTTTCAAAACCTTGGTGGTTTTGAATCTAGTTTTCTGGATAATTTTTTTCATCAAACTCTAGAAAATGTATCAATGAAGTTTCACTGCATTTGCCATCACTACCTCACATTGAAGAGGCTTTCCATGAAGTACTCAATATTTCAGGATTTTCAAGGCTTTGCAAATGGCACTTCCAAAATCAATACTTTTCAGTAGTCTTACTACAGCCTCTTAGTACTATACACTGAACTTGCATGTACAGCCGGCAGTAAAAGTTTACGGGATGTGGGTGTGTAGAAAAATCAATTCTGGGACCGTCACGTCTCGCGAGCCAACCACATGAAAGGACAGCACGTATGAGGGGCTGTGCATGCTCCATCCATTAATACCAATACCCGGAGGTGGCATGAAACAGCACTGCGATGAATCTGATCCTCAGCACTCACAATCATCAAACTCTTGCTGCCGACTGAGCCAGCAGCACCAAGATCCATGAAACACAAGCTTCCAAAGCTGCGTTTTGATGCGAGATTGACAGTAAAATACGCAACCAGCTGTCCTTCAAAGTGCATGCAGTTCTCAATTCTGTCAAGAAAATGAGCACCTTAGAGTGCATATATATATGTACCTCTCTTGATGCCAGAACCCGCCGGAAAGCAAGAAAAAAATGACCACAAAAGTCCATCCAACCCAATCTTATGAGGCCTTCCCTACAATAATTTCAGGCCCAATAGCATCCCACCATTCCATTCAAAAACATATTCTGAAGACCTGTGCCCTGAACTGAAAGAATGGAGCCATGCACACATGGAACTTACTCTGTGAGAGGACCACAGTGTATGAAGGCAAGAGCGCCTCATCGCCTTTCAGGATGCACACAGATGTTGTGTACCACAGACTTGGCTCGACCCAATTCTCGCTTCTCAGTCCAGGCGCTAAGTCTCTAACTTGGCACGTGCACTGAGAGGTTTTCCATTCGTGTCAGGTACTGAAAATGTAAAAGCAATCACATGAATTAGCAAAGAAGTTCCAAGAATGTTTGCGCACCTTTGAATTGGAGTCATCAATATTTACGTGCTGAAGCTATAAGGCATCAGGGCTGGACTTTAGAGGAAGTTTCTAGGATAAAAAATTTATGACTCATGAAAAACTTACTAAAAAAAAGTTACGACTGCGTGGATCCTTGAGTAATTACATAAAAATCCTAATGTCTTTAATGCTGCAATTTCTAACCACTGCAGCACTTTGTACACAACTGTGTACATGACCGCCAGAAAATAGTTAATTTTTTCACATTACAAAACTAGCTTTAATTAGGTCTAAATATACTGTTAAGGTGGTAAAACCCTTCCTTGAATTTAAATGAGGAGTGCAGTCTAAAAGGATATGCCCACTTTGCACAACAACAGCCATACCAACAAGCTGTAAAGCTAAAAAATTTAATTTCTAGAAAACATTCCCAGACAGAATAGGTGACGAGAGCTGCTTGTGCAAATTTAATTAGTGAGGATGGACTATAACAAAATGCCAAGAAAAATTGATGATGGCCTAGCTCTGTTAAGCCAGGATATGCGTAGCATAAGCACGGCGACATCTGGTTTGGAAGAGTTAATATATGAAAGGCGCTCATTCACTACATGCGTCCTTATTCACTGTTAAACCTGGAGCTGTCGTGGCGGAGTGGTAGCACCTCCGCCTCAAATGCCAAAGGCCCTGGTACAATCCCCAGTCTCGACACAGGGTTTTTTTTATTGAGTGAGAGTGCAGGAGGGGTTGATCACGCGGTTGGCCACGTGGTCGGTCACATAGCGCGGAGCAGCTGCCGGTGACGTGGCGCCGTGGCTGGTCACATGATTGGTCACGCGGTTGGTCGCGTGACCAGTCACGTGGTGCAGTTTCCAGAAGATGCGCAGACCGGCGAGGCGTGCGAGGCATGCGCGGCGGCGGCGCGCCAGCTGTGCGCCGTGTGATGTCACTTTCCCCCGCGCATGCGCAGCACGGCTCTCCAGGAACCACGCGAAACTGCTCAGCCTCGGCACGGAGAAAGGAACAAAGCGTTAGCGACTCACTCTAATGCAGAACAGGAGAAGGCACGACGACGCCACTCTTGACCATGGTCCCAGCTGCCTTGGAAGCTTCAGCTGGGCTTTTTTGCAGCTCCATTTCAGAAGCCCTGGCCATCATGTCATTTGCCTGATCAGACATCAACTGCTGCGTGAAATCCAAAGCATCTCTTCTTTCCTGGTTTCGCTTGAGCTGTTGAGTTGAACCCTCGATGTCGGGAGCAGCTACACCCGGCCTTTTCAGCAGCTGTTGTGCAGAGCCAGCGGTGTTGAAAACTCCCAGATCCTGAGAACAGACCGAAAGACAGCAGTGTCTACACATCTGCCATCCCATACTGCCTTGGTCGGATTTGATTCTTCTTTTGGATTTGCTTATCACAAAAGTAAAGCTGTACTAATGGCACCCTTTGGATATCCTTCTGCTAGGTGAGAAGAACAGTTGTCCTCACTTTTCACGACCTTCCGAGTCTTCCGGGCTGCCGCATCTGCTCCTGCTGTGCAACCCAAAAGCAAGCCATGTACACAAAAGACATATGACCGGAGGTGTACATACAAAGTGCAATATTGCATGCTATGATTGTGATGCTACATTTGTAAGCGGACATCAATGATTTCCAAAATGAGATGGAACAGCCCACCGCAAGTCCCCCCTGCAATGACACCCAGCTTGTGGGTGGGAGGAAGCTGGAAAGGGAGTGAAAATTAACATTCCTCCACTTTTGAACAGAGACAAGTCAGTCTGCTTGATGACAAGAGTGCATACTGTCATTTTTGGGGAGCCACCTCCTGTTCTGCCTTCTTCAAAAAGTTTGTCACCAATTCGTTCAGCAACTGCTTACAAGATCGGCCAAAACAATCCTGCAATGCAGACTATCCACATTACAAACATACCCACCCATTTACCTTGTTACCAAGGATAACCACGGACACGTTTGCAATAGGAAGCACAGTAGCATATGGCCCTGCAGAAATAATTTAGCCAAAGTAAAGTCTATATATTGCAGCTCCTAAGAAAGCATTTCTTAAAGACTCATCTACCTGAAGCACCGAGTTTGTACACTCAAACCTGCCGTCAATAATTTAGGCCCCAGAGTGAGCGCAATTTTTGGAGACAAAAGGTATTGAGTTTTGCAATTGTTAACATTGCTTTCTACTTCAGTTGGAATCTGTGGAGCAGTGCACTAACACCTTCCGTGCTTATCCTCCTGGAAATTCCCTTTAGCATCATTCAAAAATTCGTTCATTCACAATTATGTGCCTCATTCCTTGGCGCAGAGGAAAAAATCTCTTTAAGGAGGAAGCTCACAAACGAAAGAGCCCAATTTTTTCGTGTGCTACACAGCTAGAACCATGGTGCCAAATGTTCTTGACCATGTTATAATGGAGACCATACAAACACACTCAAAGTACCTTGACTTGTTAGTGAAGGCTTTTTGAGTTGGGTACCCTGTCAAGCGGGCACTTGTAAGGCCTTAGAAATTAAGGTCCTTTGCCCCAAAGCCGCGTCACGCGCATCTACACGGCAAAGCGTTGAGACCTTTGCGATAAAGGTCCGTAGCAATAAAGGCAGCCGTCAGCGGCCTTAAAGTTGCTTAAAGGAGCAACCCAGACGGCAGCGCCAGCTAGCGAGCTCAAAGAATAAAAAATTGACGCAATTTTTAGTTTTAAAAACGTAAAAAATACCTAATTTATCTTATTTAATGGTTAATTTTGCATTACAGTGCAGTTAACCGTAGAGGAGGCTATGACTAAAGACATCCACACTGCTAAGAAAAGACTTGAACGCTTTTCAGCAGCCGCATCGACACACACATGCTTGCGCATCTTGCTTTGCAGTTTTTTCTTCATTTGCTCTTTGTTGTGTGCGTGTTTTGAGTTTGCTTGTGTGCACAAAGACACAAGCAACAAAGCACGCTTCTCGAACACGACGAGGAGCCGAACAGAAAAGTGCGCCTACCGTGGTCGAACCGAGAACGATGAAAAAAAAACGAAACTGTTTCAAAATATTCGTTTCTCACCGTCAGAACGCTCATTTGTAATCGTGATAGCTACTTTTTCCAACATAAATGAAAGCACTCTTAGCTGAAGTGCTACCGTCAGCTTTAATTTCATAATGTTTCTAGCGCCGCTTCACACACAGCGGTGACTTTTGGCATTCACGGAGGCCGCGTTCTAGCTCCTTTGGATTTGCCGTGTAGCAGCGTCGCGGCTCCTTTTCGGTTTTCCTCCTTTAGTGCAATAAGACAACTTTACGGCAAAGGCCGAAAAGAAGTCCCATGTGACAGGGGTATAAGTCTACTTGGGTAATATGGTACTTGCGAAGTATGTACAAAAGTTCCGGAATGAATTGTAAACCATGAGATTTAACATCCCAAAGCAGCAGCACATTGTCTATGAGGGACGCAGTAGTGAAGGGCTCTGGATTAATTTAGACCACCTCAGGTTCTCCAACTTGCGCAGACATCGCAATGCACAAAGGCACCTTTTGCGTTTCGCCTCAATCGAAGCATAGCCACCAATGCGGGAAATGGACCCAGAAAGATCGTGAGTGCCTACATGGACCAATGTTTATAAAAGGATGATTAGAAGAGGCAGTGCCACAAACACTTTAAAACCACTGTTACAAGGAAACGTTTGCGTACAAGGTACTTTGCAAATGAGAATGAAACAGACCTCTTTCTGCAAATGAGAGGTCTATAGATTGTAATTCAAAACTTTAAACTTGTAGTTCACTGGCAACGAAACTAAGAAGTCTTCATTGATATTTAGTCTGTAAATAGTTTCCAGCCAACGAGGTTAAGCTTATACTGAAACAGACAGGAAGTATCTGTGAGCCCATGAAAGTGCTTTTAGTTGGCAGTTTTTAGTTACACATGAGCTTTCTTGGGAATAAAATTACATTAGCTCTTTTGTTTGCTAGCTGCTTAAAAAAATGCATTAAAGGTAAAACATCTTGATTAGTGGATTCTTGGGATCTACTGTAGATCTTATATTTTTGAGTAATCAACTGTGATACAGATGTTGCACTGTTTGCAACAGCATCAAAGCAAACTGAAAATACAAGGTCTGCTGTTACAGTGCACTCTGAATCATCGTTTATGGGGGTTTAACGTCCCAAAGCGGCTCAGGCTATGCGAGACACCGTAGTGAAGGGCTCCGGAAATTTCAACCACCTGGAGTTCTTTAACGTGCACTGACATCGCACAGTACACGGACCTCTAGAATTTCGCCTTCATCGAAATTCGACCGCCGCGGCCAGGATCGAACCCGCGTCTTTCGGCCAACAGCCGAGCGCCATAACCACTCGACCACCGCTTCGGCACACTCTGAATCAAAATTTGAATTCCATCTGCTCAGGTTTGTCAAGGCACACATCTATGACCCTCGTTAAACTGACTCAGAGATTCTTAAGTGAGGATGGGATGCCACAAAGAAGTCAGCTATCTTCCAAGAGCTTCGTGCCTACTCTTCAACTCCTCACTAGTGAAGAAGGTGCTATGTTCAGCCACATGCAAACTCAATACTAATGGCTACCCCAGTAGACATACTATATACAATGGCTTCCCAGACACCCTCGCTACCACTTTTGAGGGGGCCACATACATACTCAATGCAGGATTGGCCCCGCACAAGACCACTAACAACCAACACCTTACACTGCCTCCCCTTTCTTAGAAGAATGGCCAGAGCATCAAATTTGGTGCTGGAAATGAAGTTGCTCTCTCTCCATCTGCTATCATCTTTGGTGACACGTGCCAAAAACCCTGGCATGCCACTCACACACAGAACATCACACATACGAGCCCTTGCATCCGCTAGAGACTCCTTCTTCAATGATGACAGAGCATCAACAGTCAGATGTTGCGGCCAAGAGACCGAGATTTCAGTCTTCCATTTTGATAAACCACCTGCAAGACAGTACAGTAGTGTCTTAACCTGTACCGCATCACCTGAAAATTTCTGAAGAATACTGACAGTTCATGCATGTTAGTACACATGTAAGTAGTCATCCAGAAAGCAGTCAGTGTCCACAACCACACAAACAACTAGCTAAAAATTTCAAACAACCATCAAACACAATCTATTTAAATGTGGGTGCAGTAACCTCACTGGGTGCAGCAACATAACATGAGCCTCACCTAGGTGAAGCTCAGGTTATGTGTGTGCACTTTTCTAGAGCTGGCGATTTCCATTTTGCGCAACAGATGTCCTGAAGAGGATGCACATTACCCTTTTCACAAACTACTGAGCCAATGGTTTTGCTGCTCTGTCAAGGTTTAGAAAGTTCTCTGTGCAATGACAAAGCCATGCCAGGCAAGCAGTATGAACAGCACAACAAGAATTTACCAACCCTTAAACCTCTCCTAGCAATTTCACTTGCTAAAAACTTCAGAGACGACAAACAGCAAGATGTCGATCTTCAGCCACTTGCAATAGCCTTTCCAGTTCTGCCATAAACCCTTTCAGGCA
The DNA here is from genome assembly GCF_052857255.1 of Amblyomma americanum. Taxonomy (NCBI): domain Eukaryota; kingdom Metazoa; phylum Arthropoda; class Arachnida; order Ixodida; family Ixodidae; genus Amblyomma; species Amblyomma americanum. Next base: position 77,072,706 of record NC_135506.1, read on the forward strand.
CCACTTGCCAATCCTCTTTCAGAAAACGTTTTTTTGTGTCTAAAGACTCAATGCCAGTCTTAAGAATGCCAACTAGGTTAGCAATGCAAAACGCAAAATAGCTACTCCTTTGGAGGCATGTATTAAATTCCGTCCAGAGTTACACTAGATAGAAATCGTAACGTTGAGACACCCGGATCTGTCAAACGAGTAATTGGCGGACCGCAGGATTACATTCTTTATTAAATTGACACATGATGCTAGAAAAGCAGGAAAAATATATTACAGCCGAAAAAAATATCTGCGGGAAAATGGCAAAGGACATGTCACCAGGATCACTGTTTTGAGAAATATTATTTACTGTGTTCACTCGCAAAAAAAAAAAGGAGCCACGCAGCGAGGGAGGCTTCAGAGGGCACGGCACCTGGCCTAGCGACAACATGTCTAAGCGGACGTTACTGCTGTTGCTGGTTTTACCATGGATTTTCGTGAACGCTACACCGGTCTGCAGTCCGGACGAGGCATCGCTTTTCTTTACGCCTTATCAAGAGTTTGGGATTGATGGCATCCGGCTCGTGGATCGTCTTTCGTCGACGACAGTGACGTCATCAGTGGACCGGTTACAAAAGGAGCCACGCAGCGAGGGAGGCTTCAGAGGGCACGGCACCTGGCCTAGCGACAACATGTCTAAGCGGACGTTACTGCTGTTGCAGGTTCGTTATTTGCCTAATGCTACTACTTTTAGAAGCGATAACCGCTTTTTGTTAGCCCTGCCGTGCCCTCGAAGCTACCTGAATTTTTTGGTTGACTCTTGGTCTATGGTGTTGACACTGTTGGTTTCAGGAGATGTTGAAGAAAATCCTGGGCCCAAAACTGCAGAAATGTTGCAATTAATCATTGATAATCAGGCTTCATCAGATGCTAAAATGGATGCATTAAGAGCTGAAATGACCGAAATGAAAGAGAAATGCGAAAAAATGACCGCTACACTTACCGTGATTGCAGACTTGAACAAGCGAGTACAAAGCCTAGAATCCCTTGTTCGTCATCAGGTGGATAAGTTGGTAGAATATGAAAATAGAAGCCGATCCAATAACCTCTTGGTTCTTGGTATCGATGAGGACAAGGGTGAATCAGACAGCGACCTGAAACAAGCTGTTATTGAGAATGTATTCAAAGGAACCTTGGAAGTACAAGTGAACTTGATCGACAAAATTCATCGTATTGGCAAGAAAAAAGACGGTAGTAATCGGCCGGTAATCATGCATTTTTATGATTCACGGGAAAAACAGTCTATGATGCAAAACTGTGGCAAGCTGAAAGGCAGCTCGATAAGCATAAGTCAAGACTACGCTAAGGAAACTGCAGAAGTAAGAAAAAAACTATGCCAAAGCAGTGAAAAGGAACGAGCAAACGGCAACAAGGTAAAACTGGTACATGACAAGCTTAAGATCAACAATCATATCTACGTCTGGGATCGTGATAGAAATGAAGGGTGTCAAAAAGAGGGGAAATACTGCTAGCCAGGCATTGATTCAGTTGAAAACTTCAGAGAAGGCTTCTGACATGGATAGCGATTCTTCTCGGTCATAGCTCAGAATTCTACTTGTAAACGCCCGCAGTATCGCAAATAAAGTAAGTGATTTAGAGTATCTTCTAATTTCTCAAAACCCTGATGTATTGATGTTGACTGAGACATGGTTCCATAGTGCAATTAGTGACAGTAGTATTTTTCCTCCTGACTACAAGGTGTTTAGATGCGACAGGGATTCTAGAGGTGGTGGCGTGGCTATAGTTGTGAAAAGCACTATAAACGCAGTCGCTCTTGATTGCAGTCTCCCTGAAATGGTTTGGTGCAAGATCAGCTGTGCAGACATGTGGTATATATTAGGGACTGTGTATAGACCACCAGCCACCCCGCCAGAATTTTTGGATAGCTTGAATGAATTCCTTAGCTCCCATGTAAATGAAAACACAATACTAATATTGGCTGGTGACTTTAATTTGCCGCATATTGATTGGGAAAGTCTATCAGCGGGTAATGTAGAAATAAGAAGCGCCAATAAAATGATGCAGATTATGTTTTCACATAACCTTAAGCAAATAGTTAAAGACTTCACAAGAGTTACACCAAAGTCCCAGTCATTGTTGGACTTGGTTTTCATATCCGGTAGAATACCTGACTATACTGTATCAGTTGAAAATGGTTTATCGGATCATAAGATGGTTTGCTTGAATGTACCGCTGCACACAAGAATCTGTAAGCAAGCATATGTCGTGATGCATGTTAAGGATTATGGCCGTGCGAATGACACGTCCATCCTAGACGTTTTGGAAGAACAGTTTAATGAATTTGAAATAGCATCCAACCGCGAAAGTGTAGAACTATGGAACCGTCTTAAAGGGATAATCAAATACTGCATAGATCATTTTGTACCCACACGTATAAAGAAATCAAAGCAAAGAAATCCATGGATAACTAGGCACATCATACACCTTAAGCGTAAGATAAAAAGACTAAGGAAGAAAAAAAGCAGGGCAATAGAACTTTCAATAACCAAACAAATGTTAAAATCTGCTTTGCTGGAGTCGAAGAAAACGTTCTTCAATAAAACGCTTACAAACTTCCTCAAATGCTCGCCACAAAAGTTTTGGCGATACTTCACAGATAGAAAGAATGCAATAGAACAGATAGTGGATGGCGACGTAGTCGTGAAAGAAAAAAAAGATATTGCAAACGTACTTAATCATTTCTTCCAATCAGTTTTTACCAAGGATAGATGTGATGCAGACGATGATCCTTTAGACTGCGCAATACAATACCCAATGGAAGACCTAGGCATTAAAAGGGAGGGCGTGTTCCAGCATTTGCTTACGTTGGACGCAAAAAAATAGTGTGGCCCAGATGAAATGCCGTCGGCATTTCTTCAACGGTACGCTGAATGGATGTCGTATTATTTGCAGCTTTTATTTGAAAAATCTTTGCCAGATCATTCAGTACCTCAGGACTGGCGCGCTGCCACCGTCATTCCGATATTTAAAGGTGGCAATAGGCTGTGTGCAAACAATTATAGACCAGTCTCGGTGACTTCTGTGTGCTGTAAAGTCCTAGAGCATGCAATAGCAAAACATATTCTGTATTTTTTATACAAAAACGATTTATTATGCCCAGTTCAGCACGGTTTCCGATCTGGCCTTTCGACCGTGACACAGTTAATCGAAACTGTACATGACCTTTGTAAAGCTATAGATGAATGCCAACAGATAGATATTGTGTGTATAGACTTTGCGAAGGCATTTGATAAAGTTGTACATCATAAATTACTTTCCAAATTGAGAAGCCTAGGAATTAGTGAAACTATAGTATTGTGGATTCAGGCATATTTAATGAATCGTTACCAAAAAGTTAGAATCGGTAACAGTGAGTCGGGGAAGTGTGCAGTTGTGTCAGGAGTGCCGCAGGGGTCTGTTTTAGACCCGCTATTGTTTTTATTGTATATTAATGATATTCCTTCTAACATTGTTCCGCCCGTAAAAATTAAACTGTTTGCCGATGACTGCTTAATTTACTCGCGTTTAGCCTGCGCTGAAGATCAGATCGAACTAAATAGATGTCTACAATCATTAAATTCGTGGTGCCAAAGTTGCGGCATGGTAATTAACTTCAAAAAATCCACATACACTCACGTAAGTAAAAAACAGAACCTTATCAGATTTGAATATAATATAGGAGAAAATGCCTTGGTCGAGGTACAGAGTTTCCGATACTTAGGGGTGACAGTGACGCAAAATCTAGACTGGAGTTTTCACATTGATAATATCTATTCAAGAGCTTACCAAAAGCTCTGCTTTCTTAGGAGAAAACTACCAGATGCGACTAAAGAAATTAAATTGGTCAACTATAAAACGTTTATACGACCAGTTCTGGAATATGCAAATGCTGTGTGGAGCCCACACCAAAAATGCTTAAACAAGAAGGCGGAAAGAATTCAGCGCATTTCAGCACGTTTTATATGCTCCAAGTATCGCCGTACTGACTCAGTTACAGAGATGATGCAGCAGTGTGAACTGGAAACGCTGGAAATTAGAAGGATAAAACATCGACTCAAACTTTTTTTCCAGATAATGCAAGGAGCATTAAAAATAAATAAAGAACATTATGTGAAAGCGCCTCTAAAACGTGGTTCCCGAAAAAACCACAGCAGGGTACTACAACCTATTAACGCACGTACGGATGTATACCGGTATTCCTTTTTTCCTAATGCTATCGAATTATGGAACAAACTGCCAAGTGATGTTGTGGAGAGTGCGAACGTGCAACAATTTGAGCTAGGTGTCGATATGTTTTTGAGAAATGGAGTACAAAGTTTGAATTCTGATTCGTGATTGCTTATTGAAGTGCTTATGAAATGTATTTGTTTTTGTCCCCTCCCTGTAATGACCCTCATGAAGGGTTAACAGTATGACCAAATAAATAAATAAATCATGAAAAATCATCCCAGTTGCAAATATCAAGAAAGTTCGATTCCCCTGAAGCAAAGAAATTGCAGCAACCTGTGGCACCCTCCCTGAAAAACCTGTGCATTCACAATGCGCACAACTACGCAAAGGCACCTAAAGGGTAAAATACACCCTCTGTAACAAGCAGTGTCTGCCTCTCTCATTACATTCACATTCATGCAAAATCAACCTGTGCACTTTCAATCAGGGACTGCACAACAATAACAATGAATACATACGTTACTAAGAAAACAAACAAAAACAAATTAGGCCACAATGCACCAGATGCATGCATCTTGCAGTATGACTTCCTCGTTCCAGCTAAAAATTTTCCCTTGTGATGTCAAAATAATCTGCTAAGGTCACTTTCAAACACCAATTTTGATGTATTTTAGGTTTTAGTTGCAATCTGGTAGCATCACTGTTTGAAGACGCTACAGTGTGTTCTCACTGAGGAATGAATGGAAGTGTCTGTGGTGCAGCTTCACACAACCGTACAGCCAAACTCTTCAACTTTGGTGGCACTTTGAACCATTTGTAGGCATTGCACAGTCGCACCCATTGTGGAAAATGCATCTTAACATGTCTACTGGATCATGGGTCACAGGCAGGTCATGTCATTTATCCATGCTATGCAGCAGATTTTATTGTGAAGCCTAAGGAGGAGGATCTCAGTATAAAATCTCTCTAACATGAGGCTTCATGGGACCTAGTACTAGTGGCCATACAGCAGAAAAAAATGATGTGAACCTCTGGTGACCAATGATGCAGTGAATGCATTAAGTGTAGAAATGTCCTTAGGAAAAGTGAACTATATGTTTGCCTTCACAATATGAGGTCCCATTAGACCAAATGTCCTGATGGGGAACTTAGGAGCGATGTCAGAACCTTATAACTGTTCTATGGAGACCTGAAACAGTGCTCCAAGAAACACCTTTGGGGGGGGGGGGGGGGGGGGGGGGGAGTGCATCTTTTATGCATTACAGTTCCTTTGTGCATTTGTGTGTGATTTGTTTTCCACACATTACAGTTCTTTTTTGCCATAAGGAAGACTGTGTTGAGTTTTGAACTTCATGTATGCATTACAGTTCCTTTGTGCATTTGTGTGTGATTTGTTTTCCACACATTACAGTTCTTTTTTGCCATAAGGAAGACTGTGTTGAGTTTTGAACTTCATGTATATGCATGTTGTTTGCTACGAGCGTGTGTTTTGTCTCTATGAATTTCCTGTACGTATGCATCTACATTACTTGTTCATGTGTTGAGGTTGAAGTTTCATGAATGATTTTATCTTCTACAAGCAAAAGAGTACATGTTGCATTGTAAGTTACGGTTCCAGTTAAGTGAGCTGTCTTGTGTCTTGCCGTTGTGTATGTGTATTTTGTAACTGGACTGTGTCACGTAAATTAAGGTTATAAATACCAGTGTCTTCGTCAAATAAAGACTTGCAGACAAAGCAAATTTACACTACCAATGTAACCATAAATACGTCAAAGGCTGGGCAAGACGTCCAAAATGCATGTTATTACATGGTGCATGTCATAAACAAGTAACAACAAATCAATGCTGCGCTGGAGTTGAATTAATCACTACAGATCACCACATCCAAGAAAATTCAAAACACGAAGTGAAAATAATAAAAGGAGTGTTGTTGCATCAATTACGAAGTGAGACCGGAGGATACTTAGAATGCGTTTACAGGGTGTGCACAGTGCATGTAATCGGCCATGAGTTATTCAAAGGAAATCAATGACGCAACACTGCCGCGGCTTGCTTGAGCTAGTCGTTATACATCATAAACAACACAGGAATGCCAGAATGATGCCGAAGTTACACGGCAATTAAAGCTACACACTTTCAATAAATCACAATTGCTAAAGAATTCAATATTGTTGCGGGAAAGAATATATTTACAGCTATATGTACACAAACGAAGTAACAGCTACGAGCGGCACTCAGAACACAGCCAGAACTTCGTTGTCGTCTTCGTCCATTCGTTAACTCGCTCAATGTCGTTGTCATCGTCTACCCGCTTCCATATAGAGGAAAATTAGCGAAATCTGCGCTCTTGATCGTATCAGTCAAGAAAGACCGGTGGCATCAGTTTTTCAAGCGACTGAAACAGAGAAAATTCACTTCAGATACTATAGAAAAAGTCTATGCATTTTGTGTGGCAAGTTCTCTCTGCATTTATGGCCGCGGTTGGTTTTTCGAGCAGCAGTTTCTGAACCGTGGGCACTCGGTGTGTGATAGAGAGAACGCAGGCGGCCCGTGTTCTGTAGCGTGGAAATGGCTCAGGATAAACTGAACACGACTCGCGCGGTATTTGCGAAAATTTAGCGAACAGAATTCGCCAGCGCGACTCACCTTGGCAAACCGGCGCGTCGTGACGCTGTGACCTTCGCCGCTTCTTTTCATTGACACAGAATCGAATTCTTGGAGCAGGCTGGCAGGGTTCGTGGTCCCTGAAACAATGACAACACCCACACACAATATAAGCGCTATTGGCGCCGAAGTGACGCCGCTGCTAGCTTCAAAGGTTAGAACGTCGCTAATGAACCGCACCGCTTTCGACTACAGCGGCAGAAATCTTCGGACTCTTGCCTGGGCGACACATGTGGTCCGAATACATGGTTCGAGCGGTCTTCTGCATTAGCCGGCATCCGCAACAACGTGAGGCAGTCGAGTACAGCCGAACGCGGACACGTTCATCCCAAACTGTACTACACGCGACCTGACATACAGCTACCACGCGCGCCATGTGCGAAACCGCGTGACCACGTTGTATTTTTTTTTTTTTTTGGCCGGGGTTATCACGTGACCATAACAAAGTAGCGGCAGCCGACTGACGGAGCCATAGAGCTACTACTAAGTTCTGTCAGTTTCGTGGTTTCGTTCTGCGCACGGTGGTTTCCTGCACAGCAAGTTGCGCCGAAGTACCGCCGCGTCAGCACTTACAGAATGTTAAGCGTATCAGTGCGAGGCATCGACAGCGTCTCACTGATTTCACTTCCAATCAAATGGGCACCTAGCCCACCTCGGCGCTGACAGCAAGGGTTCAGTGAACTAGAACATATACAGTGTTGTGCGTTTTTATTGTGAGCACTTTAAAAAATTTCCCCGCCTCAACCGCTGGCTCATGCCGTGAAACTGCACACAGAGCATGCGTATTATGGTCACTTTTGCATCGTAGTAAGTTTCACAACGGTGCTTACTTAGTTGAGCCGTGCATGATGCGAATACGTAATCGTCTACGTAGAGATCGGCAACCAAAACCCGCAGTCGACGCTTTTTCGCTGAAGGGCGGCAGTGGCGCCATCTGTTTTGGGCAGTGGAAACCGTCACGACAAGGCCACCGAGGCGAGCATTGCAAACAATATTCTTTAAAAGGTAAAGCCTCGTTAAATCATTTGTTCTGATGTTTTTCCGCTTAATTAGTCGAAAATGTTGTAAGCGCTTCAGTAGAAGCAGACGAAACGACAGGAACGGCATATTCAAACGGCCCGCGCTCCTTGCAAAGCACACCTCGACGGCCTTGTCGGGACGCTTTGCGCTACCGCAAACAGACGGCGCCACTGCCATCTTTCAGCGAAAAAGCGTCGTCTGCGGGTTTTGGTTGCCGATCTCTACGTGGACGATTATGTTTTCGCATCATGCACGGCTCAACTAAGTAAGTACCGTTGTCAAACTTCCTACGATACAAAAGTTACCATAATACGCAAGCTCTGTGTGCAGTTTCATCGCAAATGAGCCAGCGGTTGAGGCGGGGAAACTCTTGAAAGTCTTCACGATAAAAACGCACAATACTGTACAGTGGCTCGAGCGGAGGCCCGGCTCACCGTTCGCCGCGTGCCTCCTTCCGGAGAAAGTAGCGGCGGCGCTGTCGTCGCTGGCACTTGAAGCGAGCGCGATCGTCGTCTGCTACTGCGCACAACGCCTGCTTTCTGCGCATCGCTTCGCATTGCTTCCGTCGCGGCACCTCGCCTCTTTCGTGCCTTATTCTGCGTCAGTGTCCTGGTGATGCCGCCCAAGCGGCGGTTAAACCACTGTTGCGCGCCAGGCTTCACAACTGGGTACGCAAGAACAGCCCAAGAGCGGAAGTTATCTCTTTTCAAGGCTCCCGAAGATGAAACCCAAAAGCTTGTTTGGCAGCGAAATCTGCGCAGGCTTGACATGCCGCTTGGCCCCGATTGTGCAGTTTGCGAACTCCACTTTGAACCGCACCTTATTTTGAGGGATTATGTCAACGTTATAGATGGAAAGGAAGTCAGATACCCGAGGGGGAGTGCAAAGCTCGCTCCTAATGCAGTTCCAACCCTTCTTGCGAACTTGCCCGCCCATTTGAGCAAGGCAACTCCGACTCCAAGGCTTCAAAGAAAAAGACGGCAGCAAGAGGAGCCATGCGATACCAGATGTAAAGTTCGGACCGCGATCAAGAGAGAGATCATGGTGCGGACGTTGCAGTGGGCAACGAAGAATGCGAAGGTGTTGCCTCAACGGACAAAGTTGTTAATGTCGGCGACCTGCGTGGACTCACACCTCCATCGAAATCTTGGGCGCTGCATGAGTACCCTGGACATACCGGAGTGTGCTACGTGTGCTGTGAACTAAATGCTGCGACGAATGAAATTACTGTCGCAAGAGCAGTATTTTTCGAAACTGAGGCCGAAAGCACCGTGACGTGCAAGGTGCATCTTTTGGGCAAGCTAGTAGAAGAGAGTAATATTGTGTCATTTCAACAAGCTGAAGATGTCCTAAGGAGGGCAGCTAGTATTCCGATTTGTTGCGGAGCAGCAGAAGAGTCGTCGGTATCGTTGGAATTGACGAAAGGTCTTTTCGCACAAACAGAAACTAATGGAGGCATCTTCTTCAGCGTGAACTGCGTTGGGAAAGCACCAAAAGAAGGTGAGCACAAGGTGAACACAACTGTTCTGCTAAAGTTTAATTTGAGGGAGAAAAATTGTTTTTAGCGCAACACAGCGCTTGTCTCGACCTGTATACAGAAGGCATTGTGTTCTCTATTGCTCTAAAAATTTTCCACCCTCAAACATATGAACGAATTAACTTGCCGTCAAATTAGCACCGCTCAACTTAGTTTGTGACATGACTTTAACAGGTTCAGTGAAATTTTAAGGCAATTCGTCATTTATAGTGCATGCGTCAAGGTATCTAATATTAAAGAATAATTCCGCGTTGCGTCTAGCTGGAATAGCTTTAAAAAAAATCTCAGTCTCGCTGGCAGCAGTCAATATCTATTTTATTCCATTTCAGGAGAGAGAAAGTGTGTGTGTGTGTGTGTGTGTGTGTGTGTGTGTGTGTGTGTGTGTGTGTGTGTGTGTGTGTGTGTGTGTGTGTGTGTGTGTGTGTGTGTGTGTGTGTGTGTGTGTGTGTGTGTGTGTGTGTGTGTGTGTGTGTGTGTGTGTGTGTGTGTGTGTGTGCGCGCGTGCGTGCGTGCGTGCGCGCGTTGATTGTGAGAAGGATCCGAAAGTGTTCGATTAGGCTCTTGTAATACATAGCATTTATGTCTGTGAAGTGTTTTGATTCCTACCTAAAAAATTACATTGTCTTTTTCCAGGGCAACCTTGCTTGCGTTGCAAATATCTACGTAAATCTCTGCAAACAACAAAATGCCGCCGGCAGAAAAAGGTTCCCAAGCCTAGTTGCAAGACATCCCGCCGACTCCGAGCTGCAAATATGAAGATCAGGAAGCTAGAATCCAAAGTTGAGACCTTGAGCGAAAGCATTTCAAGAATGATAAATGAAACTGCAGCCACAAGCGAGAAAATCCTGCAAGTCAGGTTAAAACACTTGTCTCCAAAGCAGCAACTAGCTGTAAGGCAATGTTTTGAGGCAGCGAAGCGAAAGAACATACGAGGAATGAATTTCAATATGGAATGGATGCTCGAGTGTATTCTGCTAAATATGCTTAGTCCCAAGCTCTACTATTACATTCGGAGGCAAAACATTTTAGT